>NC_082665.1:8997500-9300530 GCF_025265405.1 Mesoplodon densirostris
TCTGTTTCTGTCTCTCGTTCTCCCCCTCACTCCCCGAGGTAACCACGATAAGTCCGAGTCTCTGTTTATCTGTCTCTGTCTCTGTCTGTCTCTGTCTCTGTCTATCTCTGTCTGTCTCTGTCTCTTGCTCTCCCCCTCGCTCCCCCAGGCAACCATGATAAGTGAGATTCTCCCTTTCTCTGTCTCTGTCTGTCTGTCTCTGTCTCTGTCTGTCTCTGTCTCTCGCTCCCCTCCTCGCTCCCCCAGGCAACCACGATATCTCAGTCTCTCTTTCTCTGTCTCTGTCTCTGTCTCTGTCAAACTCTGTCTATGTCTGTCTCTCTGTCTCTGTCTCTCGCTCTCCCCCTCGCTCCCCCAGGCAACCATGATAAGTGAGATTCTCCCTTTCTCTGTCTCTGTCTGTCTCTGTCTCTGTCTCTGTCTCTCGCTCTCCCCCTCGCTCCCCCAGGCAACCACGATAAGTCAGAGTCTCTGTCTCTATCTCTGTGTGTCTCTGTCTCTGTCTGTCTCTGTCTCTCTCTGTCTGTCTCTGTCAGCCTCTGTCTCAGACTGTCTTCAGACTTCCTTTCCCTGTTCTTCCTTCACGGACTCAGCACCAACAATGCAGTGTTTAAACTCCAGTTTAGAACATTTTACATCAATAGCAGTTTGGGGACCCTGGAGTTTCATTCAGGTGGACTCCACTACGGACCAATCAAAAGCATCACCACTTCTGGGGAAATTCGTGGTGGCTGCTGGAAACACTGCAGGCGGCTGTCTCCCGGGCTTTCTCGCCTCTTCCCCACTGCAAGGTGGCGTGGAGCCACCTCCAATCTGCTACGACTCCACTGCCGCCCGCACGGGGCTTGGCTGGTCGCGGCCCCTGCAGCCCATACTCAGCTCGGCAAGGCTGTGGCTCTGCTCTGGGCAGGGCTGCCCCACTGCAGGCGGGTTCTAGCCCTCAGGGGGCTGCTCAGGTGTAGAAGCTGGGGCTTCCTCCTCCAGGGGAAGAAAATGTTGCCTCCAAGTAGCCTGACGTTGTGATGGCTCTGTTGACCTCCCAAGTGCAGCTCCTGCCTCTGTTAGGGGCTCGTATCAAATGCCCAAGGTCCAGACTGAGGAGCCACTTGTCTGATAAGCTCCTACCCCACACCTGCCGCCCAGCTCTCCCCCCGAGATGCCAGGGGAATGAGTGCCCCTGTCCCAGGATGGGTTCCCTGCCTCCCCAAAGCTCCCTCTCTCCTTCCAGCCACAAGGCTCATGACGTCTTCTCCATTCTGGAGTATATTCCGGTGCCCAGGATGCATGGTCCTAGGACCCAAAGATCCCCCTAGTTGTGCCCAAGGAGCTTGAGACCTCATAATCAGATGGGGCTCCTGCTGACTGCTATGTCAGTTAGGATGCATTGGGCTGCAAGTAGCAGATAATCCCACCTCAACAGAAAGAACAATGTGCCCTCTCAGTGAGCCGAAGTCCCAAGGTAGAGCAGCTCTGGGGTAGGTTGATTCAGTGGCTCCATAAGGTCTTCAAAGACTCAGGTTTTCCCATCTTTCTAGCAGCATTCTCAAAGTTTGGCTTGGTCCTCAGGGTAGCTCCCCAAAGACCAAAACGGCTGGTGCACTGCTGGGCACCACATCGACACTATGATATCCAGCAGAAGGGAGAAGATGCGCTTTCTCTTCTTCATTCCTCCTTTTAAGAGCGAGGAAGCTTTACCCAGCAGCCCCCTGGATATCCCCTTAAATCCCACTGGCCATAATCATATCACATGATTAAGCTCAAGGAATCACTGCGGAGGGATGGGACCACATGATTACCTTTGGTGTGGTCACGTATCTGTCGCGAACGTGCTTTGTTATATTTTTCACTCTTTCCCTTTTTTTATGTAAGAAATATATAGATATTTTCTTGTCCTAAATAATTTATTCAATACAGAAGTATGTTGAGTAAAAATATGAAAAGTGTCCTTTACAGACTTCCCCAATCTCACTTTCCTCCTCAGAAGGAAACTGTCTCTATTTTGGTGTGTCCTCTTCCTGTCCCCTTTATGCATTTGCCTATATGTGTATGTTCATACACACATAGACACTTTCCTTTATTTTTTACATAGATGGTATTTTGTTCAGCTACCAGCCTTTTTCCACTTAGCCCTCAGGACTTACAGATTTACTTCATTCACTTCAGTGGCAGAATATTATCCCATAGGTGGATATTCCATTGCTTTGCATTTTAACTCATTATTGATCGGGGGATTTTTGCAGCAACTAATGCCTGTGGCCAGCGATTTGTTGTGTAAATGAATATTGAAACGTCTCTGGTCAATAATTTTCAGGTAACCAAAGACGTATTAATAGCTTTTCAATCTTGTGTCTTATCCCCCAGCTAGATTATAAACATCCTGAGGGTGTATTTTTCTTTCTACCTCTAAGCACTTAACACAGTATTTTCCTACAAAGTGAAAGTCAATTAATAGTTACTGATGGAAAGATTCTCTCTCTTGCCACATAAGAGTTGTCTTAGCACTTCTGACTGCTCGAGGTGGAGCCCTTTTCTGAGCCAGTAGAAGGGACACACCTCCATAATCTATCAGTTTGTCACTCTTTTGTCTATCGACAGTGACCAGTCAATCTACTGACCAAGGAGACTTGATAATTTTCTGCTTTCCTTTGGCAATGTTTTCTGGGTTCATTGCAGTCTCCCTGGCAGGCTGTCAATTCAGAGCACTTGGGCTACTTGCAAAGTTATATTCTGTTCGGCTCACGTAGGAGCATCAGGGCAGAGTTATTAACAGCCTGCACTTCCTGGAGAACCGTTTCAAGGGCTACTAATGGTGTTCACAGACGGTTGAGCTGGAACAGTTATCCATATGCCTAGACACACACTCTTAATAACCTTTTCCAGGTTTTCTTGAGGCAGTCACAACTACATAAAATTGGTTACAACTGAACCTATTCTAGACCCTTTGGCGGGGAGAAATTACTTCAATATGAGGCTATCACCTCAAAACAGATCAACCAAATTTAGGACTGGATGAGCTTCTCCAAGCAATCACTCTCGAAGCAGATGTTAGCATTCAGACCTGCTGATAGCATCAGTGAATATCATCTTGGGCTTTGGTGGGGTTCCTTGTACTTCTGAATCTGCTGAGCTTCCTGTAGTAGCCGGAACAATTACCATTGTGAATGAGCAAAGAAAAGAAACACATGTCTCCCAGATGTGCTCCTGCACTGGAGAGCACTCTCAAAATCTGGACCTTAACAGGAAACCTGGAACGATGAAAGGAAATCAAGCAATGGGAATGAGACTGAAATTAGTTTATGTCCCTCAGCTGATCACACACAAGGGGAAACGTCTGGATCAACCATGTTAATTACTATTGATTATGAAAACTCTGGTCCCAACCGCTAAGAAGTCTACAATTGAACTGGGGAAAGAGGGCATCCACATATAAAAAACTGGACAATGATACAAGGCCATATGAGATCGAGACTAAATAAATGCCTATTATGGGTTTGGAGGGAGAATCCACTGAGAGAGTGAGGCTTCCCAACAGGGCTGGTTATCTGCCTTGATACACTCTGAGAGGATCATGCTTGACCATGCCTGTTCACTTATTTTTTAAACAAGCAATTTTCTCTGGGGACACCGCCTGGATTTCTTTGCCAGCTTGGGTGCTTCTAGATGTGTCTTCGGCTGTTGAGGTTGAAAGGTTCCCAGCCCACCTCCCTCTGTGTTCCTACCACCACCGTTTCCTTGAAATAGCCATGGCCATCGAAGACCCTCATTACCTTTCTCTCTTCACCTCCACCTCCTACCTCACCCTAATTTGTTGAAAAAAATATTGCTGGCAGATAGAGAAGACATCAGGAGAAAACCTAGATACCTCTTGTTAAAAGGGGTTAAGACGGTTCATAATAAACAAGTCAGAGCCGAACTAGAGGGATTTGGCTGAGGGTTCCCATGCAGGCTGCACCCCCATGCCCGGGCACTGGGGTCCCCAGCACCCCGTGTGGGTGTTTCTGTAGACAAATATTTTTTTCAGGCCGACAGTGGATTACATGACTGCAGACCTTGGGATTCAAAAGGGAAAGATGAAACCTTCACAGCAGCCTGGGTTTTCTTTCAAGGGGCGTCTCCTCTACAGACGGTTTTGTTTTAACTGGTAATGAAAGGTGGGCACAACAGTCCTGGAGAAATGGGTTTTCCTCCTCTCCAAGCCTGTCTCTCCAAGAGAAACAAGACACAGGCAAGGCCACAGGGCCCGCCCTCCTAACTAGAGCCAACTGCTCCTGTTAGTTTATGGTCTGGCCTGCTTCAATTTCTCATGTGTTGCCTTTCTAGGGGCTGCGAGGCCCGGCAATCTGGACACAGGCCAAGAAGTCAAGAACTGCTGAAGTCCAGGCCTCCGCTCTTGTATTGATACCAGTGACCACCCAGCCCAGCCAAATCATATGGCCCTGTTTTCCTGATGTATGAGGTGCGTAGAAGGCTTTCCCCACCAAAAGAGGACTCCAAGGGATTAATTAGTTAAAATCCGTAAACCTGTATCATTCTCATTGTTATTCCAGTTTCTAGTTAAAACCAAACTGGCCAAAAGGAAAGAAAATACCAGCACTGCCTGTGAGGGCAGCTACCTTTACTTTTCCGGTATTTCCAGTCTGACTGGTAGGAGAAGGTCCTGGGAATCTCAGTGCTTGCTGGGCCTGAGCCCGGAGCTGTGCTCACCACGTTTGAGGATGAGGAGGCCAAGGATCCAAGTGAGCCCTGGATACAACTGGGCTGTGATGGTTCGGACCATTCCCTCTAGCAACGGCCAGACATCTCTCGTGAGACCCAGATGCAGTATGTCTACAGGAGGGCCCTGAGTCTGTAGGTTCTGTGGGGATGGACAGGTTGTGTAGGTGATCGTAAACAGATGTTCGGTTTCTAAGGTGTTAATCTAAAACCAGTGCCTCTGAGGGAGTGACTACTGCTTTCCTCAAGAGAAGACACTCTGGACCTCGGGGGCTGTTACGTGGAGAAAAGTTCTGCATGGTAGGGAGCACAGCGACTCGGCCCTGACCATACTGTCTTCTTCATGGGAGACCCTCAATGGGCCTCAGGCAACTCAGCACGGCTCCCTTTCTCTGGGTCTAAATAAATCCACCCCGTTCCAACTCCTGCTTCCAAGTGGGAAACACGACACCCGAACGTCTACCTTTCTCCGAACGTAGCAGAAAGTAGGTCCGCGGACCTCTCTCCCCGTGGACTTCCGGTCTGAGCCAAGATGGCCGACACCGGAAGTGCCTTCAGGCACAGGGCAGGAGCTCCTCCCACTCCGCCAAGGAAGTCAGGGCGTAAGGCAGGAAGTGTAGCAGCCGTTCCCCGGGGCCAGCTGGAGACCGGATAACAATTTGCCACTGTTGAAGTGGGTGGTTTTAACATATTTGTTCAATATTTCCTTGGAGGAAAGGCTGAGTCCTCTAAATAAAATAAGGAAGGGCCCAACAGGAGAAAAGGTCCTCAGGAGGGAGTCTCAGCCTGTCCCCCACCTCCAGGGAATTCGTTTCTGGCCCCAAATTTGCAGCCCACCCCCTCTGCCAAACAGAAGCCCCACAGTTAAGGGTACCCACGTGTCTCAGAAGACACTGTCCCGCACAGGCCCCTCAGAACCCCTCATTCAAGTATTCCTTCCCCTTCCCCCCGCTATTTGCCCCCAAGGCAGATCTGGAAAAGACTGTTGTGTCTCTGTCTTGCTACTGTTTTCAGTAATGCTGCAACTGTTGGGCTGCCCGCCCCGCCACCCCCCGCCACCCCAGCCCAGGGCTAAAAGGAAATGTGGTTTCTTTCCAAGTGCACTGGGAGGCCTGAGTGTCCTGGTGTGTCTGTAGCGGGGGCTCTGTGCCTGCCCACCCCCTGCACACCACTCCTGGCAACCCGGGCCCCCCAGGGTATGTCAGACTGCCCATGACATAGAAGGTGCACAGAAGTTAGGAAGGATTGCTCTCGGGGTCTTTAGAAGGTTAATTCTGGCTTCTGCCTTGACACTCCCTTCACATGCCCTTGGTCATCTCTCCCAGGCCCCCAGGTCTGCTTGGGGTGCTCCTTACAATCGCAGAGGACTTCATCTGTCCCCAGGGGCTCTCTGACCTTCACCCTCTGCTTCCTCCACCATTTCCATGAAGGCAACTTGAGCTGCCTGGAAACCGGCTTTCTGACATCCAGCATAATAGTCTTCCTTCGTCCTTTGAGGCAAGTCCAGAAAAATCACCCGAACACCTTTTCCTTGGGAGTATGGGTCAAAACTGTTACCTGGAACATGAAATAGTGGCAGAAAGAAAGCCCAAAGCAGAGTAAGCAGTGTGTTTTGCAGAGCACACTCACCTCGGGAGAGCACTGAAAATACTCGTTAGCCAGGAGCGCAGGGCTGAAGGCCCCAAGGTGGCCTGGGAGCCTCCCTCCCAGCTCTCATCCTGCGAGTACAGAGCGTGGTGGGGGGTGTGGGGGGGTAGGAATTACATGTAACTTTTAAGGTAAGTATTTCTGAGACCAGTGTTATCTGAATGAATCGGCACTGTGCAAGGTAGAAATAAACAAGAAGTGTGCGTGTCCCATTTGCAAATGGTAACAGCATTGCTGGTAGCTGAGACACTCCCTCTATTTGTGAAGCGGGCCAGGCTACCCGTTTTTTATTTAGTTAACCAACCCCAATCCCTTTCCATTTCCACATAGTAATTAAATCCTCGAGCAGTTGTCTCTGGGTTTTGTCACCTGGTGGTGGCCATGATGCCTGCGAGGCTTGGGTCCCCTGCCACGTGGTCCGCTGGATATTGCCTGTCCCTAAAACTATTCACCAGTCATGGGTGAGAACAATCTAGAAGTTGTGGTTTCTTCTTTGTCGATGTCAGCCAATTTCTCCTGACCTTTAGGGCATGACTGTTTTCTGCACCCCCTCCTTTCAGGATATATCTTTGGCTGACTGATGTTTGTTGCCGTTTCTTGTAGCTCTTGATATTCTGCAATAGACACTTTGTTCCGTATTAAATTAATACTTATTTTTACTTGAAAAAACAAAACCACATAAAAGAGCGTGATATTAGAAGTGAAAGTGCTTCTCCCTAGTCTCAACCCTTACCTCTACTTCCCAGAGGTGACCCCTGTGGACAGATACAGCCTCGGAAGGATTCTCTGCATGATCAAAGTGCATGTGTTGCTTTTTTACACAAATAGGATCATACTGTACCCACTGGATTTCAACTTGCTTCCTTTACTTAAAATTGTATCTTGGAACTCTTTGCACATTAGAACCTTGAGAAGCATTTACTCTTTCAGTGGGGTGTCCTAGTCCAGTTTATGGATGCTATCTGTTAGCTAGTCTCTTATCAAGGACATTTAGCTTTTATCTAGTTGTGGTTTTTTTCTCCCACAAAGAGTCAATGAGTATTGGATATTGTATTGTGTGTCTTTGCATGCTTTAAGACTACAACTGTAGGGCTTCCCTGGTGGCGCAGTGGTTGAGAGTCCACCTGCCAATGCAGGGGACACGGGTTCATGCCCCGGTACGGGAAGATCCCACATGCCACGGAGAGGCTGGGCCTGTGAGCCATGGCCACTGAGCCTGCGCGTCCGGAGCCTGTGCTCCGCAACGGGAGAGGCCCCAACAGTGAGAGGCCCATGTACCGCAAAAAAAAAAAAAAAAGAGTACAACTGTAGGATGAATTTCTACAGCTGGGTTAAAGAGTAGTCACAATTTACACCTCGATAATTATTACCAAATTGCTTTCCAAAAAAGACACCGACAGTATGATAATGCAACAGGGCAGTTTTTAGAGAAGCAAAATGGCCAACTCAATTATCCATAAATGGACATGGACAGTGCATTAAGCCTCCCTTCCATCAAAGCTAGCTTATTTGGGCCGGATTAAGCCAGGAAAGAATTTAACTATGGACTTCTCTCCGCGTTTCTCTTCTGAAGCTAAATATATAAGATATGGGCAATTCTGACTGGTTTTGTATTTCTTTTCCCTGCAGCCCCTGAGTTCCTCTTGTCCCAAGGTCAATTTGCTGTGTGTGTGCATTGGGCAAAGGGCCAGCTCAGGGGTGATGCTGCAGGGTCTCTGAGCCTTTGTAGAGCTGGGGGCGGGGCGGTTCTGGGGTGAGCTGCCAACTGTGGGTTCAGAGGCTGGGGCTCCCTGAGGTGTGCTGCTTTAGGATTTCTTTTTACCTTTCTAGTCATCCTATCCTTCACAGTCCAAGTGCTCCTGTTCTTTGGCCCTTTTCTGCCTGTATTGTCCACTAGAAAATTATTATGGGGGTTGGTAGGGTCATAGTTCTGGGGTCCCCTCCTTTGGCAGCTTAGGGTGGGCTTCTGCAGTGCTTCTCAAGCTATCTGGGGTGAAGGCCTACTCTTCTTATTTTAAATTTCCAACCTGTTATGGACCGTTACTTTTGCAAAATATTAGAAAAGTTGAATTACTAGGAAAATGAAATAAAAAAACAGGCATACAAAACACAAGCCCAATTTCTTTTTCTTACATTTAACAGACATAACATTACTTTATTGATATTTTGCTGTAAAAGTGTTTTGAAATGTTTACCCCCAGTTTCTGTTCTCATCTCACTGGAGAGATGGGGAACAGTTTGAGTCGCACTGCTCAAAGCATATCTCCAGAAGCTTCTGCAGGCTTCCTTTCCACCCTAAGGCCTCTATCATTTTGCTGGGAGAGGGATTCTCATCCAATAAGGGAAGTTGTCCCGGTTTTCAGCCATGGAGGCCCTGGGTCAATCCCCACGGTTAACGTTGCATTTGGGTTGAAGCTCAGGGCTCTGCCCCACTGACCCCGGTCCTCTCCCCATCCCCAGCTTTTCCTGTGTGGGAAGCAGTAACTCCTGTGTGCAGGGTCCCCTAATCTGCTGGCTACAAACCAGGAGACATCATATTCGTTCCTTCACATTTTACTTTCAATTTGATTTGAGTCAAACATCAACCTTCCCGTCAGTATTACTGCCCCTTCTCTATAACCCGCTGCACAAAGGCGAGATGTGAAATCTGAGGATACGGATAAAAGGGAAGCGATCGTTTTTTCTATCAAGCCTTTAAAACGTCTCAATTCACTTTTTTTAAACTAATTTTACACTTTGTGAGATACTTAGGATGGATCTTAATAGAAGGGAAATTATGAACAACAACCCCTCAAAATATGAGATTTTAAAAGTCTCTTGTCTTTAAAGGGGCAGGCTGTTTCAATTTTAAATACTCAGAAAAATTTGGTTTTCCGATTTCCTTTTGGAACCTGAAGTAGCAGATCACAGCGGCATCTAGTGGACATTAGTGGTATAACAGGTGGAGTAGCCGGCAGAAAAATTAAAAAACAATAATTTTTAAGTACTGTATTTCCTTAATTATAAGACTCAGATTTTTTCGCATTTTGAACATTTTTGAAGTTGAGTTGTGGATTTTAAGATACGCCCATCACATTGTAATTAAAACTTTTCTCAGTGACACTCTGCCTTACAATTGATAACATCTTAGTTTTGTCAAAATATGATTTTTCATACGAAACTTTGCAGGATGTTCATTCAGTCATCTTCTCAGTACTGTTATTGAACGTCTACTTTATATCTGTAACTTATTGACTTATTGCATGTATTATATTCACCACATATATTTTAATTGCGTTATATTCAAAACTCTTACTTGTGAAGCATAACGCAGATCTTTCTCCTTTATAATACATTAATGCTTTGATACTAGTCAGGCCTAACACCATGTATTTAAAAATTCATTATTGCTTAGGCCCAGTAGTTCTCAACACTGGCCACATTTAGAATTGCCTGCAGAATTTTCTAAACTATACCTAGCCAGACAGCACCTCTCAGGGATCTTATCTAATTGGTCTAAAGGTGAGGCCGACACATTTGGAGCTTGTAAAAGCATCCGAAGCTTTTAAATTCTAATGTGCAGCCTGAGCTGAGAACTTTTTCCTGCATTTAAGTCAGATGCTTTTGAGATTATAAGGATTTTTTAATAGTTGAGAAATATTTGGTATTTTGTTTTATAGTAAACAACTCATTTCTTATAACTATCATAATTATGAATGCCAAGAAAATCTACTTTTAAAGCAATAGTGGATAACGCTACATCCATGGTATTCAAGAAAAATTCTTTCCTAAAGACATCATCATTTAGCGTATCATTAAATAGTGTACAACTTGCATTTGATTCTTACACACTGACTCACAAAATATTATTTGAAGTGAATGCCACAGTGAGATCAGGAATGCTGAATAAGTGTAAAACAGTAGCTATAAAATTCACAAGATGTCACAGTAATATATCTTTAATACACCATAAGCCTCTCAAGGAATGTCTACCAACTAAAGAAAAAAAAATTCTACGATATCATTTCCTTGGAACACTCTTTTCTTGGCTGAGAGTGAGCTCTGCTAATTCCGGGACTGACCCCGAAGCACACTACAGGGATGGCATAATTGCTATTGACCTTCTGGCTAGTGCAGTAGTAGAATGTGATACCCCATCAGGCCACAGCAGGGATGAGAACAGTATTTCATGGGACACAGCTTAGAGAAGAAAGGACCTTGTTCATTTCTGGGCCCTACCAATTGCTAACTTTATAATCTAGTACAAATTACTGAACTCGTCAAATCTCTTATTTCTCAGCACACAGACTTAGGATAATAATGCCAATGTCAGCTACTGCAGATATTAGAGTTGAAATATGTAAACATGAAATGCACAATGGGCAGCAAATAGAACAGCAATTACTATTATTCATGGTGGTTTCTTCTTAGTCCTTTTAGCTCATTGCAAAAAGTCAGAAGGTGGTGTTTTCCAGAATACTCAAGGCTGCATACTACCATTGACCCCTTCCAGCCCGCCTCGTCCAGCCTCTAGGAACCAAGATCCATGTTTAAACGATAGCTTAGCCTCTTTGAGGTTCCTTAGGTTCCATCAATAACTGGGCTTTTTTAATTCATAGGACTCTTTTTTCCTATCCTCTAGTGTTCTCTCAAGGCCTGAGTAACATGGTCCTAAAATATTCCCACTTCAGTCCCTCTTTCCATCAAAAGCAGCCTCTACCCAGGGCCAGCGACCGACAGGGAGCCTACCGTGTGTCCCTTCAAGTAGAGAGAACCATGGGTCCTTGAACGAAGGCCAGACTGCTGATAAGAGCGATTAACAGAGGCTGAAGTCTCTGACGATCAAAGTGACACTGTGGGTTTGGGACAAGAGAGCTGCGACCATGTCAACACAGTAGAAACTATGGAAGGGAAACAGGAAGAAGAGGATCTTCAAACAGGAAATTTGGGAGTTCGTGGGCTCATTCCCTAAAGCCCACAAGTTCCGGTTTAGTTTCACTCAGCCCCAAATGTCCCAGATTCCACCCAGCACGACCCTCCCTGGATCGGAGGATGGTGGCCACATCCCAAGGGTCCTTTTTATGTTCTGATTGGATTTCAAACTCTTCCTACCACCCACACTAGTGGGCTTTCCACTTTTGTGAAAAAAAAATGTGACATGGATAGAAACTCCCATTAATGGTGTATTTTAATGCCTTGCAGACATGTCACTAGAAGCCCATAACTTTCTTCAATTTTCATTTTGCTGATACAAACTGGGCTGATACGCTTAATGCAAATAGGAGCCAGACTTAGGTGAAATCTTTCAGCCCTCAGTAAAGCATTGTTTGTTCCTTCTTCAAGGCAAGGAAAGAAGGTTCCGGCTGGGGTAGGTCATCACCAAGTGGCGAGCCCTCCTGTTGCTGAGAAGGCATGACCCCTGGAACTACTATCCCCATTCAATAGCTGGGTCACCTCAGGCCACTCAATCTCTCTGAGTTTGCTTTCTTCTCTTTAACTGGGATCTAATAATACCCTCCGCATAGAACTTTGTGCGGATTAAATGAAACGATGTAAATGGAATAGCTGGCAGAGTGATGGTGATTATTACCCACATGTAATGTGGCATCAGATTTAAACTTGAGAGTAAACTTCAAGAGGGACCAGCTATCGAACGTCAGTTGAACTTTTTAAAAGCTGGGAAAATATGTAAGCAAAATAGGAGCTAAAAATGGAATACATCTCCTTCCTGGGAAATAACCCTTCAGATCCTGTGTCGGGCAGGCAGTGGCTGGATGTGCCCCAGAGTTCCAAGGCGTCACTGGGCAGCACAGGCTGGAGGCTGCAAAGCCCGATGCCCACCCTGACCTCAGCTTAGCTCCAGGCCAAGAAGTGGACATGGGGAAGCGCCCTCCAGCCCTCCCCATGTTTTATTTCATTTGCCCCCTGGTTTCTGTTAGAACTAGTGTTAGGCTCCCGCATCTGGGGCCGTGTGCTAACTTGCAATAAACAGACTAAAAAGGGGGAACTTTACAGCCAAGCCAAGTCAAACACCACTCTGAAAACCTATCCTGAGTTGCCCTGAGGTGTTTCCAAAAGCAAGACAAACATTAGCACTGAACAGCACGCTCTAATTCTCTGCCTGGGGCAGGGGGCTGGCAGGGGGAACCAGCATGGGAAGACAGGTACACTCTGTTTGTGGCTAGACTCAGCACTGCCCAGGGGTCACTCCAAAGGCCCCCCAGATTCTCCTACTGGGCCCCTGATTTTATGAAATGTCACTGTACCTCGGCAGACAATGGTGGCCCTTGAAACGACTGGTCACCTAGGAAGCAATGAGTCATTTTTGGCTTTGCCCCAGCTGGCTCTATGAGCTGTAATAAGTCACTAGCTTATCTTCAGCTCTGCTAGCCCATGTAGGATCAATATTTATTGTCCACGTGTCTAGATCAGTGATTCTCAACTTTACCATGCATAAGAATCACCCGGACAGGGGCCAGGGCTGACCTAAAAACACAATTCTCGGACACACCTCCTAAAATTCTGAATCAACAGATCTGGGTCGGGGCCCTGGAACCTAACTTTTAGCAAGCAATCCTGCAGGCTCTGAAACAGGCAGCCCTAAGGCCCACCTTTAGAAACTCTAAACACATCCTATACAGCAATTAAAGTCTAATCCTGATCGTGTTGTGTTAACATCCCAAACTGACTCAACCCCTAATAAGTAATTCTCTGTGGACACCCAGGCCCATAAAGCAAAATGGCTGCATTTGTGCATGTTCTAAGTGAAAACTTAGTGAGTGTTCTCAGTTCCTGGATTATGCCAGGAGGACCAAAGCAAAGTCTTGGTCTTCAAAAAGCCTAAAATCTAGCTGGGGAGATGGCTTGTTAGTGAAACACCAGCGAACCGATGAGGCCATGAGCAGGTCAGGGCTGGAGCAACTGCCGGGCTGTCAAGGCTCTCAGGTGCTGGAAACGGGGGACGTGAGTGCGGCTTAGAGAGCTCGGCAACGACGCAAGGAATCCCACGCAATGCAGCAAGCGCGAACTGAGACCTATTGTGCGCTGGCTCCACCATCCGAGGGCCAGAAGCTGCACTACGAGGACGGGGATGGGCCCTGCTGGAAGGAGGGGACAGTGAGAAGAAGCAGGAGAGCAGGCTGACCAGGGCTGGGCAGACGGAGAGCGGAGAAGGGTGGGGTCTAGGACATGGGCTGACTGGCAACCACTTCAACTGTAGGGGGATGCGTGTCGGGGGGTAAGGAGACACGGTGAAAAGTCAGGTGTAGGAGTTTAGACGGTTAAATAGGTAAAGGTCAAATGGATTTCTTAGAGCATACTATGAAGAGAAGGGCTTCTTCTGGAGAGAAGAAGAGAAACTGCGGGGACAGGCACAGTCAGAGACCAGGTGAGCTGTGAGGCTGGGAGCTTCCACGGATGAATTCCATGGAATTCTAGGGATTGAGTTCCATGGATTCCAGTGTCAGTGGAGGATGGGGGTGTACTGGGTTGAACAGTGTCTCCCTCCCCAAGTTCATGTCCTTCCTAGACTCTCAGAATGTGACCTTATCTGGACATAGGCCATTGCAGATGTGATCAGCAGAGTTAAGATGAGGTCACACTGAGGAAAAGTGGACTCTTCATCCATTCTGACTGGCGTCCTTATAAGAGGAGAAGAGACACACAGGCAGACACAGAAGATGATGGCCGAGGCAGAGACCAGAGTCCTGGCCATCGGCAGAAGCTGGAGAGGCGCATGGGCAGATCCTCCCGCTGAACCCGCAAGAAGGGACCAACCCTGCCCACACCTTGACTTTGGACTTCCAGCCTCCTAAAGGGTGAGAGAATACATTTCTGTTGTTGTAACCCACCCCGTCTGCGGTTGTCAGACAGCCCTAAGAAACTAATACAGGGGGCTTGAGG
Organism: Mesoplodon densirostris; assembly: GCF_025265405.1. Lineage (NCBI taxonomy): Eukaryota > Metazoa > Chordata > Mammalia > Artiodactyla > Ziphiidae > Mesoplodon > Mesoplodon densirostris. Next base: position 9,011,742 of record NC_082665.1, read on the forward strand.
AAGAAAAGAAGCTGAAGACAAGTCTCTAAGGAGCGCAGGATGCCCAGGTGATGGCCAAGAGTCGGCTGAGACAGGGCTGGAGCCCCAGGGAGCCTGGCAGTCACTGCCTTTCCCTCCATCATTGTCCAAGGAAGACACAGGGCAAAGTTTTCAGAGGAGGAAGCGGGTAGACACAGCAGCTGCCCCGCTGTGCACTCCATACACATCTTCTGATTCCCTCTTCCATGTGTTTCCTAAACAGTTATCACAGTGAGAGACTTCCCTGGTGGTCCGGGGGTTAAGACTCCTTGCTCCCAATGCAGGGGACATGGGTTCGATCCCTGGTCAGGGAACTAAGATCCTGCATGCCACACGATGCAGCCAAAACCAAACCAAACCAAAACAAAACAGTTACACAGTGGCCAAGTGCTTAGGCAAGGTTTCTGAGCCACCCCCAGAACTTAAAGGATTTTTCTGGTTATTATGTGTATCAAATGATTGTTAAGAACAGGCCTTGTTTTCCCATGTAGGCATTGGGTCGTTTCAAAGAGAAAACACAATGCCCCCATTTTCCTCACTAGATTATAGTCCTGGACTTCCCCTATAAAATCAAAATTGGAGAAAGCTGAAGACAGAATGGCCCCATTCACACGAAAACTCTAAAGGATAGTTTCCCATGAGTTGAGGGGTTCATTGGCCCCCGCAAACTAGTGTGTTATGTCACATACTTCTCAAGGTTTACCATCCTTGAGATCATCTCTCTCGCCCTCCCTCGGTGAAATTTCCTAAAAGCAGCTGCACAAAGGCCACTCTTCTGTCAGATCAGGGCCACTCAGTGCCCCAAGCTGGAAAAAAAGGTGCCTTATCCAGGAGGATGCATTGCAAAAAGACACCTTTGTCCAGGTGGCTGAATTGCAAAAAAGTGCCCCTGCTGAGTGAGCCACTTAGAGGAAAATGACGTGACCCCCCGGGGCAGGAATAAGGCTTGGCCAGTGGGGCCCTGGTTGGATTTCAGCCCCCATGAGGCCCACATTTGCACAGGGCTGACACTGCCCAGACAGATGCGGCCAGCCGGGTCCCAGGGCACAACCGAGGCTCATTTTACCATCTCGTTATGGAGCTGAAGGACCCTGCTAAGGGGCGATCCCAACTCTCTGGGGGCTGCCAGATGCTACAGCTGCTTCCTGTGCCTGTGTCTTTTCCCGGGTGGCCCGGAGGAAGGCTTTGCTCTCCCTCTTATCCATTTTCACATTTCCATCCCCAAAACAGTGCTCAGTCATGGCATATACTCCCAAGGTGTCTGTGGAACATAAGTGCACGTGTCCAATTCAAGACTGGAATCCTCTTCTCTTGCTCAACGAAGCTGCTACCAGAAGTATTTTTCCCATCAGCTGTGTTACTGGTCTTTAATAGCTAAATCCACTCAAGAGATGCAAAATAAAATTCCATGGAGAAGGAAAGGTCAACTTTGAATCCTCCAGGACCAGAGAAAAGGCATGATTATTATTATTGTTATTGTTATTTTCCTGTTTTTCTTCTCTCTCTGCTCACACTTCTCCCAGCTCACAAAGGCATTCCCTTCCTGTCCACAATGTCACTCTGTGCCGTCACTTCCAGTGGCCAAGACTAAGACTCACCACCACGGAGTACCATCACTTCCACCCATTTCCTTCGAAACAACCCTGAAAGCAGCAAAGGAAATCAAACCACAGCCTTGACAAGGCCGCCCCAGCCATTGCTGTCCTGGAATAACATCCAAGCCACTGGCAGCAGACCTGGAGCACAGCTCATAACTCAGCCCTTGGAGGGTGGGTCATGCAGGTGTCTCGAGGTGGTTGGGACCCCCGTGGGGGCAGTGAAGGTGACACGTGAGATAAGGAATGATTTCTCAGCCTCGTTCCGGCTTTCCTGGGCTTAGGTCAGGCCTTTTTTTTTTTTTTTTTTTGCGGTATGCAGGCCTCTCACTGTTGTGGCCTCTCCCGTTGCGGAGCACAGGCTCCGTACGCGCAGGCTCAGCAGCCATGGCTCACGGGCCCAGCCGCTCCGCGGCATGTGGGATCTTCCCGGACCAGGGCACGAACCCATGTCCCCTGCATGGGCAAGCGGACTCTCAACCACTGCACCACCAGGAAAGCCCAGGTCAGGCCTTTAAGATGACTTGTGCAAAACCTGTGAAGTTCGGTGATTTCACAGCTCGCGCTGGGCCTGCTTGAGTTTGCTGAAAGATAAGTCATTGGAGACATGAAAGATCAATCTGAAGGGAAGAGAAAAGAAAACAGACCTGCCTGTTGGAAAGCAAAGAAAACCCGTGTTCTCTGCCATCTCTCTTCCTTCCTTCCCCAGATTCCTTCTCCATCAGACGGGAGGGAGCCCCGAATGGACTCAAGCATTTGCTCTTTGGGCTCCAGGTCAGATGATTTAAACCAGGAAGGGGGAGCGGGGGATGCTCGGGGAGGTGCCCTGTGACCTCCTGTGCCCCCAATTCACCACGTGGTCTAAATCTGGAGGAATTTGCCCTCAGGGGAAACGCTTCTAAATCTGCCTAGATGGAGCGAGATCCTTCTGAAAAAAGCTTGATCTCTATCAAGTTGTGTATTTTAGCTTCCTAGGACTGTCGTAACAAAGTACCACAAATTAGGTGAGTTAAAACAACTGAAATGTATTCTCTCACAGTTCTGGAGGCCGAAAGTCCAAAATTAAGGGGTCGGCAGGTCCATGCTCTCTCTGAAGTCTCTAGGGGAGGGTCCTTCCTTGCCTCTTCCAGCTTTTGGTTAATGCCGGTGACCTTTCCATCCTTTGGCTCATGGCAGCATGCCTCCAATCTCTGCCTCTGTCTTCACATGGTTTCCTTCTGTATGTCCTCTCTGTAACCTGTGTCTAAGGACAACAATCCTATTGGATTAGGGCCCACCCATATGATCTCATTTGACTTTGGTCACCTCTTTAAAGACCCGATCTCCAAATACAGTCACGTTCTGAGCTGCTGGGGTTAGGGCTTCAACACAGGAATTTTGGGAAGGACACAGTTCAGCCATAACCCTCATCCTTCCATGGCCAAGGTGGTGAGAACTCAGACTCACTTCCACCATTCAGGAGTGCAGAAGCCACAAAACCTCCTTCGTTCTCTTCCACGTGAGCCCCTCTCCCACGGGTAGCAGAGGGGAGTAATTTGTCATTAATATTATCTCTGGGTCCTCTGGTTGAAACAATCACCTTCTATGGAAACAGGCTCCATCAGGAAATACTTATTGGTAGATTTCAGTTCTCATCAGTGCGGTTCTCTCCTCCCCACGCTCATATCCAAGATGGCAGCCAGTGCACAGGGAAGCGCGTGGTCCCCGTGGGGAGGAGACAGGTCTCCTGGTCTTGTCCTGTCCCTGCACCGGCCCCTTCTGCCAGGCAGCTCTGCTGGTCCTGGTGAGTGTGCTGACAGGTATCCACTCAGAGGCATGTGGGCTGGGTCAGCCTTTTGGGCATCCAGCTGATGTCCCTGCTAAAGGCAAGGGTCTGAGGGCCTAGGCTTGGGAGCTCTCACGTGTGACCAAGTCACCTTGGAGACCCCCTAGGTCTGGTGGGATGTCCACTCCATCCCTGGCCAAGGTGGGCCCCTCACAGCCACTGGCTCCCAGCAGACCTTGGTTACATGCTGCACTGATGTGGGAGAGATAAGAGGATACCTGGGTCCCCTCCATGCTGCAGAGGAGATGAAGGCATCCAAGAATCCTGGTCCCACACATTCACCCCATCTCCCTGCAACCACGTTGGGGTCCCCAACACCCATGTGCCTCCATACTGGGATGGGGGTCATCTCCTCCAAGGTTCCAAACAGGGAGCAAAAGAAAAGCTCATCTTCCTTGGGCTCCCACCTGGAACATTCAATCTGGGGGGAATCGGGCAAACTATATGACCACTGGCTTCCCCTTCCTCAGCTTCCCTTCCCATCCTCATCCACCCTATTCCTCGTGGCAGAAACTTGCAGGCAATGTCCTGAGTGTTCTGGATTATAAGAACCTCAGACATCACATCTCTGGGCCTGGATCTGTATATGGTAATAGGAGCTAAAGGAATTTTGAAAATCATCTCTTGCCTATGCCTGGCCTTCAAGAACACTGTCTTGCTAGAGACATAAAAACCTCTACTGGAGATCAGAAGCCAAAACCTAGTCCTTCTGGCTACTTCTCCTCCATGCCCTGCTTCATCGGAAGTCAGAGGGGCAGCCGTCTCTACTCGCAGACCCCCAACTCAGCTGGGGCTTTTAGGGTGACCCTGCCTGTCCATGGAGCTGACCCTGAAGGTCACTCTAAGGCTGTCTTCTTACTCCTTGAGCCCAGAAGAGTCTCCATCGCTCCTCTGGTGGAAGGAAAACAAACAACAACAACAAAAAAAAAAAAACTAGCTCAGCAACTATTATTTCAAGATCAGCTCTGCCCTGGACCTCAGCTCCTAACTTAGGGGCCAAGGAGTGGACCACGTTCTTGGTCCTGATATGCCCAATCCCTTCCAGCCTAAACCGGCCAGAAAGGGGGCTGCATGAGTTTCCTGGGGCTGGCATAATAAATCATCACAAACTAGGAGGCTTAAAGCAACAGAACTTTATCCTCTCATAGTGCTCGAGGCCAGAAGTCCAAAATCAAGGTGTCAGCAGGGCTGTCCTCCCCGAAGGCTCTGAGGGCTGTAGGGGAGAATCCTTCCTTGCCTCTTCCAGCCTCTGCTGGCTCCTGGCACTCCTCAGCCTTCCTTGGAGAGTAGGTGCAATCACCCCAACCTCTCTCTCCGTCTTCACATGGTTTTCTCTCCTGTGTGTCCCTTCTCTCCCTTTAAGGACACCAGCCATTAGATTTCGGGCCCACCCTAATCTCGTATGACCCCATGTGAACTTAATTACCTACCTCTGCGAAGACCGTTTCCAAATAAGGTCACCTTCTGAGGTTCCAAGAGGACATGGGTCTGGGGGACACTATTCAGTCCACTGCAGGGACTCATGGGTTAGTACTTCCTAGTAGCATTCTTACTCCTGTGATAAAACCCCAAGCACAGAATGGGGGCCTGGGAAGAGAGTGGTGCCTTTTCCTCCTCATCCATCCTCCCAAACACACCATATATCCTTGAATACTGGGTGTGTTTTCATACTGTCCGGACACATCCCTTCGGAACTCAGCAGCTCCTGCAAATACTGGCCTTTAGCACTTGCTCTGGATTCACACCCACTCCTTCTGAAACAGCCACCACCCTCCCCCTGGTCTTCCATGACCATTGGCTTATTTGTTTATACCCCTTCTTGTTCCAAAAAGGACTTCAGGCAGACGGTTTTTATTACCGGGCTAAACGAACACAGCAAAATCCTGTAGCAAACAGTCTTCACCACAAACGTAAATGTCCATGAGACCAACATGAAAACATCCCAAAGCACTTGGAAATTAAAATGATCGCGTTAAGTTTGACATTGGCCCCCCCTTCTTTATTTTCGTGGACTCTCTGAAACAGAACATTCCCTGCTGTTCTGCCTTTGCAAGCTTCATGCACGCAGTCTTATGTTCCAGCGAAACTCTTTATGGAAGAGGCCTCTGGCTGAGGAGGGAGATTCCGGCCTATTAAGAGCCGAAGACAGCAATGAAAGTGCCTTGTTTTAGGACATGGGCCTTAGAAAGGAGGCTGTGAGGGGGTCCCTCGTTCAAGGACTGGAAATGTGCCCTGTGGTCCCCATGTGGCCCTGATAATTTTGCCCAGGGGAGCCACCAGCCAGCATCTGGGACTGAGAATGGGGAAAGGCCTGCAGCCCTCTCATTTCCCGTGATGAAAGGAAGCTCCTTCTCTGGCTCGGTTATTCTCCTTTTTTACCTTAGTTACAGGGAATTGGGAAGATTCGGCTTTGCTGCTGCCAAAAGTCATTTTGAGAAAAAGTGGGGGTCTGTGTGTGTGTGCCTGCACGTGTGTGCATCGTGTGTCCATGGGCATGAATGTGCACACACGTGCACACACGTGTGTGCGTGCGTGTGTGGAAACGAGAGAGGTTGGAGCAGGAAGCAGAGGTGGAGGGGAGAGTGCGGACAAACACCCCTCCCGGCTTATCAAACTGAATATTCAACAGTATTCCTCGCCCTTTGGAAAAGGGCCTGATGGAATCTGAATGTGTCTCAGGAGCCTCTGACTTTGCCATCCATGTGCTGCCTGATTCAGGGCAACCAAGATATTTTGAAGGTGTTTCAAGCCAGGCCCCGGCCAAGTCATCCCAGTCCCTCAGCTGTGACGGATGTAAGCTAGGATCGGGGTGGAGGAAAGACCTTTCAGGAAACTTTGCAGAGATCCACACTTGTTCATTCAGTGAATCTCGATCGAGGTTCTCAGCGCCCGCTTGCAGAGCTCCACCTCGAACCCAGTTGCTCGTAGCAACTGGCTTTTCTTTTCTTTTTTTTTTTTTAATTAATTTATTTATTTTTTCTATTTTTTTATTAGTTTCTGCTTTATAACAAAGTGAATCAGTCATACATATACATCTGTTCCCACATCCCCTCCCTCATGCATCTCCCTCCCTCCCACCCTCCCCATCCCTCCCCTCCAGGCGGTCACAAAGCACCGAGCTGATCTCCCTGTGCTCTGCGGCTGCTTCCCACTATCTATCTACCCTACGTTTGGTAGTGTATATATGTCCATGCCTCTCTTTCGCTTTGTCACAGCTTACCCTTCCCCCTCCCCATATCCTCAAGTCCATTCTCAAGTAGGTCTGTGTCTTTATTCCCGTTTTACCCCTAGGTTCTTCATGACATTTTTTTTCTTATATTCCATATATATGTGTTAGCATACGGTATTTGTCTTTCTCTTTCTGACTTACTTCACTCTGTATGACAGACTCTAGGTCTATCCACCTCATTACAAATAGCTCAGTTTCGTTTCTTTTTATGGCTGAGTAATATTCCATTGTATATATGTGCCACATCTTCTTTATCCATTCATCCGATGATGGACACTTAGGTTGTTTCCATCTCCGGGCTATTGTAAATAGGGCTGCTATGAACATTTTGGTACATGTCTCTTTTTGAATTATGGTTTTCTCAGGGTATATGCCTAGTAGTGGGGCAGCACATATACTAAAAATTGGAACGATACAGAGAAGATTAGCATGGCCCCTGCGCAACTGGCTTTTCTAACAGCTGGGGGGAGGCTTGGTGACACTGGGCCAGCAGCTTGTGGAGGAGAGAATTGCGGGCTTAGATCAGAGGCCCGGCTCTTTCTCTGACTGGCTGTGAGGACTGGGTCGGATGCCTGACCATGATAATAGCTGCCTCCCCGAGGTGTCTGCATGACTAAATAGGAGTCTGCAGAAGAGCTCTTAGTAAATTACAAGGCGCGAGGCACCCTGGAGGTGTGACACCTGGCGTCAGGGGCCTTTCTGTGTGTTAAGGGGTAGCGGTTAGGAGGAATCCAGGGCTGGCTGGGCCTTTGTCCAGAATGACAGGTGGATGACCTGGTGGTCTTCTCCAGGCCCAGGAGATGCTGCCCACCCACTGGGTCCTGCAGTCGGCATCCCCGCTACATGCTGCCTCCTTCTGGGGTGCCGGGCCTGCCCGCCCCAGGCTGAGCGGTGCAACCACTGCGCGCCCTCGAGGAAGGAAGCATTTGCTGCAGGAAGGTCACAGTCTCGTGGCCTTAAATCCTCTGACAGTGGTTCATCTTGCCAGGTGGGCCAGGATCTGGATTTGGCATTTGGCTCTCAGAATCAGCTAGAAGAGAGATGTTGCTGAACCAAGTTTGGCTGTACCGAACCGTCCGGCACATGGTAAAGCCAACCTACGGACACCCAGGTTGCGGTGAAGCAAAGTGCAGCGTTTATTGTGGGGTGCCATACAAGGAGTCGGGACACCTTGTGCTCAAAAAGCCCAAACTCCCGATGGGTTTCAGGGAAGCCTTCTTAAAGCCCAGGTGAGGGAGGGGAGTCACAGGGTATGTGATCAGCACGTGCACAGCTCTCTGCTTGGCTGCTGGTGAGGTAACAGGGTGATGTCACAGGGGCCAACCTTATCCATCCTTAGGCTCCAGTAGGGCTGGGGGCTGTGTGCTCATGGTCATCAAGTAGTTAATTTCTTCCATTTGGTGGTGGTGGAAGCATCTGTAAAACAACTCAGGAAATGTGCATCAGATACTGCTATCTAGGTGCTTCAGAGAGGAGCTAAAGCAGAGGAAAAGGGGGAGGGGTGTCTGTCCTGGGAAGGCCCCATAGGGTCCTGCTTGGTTCCAGAGATAGGAGGAAAGTGTCATGTGGATTAATATCTGGGAACATTTGTTTTTTCCAATGAAGTTCCTTACATGTAAACTAATGGGCTACACGAAGACCACTGGGTGGGGTGGCCCAACTCAGAAGGGCTAAGATCAGACCAGTATGTTCTCTCGTTTTTTTTGTTTGTTTGTTTTATTGTGGTAAGATTCATAACATACAACTTACCATTTTAACCATGTTTAGGCGTACAGTTCAGTGGCACTAAGTCCAGTCACACCGTATAACCATCACCCCGTCCATCTCCAGAACTTTTTCGTCTTCCTCAAAGGAAACTCTGTACCGACTAAACACTAACTCCCCACACTTTTCTTCCCTCAGCCCCTGGCCACCACCACTACTTTCTGTTTCTATGAATCTGACTATGCTAGCGACCTTATATAAGCAGAATCGTACAATATTTGACCTTTTGTGACTGGATTATTTCACTTAGCATAATGTCTTCAAAGTTCATCCACATTGTAGCATATATCAGGATCTCAATCCTTTTTAAGGCTGCATAATATTCCATTGTAGGGATAGACCACACTTTGCTTATCCATTTATCCATCGATGGACGTTTAGGTTATTTCCATCTTTTGGCTATTATAAATAATGAACTTGGGTGTACAGATTTCTCTTTGAGTGCCCGCTTTCCATTCTTTTGACCTCTTTACAGTTTAAGACATAGTGTTTTGGTTGTCACTGATCAGATGATCCCTGGTTCTTTGGCTGGAAAGTTACTGGTATCTACCTCGTCCAAAAGGTTAAATCTTCCCGTGTCCAGAGTGCAAAAGAGCAATTAGCAAACACAGGATTATGTTGAAATGTCTCCTGCTGACATTGTTGTCAGCTAAATTATGGACACCAGATAAGTCAAACTGGGGTCCTGTTTCACAAATGCGTTGTTTGAATTTTAGAAACTTCTCATACCAACTGACTAGCATTAGCCAACATATTTATGCTCTGACAGTCCCAAGAGGACCTGCCTGAACTAAGATATACCTCACTTTTGCAAATAAAACTGTAAATGGGAACCTATTTAATTCATTTCCCCACTGTTTTTGCCTGTTAAGTCCATTTGCCATCAATTAACTTTTCTATTCTCTATTTGGAAATGTCCTTACTAAGTAAAATTCTATCTGACCCTCCTTCTAACTGGACTATGGAACACTATTATAATGACTAATGACATTAGTCATTTATGAAGGATTATTACAAGAAACATGCAAATATTATAATTGATAGTTGATGAGAAATGAGGCATTCTTCCACAGTAGGTTGTGTGATTTCCAGACAGTTACTTGGTTTACCTTTAATGTCACTTTGTTGTCATTTATCTCAGGATGAGAGGGTGTCCCAAGGCAGCCAAAGGGACAGCGTCAGAAAACAAAACAAAGCATAAGATTAGGAGAGCACCTTCCTTTTGGTTTGTATTTGGAAGTTCATTTGACTGCTGCAATTACTGATGTAGCATCTTTGGTTCTGTTGATTCAAGCTGTATTCAAGTCTCTGTTGACAGAGGAGATTTTCCTGGTCCTAATGAAAACCACAGTCTCACTCCACATAACAGAAATAGTAGTAAGTAGTGAGCCACGTACATCACTAGCTTTTGTGGGTTGAATTTTGAACCCCCCAAAAAGACATGTTCAAGCTCTAAGCACTGGTACCTGTGAAGGTGACCTTATTTGGAAATAGGGTCTTTGCAGATGTAATAAGTTGAGATGAGATCAGACTGGAGGACGGTGGGCCCCTAATCCAATATGACCGGTGTCCTTAGAAAAGTGCCATGTGAAGAGAGAGACACAGGGGGAGTGCCATGTGAGGACAGAGGCACAGACTGGAGGGATGCAGCTACCAGACAAGGAACACAAGGATTGCCGACCACCAGCAGAAGCTGGAAAAGGCAGGAAGGATTCTACCAAGAGTCCCAGAGGGATCCCGGCCCTGCCAACACCTTGATTTCAGACTTCTGGCCTTCAGAGCTGTGAGAATAAATTTTTGTAATTGTAAGCCACCCAGTTTGTGGTACATTATTACAGAAGCCCCAAGAAACTAATATACTGGCCAAATTTTAAGGCTACTTGCTTGATGAAAAAGTAATACACTTCCAAGTCTGATTTTGCAATTCATTCTTTAGGTCAGGAAGTACAGTCTGAAACCCCAAAATATGGAGCTTTCAAATCCAGAGTCTAACAGACATTCACATGTAAATGATCAGATTCTCACCCTCTTCTGACCTCACTTGTCTTTGGGACAGTTCCATTGTATTTTCTTTTTTGTTGTTGTTTTGATTTTTATTTATTTTTTTATACAGCAGGTTCTTATTAGTTATCTATTTTATACATATTCATGTATATACGTCAACCCCAATCTCCCAATTCATCCCACCACCACCACATAGTATTTTCCTAAAGAAAATATCTTTTTGCAAAATAGTCTTAGGCTCCCAATTCTAAATCCAGACTGTGTCTGAGGTGGACGGTCTGCCTTGCCCTTACCCTCCTCCACCTGGTGAGTCAGCAAGTCCTGAGGACTCCTCAGTGATGAGATGAGACTGCCCATCCCTGCGATGGATACGGCCCTGCCCTGGTACCTGTCCCGCCCCCTCCGCCCCTTGCAGGGTGGGGATGGCCATGAGGTCGGTTGTTTCTTCGTTGGTTGCAGTTGGGCTGGTCCTGGCTTCTCGTCCCACCTAAGCCAACAGCAGGCAGGGAAGTAGTCTCCACCACCAAGATGGTCCTGCCCCAGATAAGGCCATCATCAATGCCAGGACCCCAAAAGGTCTCAAGCCCCCAAACCAGCACCTTAGCAACCTGGTGCCCACCACAGCCCTCTCCACAAAGGGATGACGAAACTGTCTTTCGGTGATCCCTGTGCTGGACAAGCTGTTGTCCATCAACTCATTCAACCACATCCTCCTCAAACCCCGAGCTCATGTTCTTTTAACCAAAGATGGGGGCTTCCTTTCCAAGGCTGACCTGTGCTCCCCAATTGCACATAAGTAGAGAAGAATGCCCCTGTCCTTCACCGGGTGGCTCCAAACAGGTCTCAGAAGGGGCAGCTGCCTTGAGCTTTGCTCTCTGGACCTCATTGGACACAGACCCTGTGACTCCAGACAGAAGGCTGGGAACAGTCCCAGGCCCAGCCGGGCAGTTCCTACGAAGGCAGATCCATGGTTTGATAGTGAGTGATGCCTCCCTGCTCATGGTGCAGCCTGAGGGCTATGACATGCAAAGCCGGAAAGGGACTCAGCTTCCCCACAGGCCCCCTGAACCCAGCAGAGATGGAGGCGGAGCCGAGACAGAAACAAATCCACCTGCCCATGCAGACAGGTGGGTGATGCTGAGCTGTGCAGGCTGTGGCAGGAGCTCGAGGAGAGCTTGCAGCTGCCAGCTAACCTTCAGCATGGCACACACACAGTTGTCCCTTGGTATCTGCAGGGAACTGTTCCAGCTTCCCTCCCAAACCAAAATCCGGGGATGCTCAGTGTAGGATTTGCATATATAACCTACGCACATCCTCCCATATACTTTATTTACTTACTTTTTGGTCACACTGCGTAGCTTGTGAGATCTTAGTTCCCTGGGGCCCTGGGCAGCGAGAGCTCAGAGTCCTAACCACTGAACCGCCAGGGAATTCCCATCTCCCGTATATTTTAAATCATCTCTAGATTCCTTATAATGCCTAATAAAATGCAAATACTATGTAAGTAGTTGCCAGAACACGGCAAATTCAAGTTTTGCATTTTGGAACTTTCTGGGGAAAAAAATGTTTTTAACATCTTTATTGGAGTATAATTGCTTTACAATGGTGTCTTAGTTTCTGCTTTATAACAAAGTGAATCAGTTATACATATACATATGTTCCCATATCTCTCCCCTCTTGAATCTCGAATCTGTAGATTGCTTTGGGTAGTAGAGTCATTTTCACAATGTTGATTCTTCCAATCCAAAAACATGGTATATCTCTCCATCTATTTGTATCATCTTTAGTTTCTTTCATCAGTGGCTTATAATTTTCTGCATACAGGTCTTTTGTCTCCTTAGGTAGGTTTATTCCTAGCTATTTTATTCTTTTTGTTGCAATGGTAAATGGGAGTGTTTTCTTAATTTCACTTTCAGGTTTTTCATCATTAGTGTATAGGAATGCCAGAGATTTCTGTGCATTAATTTTGTATCCTGCTACTTTACCAAATTCATTCATTAGCTCTAGTAGTTTTCTGGTAGCACCTTTAGGATTCTCTATGTAGAGTATCATGTCATCTGCAAACAGTGACGGCTTTACTTCTTCTTTTCTGATTTGGATTCCTTTTATTTCCTTTTCTTCTCTGATTGCTGTGGCTAAAACTTCCAAAACTAGGTTGAATAAGAGTGGTGAGAGTGGGCAACCTTGTCTTGTTCCTGATCTTAGTGGGAATGGGTTCAGTTTTTCACCATTGAGGACGATGTTGGCTGTGGGTTTGTCATATATGGCCTTTATTATGTTGAGATAAGTTCCCTCTATGCCTACTTTCTGCAGGGTATTTATCATAAATGGGTGTTGAATTTTGTTGAAAGCTTTCTCTGCATCTATTGAAATGATCATATGGTTTTTCTCCTTCAGTTTGTTAATATGGTGTATCACGTTGATTGATTTGCGTATATTGAAGAATCCTTGCATTCCTGGAATAAACCCCACTTGATCATGGTGTATGATCCTTTTAATGTGCTTTTGGATTCTGTTTGCTAGTATTCTGTTGAGGATTTTTGCATCTATGTTCATCAGTGATATTGGCCTGTAGTTTTCTTTCTTTGTGACATCCTTGTCTGGTTTTGGTATCAAGGTGATGGTGGCCTCATAGAATGAGTTTGAGAGTGTTCCTCCCTCTGCTATATTTTGGAAGAGTTTCAGAAGGATAGGTGTTAGCTCTTCTCGAAATGTTTGATAGAATTCACCTGTGAAGCCATCTGGTCCTGGGCTTTTGTTTGTTGGAAGATTTTTAATCAGTTTCAATTTCAGTGCTTGTGATTGGTCTGTTCATATTTTCTATTTCTTCCTGATTCAGTCTTGGCAGGTTGTGCATTTCTAAGAATTTGTCCATTTCTTCCAGGTTGTCCATTTTATTGGCATAGAGTTGCTTGTAGTAATCTCTCATGATCTTTTGTATTTCTGCAGTGTCAGTGGTTACTTCTCCTTTTTCATTTCTAATTCTATTGATTTGAGTCTTCTCCCTTTTTTTCTTCATGAGTCTGGCTAATGGTTTATCAATTTTGTTTATCTTCTCAAAGAACCAGCTTTTAGTTTTATTGATCTTTGCTATCGTTTCCTTCCTTTCTTTTTCGTTTATTACTGATCTGATCTTTATGATTTCTTTCCTTCTGCTAACTTTGGGGGTTTTTTTGTTCTTCTTTCTCTAATTGCTTTAGGGGCAAGGTTAGGTTATTTATTCGAGATGTTTCCTGTTTCTTTTTTTTTTTAATTTTATTTTACAAATTTAATCAGTTATACATATACATATGTTCCCATATCCCCTCCCTTTTGCGTCTCCCTCCCACCCTCCCTATCCCACCCCTCCAGGCGGTCACAAAGAACCGAGCTGATCTCCCTGTGCTATGCGGCTGCTTCCCACTAGCTATCTACCTTACGTTTGGTAGTGTATATATGTCCATGCCGCTCTTTCACTTTGTCACAGCTTACCCTTCCCCCTCCCCATATCCTCAAGTCCATGCTCTAGTAGGTCTGTGTCTTTATTCCTGTCTTACCCCTATGTTCTTCATGACATTTTTTTTTCTTAAATTCCATATATATGTGTCAGCATACAGTATTTGTCTTTCTCTTTCTGACTTACTTCACTCTGTATGACAGACTCTACGTCCATCCACCTCATTACAAATAGCTCAATTTCATTTCTTTTTATGGCTGAGTAATATTCCATTGTATATATGTGCCACATCTTCTTTACCCATTCATCCGATGATGGACACTTAGGTTGTTTCCATCTCCGGGCTATTGTAAATAGGGCTGCTATAAACATTTTGGTACATGTCTCTTTTTGAATTATGGTTTTCTCAGGGTATATGCCCAGTAGTGGGATTGCTGGGTCATATGGTAGTTCTATTTGTAGTTTTTTAAGGAACCTCCATACCGTTCTCCATAGTGGCTGTACCAATTCACATTCCCACCAGCAGTGCAAGAGTGTTCCCTTTTTTCCACACCCTCTCCAGCATTTATTGTTTCTAGATTTTTTGATGATGGCCATTCTGACTGGTGTGAGATGATATCTCATTGTAGTTTTGATTTGCATTTCTCTAATGAGTAAAGATGTTGAGCATCCTTTCATGTGTTTGTTGGCAGTCTGTATATCTTCTGTGGAGAAATGTCTATTTAGGTCTTCTGCCCATTTTTGGATTGGGTTGTTTGTTTTTTTGCTATTGAGCTGCATGAGCTGCTTATAAATTTTGGAGATTAATCCTTTGTCAGTTGCTTCATTTGCAAATATTTTCTCCCATTCTGAGGGTTGTCTTTTCGTCTTGTTTATGGTTTCCTTTGCTGTGCAAAAGCTTTGAAGTTTCATTAGGTCCCATGTGTTTATTTTTGTCTTTATTTCCATTTCTCTAGGAGGTGGGTCAAAAAAGATCTTGCTGTGATTTATGTCATAGAGTGTTCTGCCTATGTTTTCCTCTAGGAGTTTGATAGTGTCTGGCCTTACATTTAGGTCTTTAATCCATTTTGAGCTTATTTTTGTGTATGGTGTTAGGGAGTGATCTAATCTCATACTTTTACATGTCCCTGTCCAGTTTTCCCAGCACCACTTATTGAAGAGACTGTCCTTTCTCCACTGTACATTCCTGCCTCCTTTATCAAAGATAAGGTGACCTTATGTCCGTGGGTTTATCTCTGGGCTTTCTATCCTGTTCCATTGATCTATATTTCTGTTTTTGTGCCAGTACCATACTGTCTTGATTACTGTAGCTTTGTAGTATAGTCTGAAGTCAGGGAGCCTGATTCCTCCAGCTCCATTTTTCGTTCTCAAGATTGCTTTGGCTATTCGGGGTCTTTTGTGTTTCCATACAAATTGTGAAATTTTTTGTTCTAGTTCTGTGAAAAATGCCAGTGGTAGTTTGATAGGGATTGCATTGAATCTGTAGATTGCTTTGGGTAGTAGAGTCATTTTCACAATGTTGATTCTTCCAATCCAAGAACATGGTACATCTCTCCATCTATTTGTATCATCTTTAATTTCTTTCATCAGTGTCTTATAATTTTGTGCATACAGGTCTTTTGTCTCCTTAGGTAGGTTTATTCCTAGATATTTTATTCTTTTTGTTGCAATGGTAAATGGGAGTGTTTCCTTGATTTCACTTTCAGATTTTTCATCATTAGTATATAGGAATGCCAGAGATTTCTGTGCATTAATTTTGTATCCTGCAACTTTACCAAATTCATTGATTAGCTCTAGTAGTTTTCTGGTAGCATCTTTAGGATTCTCTATGTATAGTATCATGTCATCTGCAAACAGTGACAGCTTTACTTCTTCTTTTCCCATTTGGATTCCTTTTATTTCCTTTTCTTCTCTGATTGCTGTGGCTAAAACTTCCAAAACTAGGTTGAATAAGAGTGGTGAGAGTGGGCAACCTTGTCTTGTTCCTGATCTTAGTGGAAATGGTTTCAGTTTTTCACCATTGAGGACGATGCTGGCTGTGGGTTTGTCATATATGGCCTTTATTATGTTGAGGAAAGTTCCCTCTATGCCTACTTTCTGCAGGGTTTTTATCATAAATGGGTGTTGAATTTTGTCAAAAGCTTTCTCTGCATCTATTGAGATGATCATATGGTTTTTCTCCTTCAGTTTGTTAATATGGTGTATCACGTTGATTGATTTGCGTATATTGAAGAATCCTTGCATTCCTGGAATAAACCCCACTTGATCATGGTGTATGATCCTTTTAATGTGCTGTTGGATTCTGTTTGCTAGTATTTTGTTGAGGATTTTTGCATCTATGTTCATCAGTGATATTGGCCTGTAGTTTTCTTTCTTTGTGACATCCTTGTCTGGTTTTGGTATCAAGGTGATGGTGGCCTCATAGAATGAGTTTGGGAGTGTTCCTCCCTCTGCTATATTTTGGAAGAGTTTCAGAAGGATAGGTGTTAGCTCTTCTCTAAATGCTTGATAGAATTCGCCTGTGAAGCCATCTGGTCCTGGGCTTTTTTTTTTTTTTTTTTTTTTTTTTTTTTTGCGGTACGCGGGCCTCTCACTGTTGGGGCCTCTCCCATTGCAGAGCACAGGCTCTGGACGCCCAGGCTCAGCGGCCATGGCTCATGGGCCCAGCCGCTCCGTGGCATGTGGGATCTTCCTGGACCGGGGCATGAACCCGCGTCCCCTGCATCGGCAGGCGGACTCTCAAACCACTGCGCCACCAGGGAAGCCCCTGGTCCTGGGCTTTTGTTTGTCGGAAGATTTTTTATCACAGTTTCAATTTCAGTGCTTGTGATTGGTCTGTTCATATTTTCTATTTCTTCCTGATTCAGTCTTGGCAGGTTGTGCATTTCTAAGAATTTGTCCATTTCTTCCAGGTTGTCCATTTTATTGGCATAGAGTTGCTTGTAGTAATCTCTCATGATCTTTTGTATTTCTGCAGTGTCAGTGGTTACTTCTCCTTTTTCATTTCTAATTCTATTGATTTGAGTCTTCTCCCTTTTTTCTTGATGAGTCTGGCTAATGGTTTATCAATTTTGTTTATCTTCTCAAAGAACCAGCTTTTAGTTTTATTGATCTTTGCTATCGTTTCCTTCCTTTCTTTTTCGTTTATTACTGATCTGATCTTTATGATTTCTTTCCTTCTGCTAACTTTGGGGTTTTTTTTGTTCTTCTTTCTCTAATTGCTTTAGGTGCAAGGTTAGGTTATTTATTCGAGATGTTTCCTGTTTCTTAAGGTAAGATTGTATTGCTATAAACTTCCCTCTTAGAACTGCTTTCGCTGCATCCCATAGGTTTTGGGTCATTGTGTTTCCATTGTCATTTGTTTCTAGGTATTGTTTGATTTCCTGTTTGATTTCTTCAGTGATCTCTTGGTTATTAAGTAGTGTATTGTTTAGCCTCCATGTGTTTGTATGTTTTACAGATCTTTTCCTGTAATTGATATCTAGTCTTATAGCATTGTGGTCGGAAAAGATACTTGATACAATTTCAATTTTCTTAAATTTACCAAGGCTTGATTTGTGACCCAAGATATGATCTATGCTGGAGAATGTTCCATGAACACTTGAGAAAAATGTGTATTCTGCTGTTTTTGGATGGAATGTCCTATAAATATCAACTAAGTCCATCTTGTTTAATGTATCATTTAAAGCTTGTGTTTCCTTATTTATTTTCATTTTGGGTGATCTGTCCATTGGTGAAAGTGGGGTGTTAAAGTCCCCTTCTATGAATGTGTTACTGTCGATTTCCTCTTTTATGGCCGTTAGTATTTGCCTTATGTATTGCAGTGCTCCTATGCTGGGTGCATAAATATTTACAATTGTTATATCTTCTTCTTGGATCAATCCCTTGATCATTATGTAGTGTCCTTCTTTGTCTCTTGTAATAGTCTTTATTTTAAAGTCTATTTTGTCTGATATGAGAATTGCTATGCCAGCTTTCTTTTGATTTCCATTTGCATGGAATATCTTTTTCCATCCCCTCACTTTCAGTCTGTATGTGTCCCTAGGTCTGAAGTGGGTCTCTTGTAGACAGCATATATATGGATCTTATTTTTGTATCCATTCAGCCAGTCTGTGTCTTTTGGTGGGAGCATTTAATCCATTTACATTTAAGGTAATTATAGATATGTATGTTCCTCTTACCATTTTCTTAATTGTTTTGGGATGGTTATTGTAGGTCTTTTCCTTCTCTTGTGTTTCTTGCCTAGAGAAGTTCCTTTAGCATTTGTTGTAAAGCTGGTTTGGTGGTGCTGAACTCTCTCAGCTTTTCCTTGTCTGTAAAGGTTTTAATTTCTCCATGAAATCTGAATGAGATCCTTGCTGGGTAGAGTAATCTTGGTTGTAGGTTTTTCTCCTGCATCACTTTAAATATATCCTGCCACTCCCTTCTGGCTTGTAGAGTTTCTGCTGAGAGATCAGCTCTTAACCTTATGGGGAGTCACTTGTATGTTATTTGTTGTTTTTCCCTTGCTGCTTTTAATATGTTTTCTTTGTATTTAATTTTTGACAGTTTGATTAATATGTGTCTTGGCATGTTTCTCCTTGGATTTATCCTGTATGGGACTCTGTGTGCTTCCTGGACTTGATGAACTATTTCCTTTCCCATATTAGGGAAGTTTTCAACTATAATCTCTTCAAATATTTTCTCAGTCCCTTTCATTTTCTCTTCTTCTTCTGGAACCCCTATAATTCGAATGTTGGTGCATTTAATGTTGTCCCAGAGGTCTCTGTGACTGTCCTCAGTTCTTTTCATTCTTTTATCTTTATTCTGCTCTGCAGTAGTTATTTCCACTATTTTATCTTCCAGGTCACTTATCCGTTCTTCTGCCTCAGTTATTCTGCTATTGATCCCTTCTAGAGTATTTTTAATTTCATTTATTGTGTTGTTCATCGTTGCTTGTTTCCTCTTTAGTTCTTCTAGGTCCTTGTTAAATGTTTCTTGCATTTTCTCTATTCTATTTCCAAGATTTTGGATCATCTTTACTACCATTATTCTGAATTCTTTTTCAGGTAGACTGCCTATTACCTCTTCATTTGTTAGGTCTGATAGGTTTTTATCTTGCTCCTTCATCTGCTGTGTGTTCTTCTGTCTTCTCATTTTGCTTATCTTACTGTGTTTGGGGTCTCCTTTTTGCAGGCTGCAGGTTCGTAGTTCCCGTTGTTTTTGGTGTCTGTCCCCAGTGGCTAAAGTTGGTTCAGTGGATTGTGTAGGCTTCCTGGTGGAGGGTACTAGTGCCTGTGTTCTGGTGGATGACACTGGATCTTGTCTTTCTGGTGGGCAGGTCCACGTCTGGTGGTGTGTTCTGGGGTGTCTGTGGCCTTATTATAATTTTAGGCAGCCTCTCTGTTAATGGGTGGGGTTGTGTTCCTGTCTTGCTAGTTGTTTGGCATAGGGTGTCCAGCACTGTAGCTTGCTGGTCATTGAGTGAAGCTGGGTCTTGGTGTTGAGATGGAGATCTCTGGGAGATTTTTGCCATTTGCTATTACGTGGAGCTGGGAGGTCTCCTGTGGACCAGTGTCCTGAAGTTGGCTCTCCCACCTCAGAGCACAGCACTGACTCCTGGCTGGAGCACCAAGAGACTGTCCTCCACACAGCTCAGAATAAAAGGGAGAAAAAGTAGAAAGAAAGAAGGAAAGAGGATACAATAAAATAAAATAAAGTAAGATAAAATAAAGTTATTAAAATAGAAAATAATTATTAAGAAAAAAATTTTTTTAAGTAAAAAAAAAAAAAAAGAGGGACAGAATCCTAGGACAAATGGTGAAAGCTAAGCTATACAGACAAAATCTCACACAGAAGCATACACATACACACTCACAAAAAGAGGAAAAGGGGAAAAAATCATAAATCTTGCTCTCAAAGTCCACCTCCTCCATTTAGGATGATTCGTTGTCTATTCAGGTATTCCACAGATGCAGGGTACATCAAGTTGATTGTGGAGCTTTAATCCGCTGCTTCTGAGGCTGCTGGGAGAGATTTCCCTTTCTCTTTGTTCGCACAGCTCCCAGGGTTCAGCTTTGGATTTGGACACGCCTCTGCATGTAGGTCGCCTGAGGGCGTCTGTTCTTCGCTCAGACAGGACGGGGTTAAAGGAGCCGCTGACCCTGGGGTTCTGGCTCACTCAGGCCGAGGGGAGGGAGGGGTACGGATGCGGGGCGAGCCTGCGGGGGCAGAGGCCGGCAAGACGTTGCACCAGCCCGAGGCGAGCCGTGCGCTCTCCCGGGGAAGTTGTCCCTGGATCCCGGGACCCTGGCGGTGGCGGGCTGCACAGGCTCCCCGGAAGGGGGGTGTGGAGAGTGACCTGTGCTCGCACATAGGCTTCTTGGTGGCGGCAGCAGCAGCAGCCTTAGCGTCTCATGCCCGTGTCTGGTGTCCACGCTGTTAGCCGCGGCTCACACCCGTCTCTGGAGCTCGTTTAAGCAGCGCTCTTAATCCCCTCTCCTCCCGCAGCAGGAGACAAAGAGGGAAGAAAAAATCTCTTGCCTCTTCGGCAGCTCCAGACTTTTCCCCGGACTCCCTCCCGGCCAGCCGTGGCGCACTAACCCCTTCAGGCTGTGTTCACGCCGCCAACCCCAGTCCTCTCCCTGCGCTCCGACCGAAGCCCGAGCCTCAGCTCCCAGCCCCGCCCGCCCCGGCAGCCGAGCAGAGAAGCCTCTGGGGCTGGTGAGTGCTGGTTGGCCCCGATCCTCTGTGTGGGAATCTCTCCGCTTTGCCCTCCGCACCCCTGTGGCTGTTCTCTCCTCCGCAACTTCGAAGCGTCCCCCTCCGCCCCCCGCAGTCTCCGCCCGCGAAGGGGCTTCTAGTGTGTGGACACCTTTCCTCCTTCACGGCTCCCTCCCACTGGTGCAGGTCCCGTCCCTATCCTTTTGTCTCTGTTTATTCTTTTTTCTTTTGTCCTACCCAGGTACGTGGGGAGTTTCTTGCCTTTTGGGAGGTCTGAGGTCTTCTGCCAGCGTTCAGTAGGTGTTCTGTAGGAGTTGTTCCACATGTAGATGTATTTCTGGTGTATCTGTGGGGAGGAAGGTGATCTCCGCATCTTACTCTTCCACCATCTTCCTCAACTCCTGGAAAAATTTTTTTCAAATATTTTTGATCCATGGTAGATTGAATCTGCTGATACAGAACCCACAGATAGCGAGGGCCGACTCTGTAGTGTTATGAGCCCAGATGCTGAGGTCAATCTGCCTGCGTTCAAATCCGACCTCCACCACTTAGTATGACCTTGAGCAGGTTACTTAACCTCTCAGAGCCTCCATGTCCCCATCCATAAAATTGGTGGGCAGGTGTTAATAGTAGTACCTAAAGCAAAGGGCTGTTTTTAGGATAAAATTAGTAAACATATGTGATGTGCTTAAAACGAAAACTAGCCCACGATGAGTTCAGTACAATTGTTATCATTGCTATTTTTAATACCAGGAATTCTCTGAAAGTCAGACCTCTGCAAAGTTAACGTGAAACCACACAGAAAGGATTCCATGGAAGTCTTGTGTGTCTGACAGGTTATGCTATCGATATGAGCAAGGTCAAGTTTTACAGTGGCCTCCATCCCAGCAAGATAGCTGGATCCGTTCACTCAGACTGAAGTTGCTGGTGTGTGTCTCAAATCAAAGGGGACCCAAAATAGAAACCGAAAATTATAACATTCCTTTTACTAATTCATTATTCTACAAACTTTTACCAATTTCCTAATGTGTGTCAGACCCTAGCCTGGCTCTATGAGGAATGAAAAAAATGAATCAAGCTTCAAAAGCCAGTTGAGATAGAATAAAGATGATCTATTCATGCATCATCTATCCATCCATCATCCATCTGTCCATCCATTTATCCATCATCCATCCATCCATCCATCCATTTAATTTGAAATATCTACTGGCTTCCATTGTATCCATAAGGACAGAGGTTGCCCTAACTCGTGAAATGACTGGGGGTGTTAGGAAAATGCTCGCCACCCTCCTTCCCCAAATCCTCCTTTACCCCCTGATTGGTGCTTGAAATTTCACTATTAAATCTTTATCCCTTAGACTCAAAAATACCTCCTAGGAGGGACAAAATGTTAAACCATTATTAGTCATTTATACCTTAGAGTTAAAAAAGATCTAAGGGTGGACTTTGATGGCAGGTGGGAGGAGCAAGGATGAGGGTCCTGGGTGGGAGGGGAGGGCTGGAGCGCCAAGCCTAGCCTCCCTGCCTAATGGTCACTAGTGCGGTGACTCCATGTGCCCGAAGAGGCAGGGGCAGTGTCTGTCTTCTCACCAAGCACCCTGTGCTCACAAGTGCTGGAGTTCAAGCAATATTCAATGAATGAATATTTCCCTGGCGGTCCAGTGGTTAAGACTCCATGCTCCCAATGCAGGGAGCCGGGGTTTGACCCCTGGTCAGGGAGCTAGATCCCACATGCTGCAACTAAGAGCCCACATGCCACAACTAAAGATCCTGCGTGCCGCAACCAAAAGATCCCACGTGCCGCAACTAAGACCTGGGGCAGCCAAAAAAATAAATAAATAAAATATTTTAAAAAAAAATTTTTTAATGAATCGATACCTTTATACTTCAATTGAGTCACTGAGTGTCCCTGTGACTTTGCCCTCTGGCCCAGGAAGGGCTCTTTTGTCCATCAGGAGCCACAAACAGGGCCACCGGCCTGGGAGCTCTCACACTTCAGCCCAGAATAGGAATGAATTGTTCCAGAGAAAGTCAAGCTTTAACAAAAGGGTACAACACATAACATTATGTCCACTTCATTGTTAAATGCAGTATTCCTAAAAATATCATGATATTTTACCAGAATTGGGGGTTTACATTTACTCTCTCTACAAGACTGCCCAAGAATACACAATCAATATCAAGGCAGTTGTGAATTAAATGTATGACTTGTAGCCAAATCATCCCAAAAGCAAAATTATAAAACTAATTTCAAAAACTCCCAGCATAAAATTATAGGTAATGTGGGTGCATTTTAGTGTATAAGATATAGTGGGAAACCTCTAAATAGAAGAGGATCAGGGCCTATGAATGACCCCGAGCTAAAGATGATCTTGTTTAAGACAGTTATTTCCAGAGAAGAGACTAAATAAATAAAACTATGTGGATTTAGGTTGTCAATCCTCAATCAGTGATATTTAACAGACACTTCTGAACCCCTGCTCCAAACGCCCAGCCACAAAATGCTCCCATCCCTGTCATCCCAAGCCCGTTGCCAGGGACACAGGGACAGGCTCGGGTCCACACCCAGGGCCACTCACCCACACCTGAGTTCCTTCACTGTGTCTTTTTCTAAGCACCAACCAGAGCCACACAGATTGACGAGCCGCGGAAGGAACTCAGGAGCCGAGCTGCTGCCCTTAGAGCATCCGTGATGGAACTGATGAGGAAGGGACAGATATGTGTGACAAGTTAGTTGCGGTTCTCAGCCACTCTGGATCCCAGCCCGGTCCGCAGCACACTGGAAGTAGCTGGAGGCATCCCAGCATGGCCCAGTTCCCTCGGCCAGCCTTGCACGCAGTCCTAACTTTCAGAATAACAATCCCAGCCCCACTGGGTTCTCAAGTCATACCTGGACGTCCCCCCAAAGCCACCTTCATGATGTCTCTCATCTCAAACTAATAGCAACCCGTTCCCTTTGCCACCTGTGCCCGGAACCCACACAGCTCACACTCCCCATGACAGACATCACCCAACCACCCATATCTGCAATTGTAGCCAAAAAACAGTTGCACATGGATCAAAACTCACTGGCACGCGCCCAGAGCCCCCAGCAGCCTGCAGGGTGAGAAATTCTGCGTTGCTCAATAGCACAAAAGTCCAAAGCAGCATGGAGACAACAGCCGGGTGGCGGGCTCAGAGCAGGCTGGGTGGGAACAGGAGGGGGTCTGTGTGGGTCACCAGCAGGGATTGGGCGGCCTGCTGGGGGGTCATGAACAAGGAAGTGGAGAAACGAGTATGCAGAGAGTGGGCCGGCGGCCCGGGCTGGACCGCAGATGGCCTTCAACCCCCATCTGGGCGGCCCAGGCTTCGTCCTGCCAGTCCAGGAGAGTCACCAGAGGGTGTTTCAGGGAGGAGATGACGATGCTCGCATGTATCAGGCATTTTTTCCAAAGTGCAGAGATGACATTTCTGGTTGGTCCTGAATGTCTGCCTTGACCCCACAGTCTTATCCTGTGCACGGGGCAGTTGGATGCTTAACTCATCCAACCAAATGACACGTGTGCCCACGCAGGCCCTTCCCAAAGGACCCAGTAATTGTCTAGTCACTATCCTCTCAAGTGCCCTGGCCTTGAAGCTTCCAGTCGGTGGAAGAGGGAAGACTGGAGGGCGATTCCGTGGGTCACGCCGCCTGGCGCCCAGCCAGTTCCCAGAGCAGCCAGGGACCTGGTAAGGCAGCTGGGTCGCCAGGACCTCTGCATGTGAATGTGAGGCGGGGCGACAAGTCGGGAGGCTTTGAGGTTGGCCGTCATTTGTCCGGGCGTCTGCATGCAGGCGGGGTTTCTCCAGGTGGGTGACATCACCCCCTGCAGAAGGGCACCTGGGCCTTGGGGGCCCTGGGGAACCCAGCACCAGGTATGGGGACAGCCAGGCTCCTATGAGCCAGGAGGGACAGCGTCCAGTTCCTGAGCGTTTGGGCAGAACTCTTTCATCGCTGGCGGGGCCTTGGGCTGGGAGGGCCGGATCTGTGGGTGTCAGGAGACGGTCAGCTTGGGGCGCTTGCTGTCACTGCCCCTCTGTGCACTGTGAGGGTCCAGAGCCTCCAGACATGGGAGCCGTATCCTCCCCCCCAGCCCTCCCCCTCCCCCCAACGCACACAGACACTGGAGAAGGGGAGGGAAAGTGATCTCTCTTAATGAGGGTAAAAAATGGTACCGAAGAGGGGAAATCCTATGCAGTCTGCTCTGTGAGTTGATCCTTCAACTACCTTGAATCCCACATCCCCAGCGGCTGCTGCCGGCTTCCCAGAATGAGCGGGAGGGCTTTTGGCTGCACGTTCCCACCGAGAGATTTAATTCCTGCCGCTTTCAAGGCCAAAAATCTCTTTGATTTTTGTTTTGATATAGACCATTTTTTAAAAATCTTTATTGAATTTGTTACAATACTGCTTCTGTTTTATGTTTTTTGGTTTTTTGGCCGCGAGGCATGTGGGACCTCAGCTCCCTGACCAGGGATCAAACCTGCACTCCCTGCATTGGAAGGTGAAATCTCAACCACTGGACCGTCAGGGAAGTCCCAAGGCCAAAAATCTCTTAATCACTAAGTTTAAAGTCTTGGGAAAGCAGAGCACAGCCCTGTCATCAAGTTCTCCCAGCGTCTCAGCTGCTGGTCTCCTGCTGGGTTGGCTTCACTGGAGTCAGAACAGATTTATCTCTAATAATGATAAAACTTCACTAGCACACACCTTGCCTTACTGGGTATCCTTCCTTACAGGGCTTACAGGTTTATACATATATTATCTTAGCATCTTCTCAACAGCTCTGGGAAGCAGCTGTTACGATGTAGATGGTCAAGTGAGTCACATACGGCTGAGCTGTTTGCCCAAAAATCAGTCTGACCAGAAGCCAGCCTCCATTCTTATCTGGCTCCATCTGCTTTGCAGATCTCTAAAGCTTACTGTGCTTTACTTATCCATCTATATAATAGGACCAATGCTCCTTAAGCATCTGCAGAGAAACCTGTAAAAAGGAAGAGACAGTGCCTTGAAAATGTTACTATAAATATTTCCTGCTTCGCAGTTAGTCCTTTTTTAAAGGTCAATGAAATCGAATATATCAAATTTTTTGGTTTTAAAAAATCATTTTCTTGCTTATATCAGAGGATATCTTGCATGACAAGAACAAGAAGTCTAAAAGCCTATTTCCAAGGCTTCTCCTGACGTCTTTTTTTTTTTTTTTTAAAGAAGACGTTGGGGGTAGGAGTTTATTAATTAATTTATTTATTTTTGCTGTGTTGGGTCTTCGTTTCTGTGCGAGGGCTTTCTCTAGTTGTGGCGAGCGCGGGCCACTCTTCATCGCGGTGCGCGGGTCTCTCACTATCGCGGCCTCTCTTGTTGCGGAGCACAGGCTCCAGACGTGCAGGCTCAGTAGTTGTGGCTCACGGGCCTAGTTGCTCCGCGGCATGTGGGATCCTCCCAGCCCAGGGCTCGAACCCGTGTCCCCTGCATTAGCAGGCAGATTCTCAACCACTGCGCCACCAGGGAAGCCCCTGACACGTCTTTTTAAAAAATTCAGGCAGTCAATCTTGCCAGTTCAGGAGTGATTCTTGGCACTTGTAAACTCCAGCATTCCTCCCTCCAGCTGATCTTCATAATCCTCACTCCGGGGCAAGTCCTTACACTGTCTGCAGGACAAGCGGCTGCCAGAGTCATAGGCTGTTTGCTGGGAAGCCAACAGCAGCCGTGCACAGGAATTTTCCACTGGGGGCTATTTGCTGGGAGGGCGCCCCGAGCCTGCCCTAAGAGACCCTCCCCCCGTGGGGTGAAGGTAAGAAGGGAACAGATGGGACTCCCATACCTCATCCGCTTCTCTCGCTGGGGCTGGGGTCCCCTGCCAGGGTGCAGGGAGGCTATGATCAGAGTCTCTGGGGTGAAGAGCCAAGCCACCCAGAGGCAGCGGTTCACCCCGGACTTGGATGTACACACACACACACATACACACACACACACCCCTACAGCTTCCCTGGAGCAAGAGAGAAATGGAAGCTGAGGTTGAGAACACCAGGCCTGTTTCTGTTGGCCACCTCTCTTGGGCACAGGAGACCAGCAATAGCTTTGTTTTCCAAAGGCTGCTCCTTGGCAGATATTTACAGAGGCATCTGGGCTACACTTAAATGAAGAAAAAACAAACATATGAAACCATATTTTTCTTTCTGCAGAACACTGCAGAAGTGTCTCTTATTCCTTTCATCGTTCAAATTAGATGTACTCTTTGGTTTAAGGGAGGAAAGTCTCAGCGTCCAGGCTGCATGGGCCTGTCACCTGCGCGGCCGCATGGGACCCTGGGCTGGGGAGGGCGCCTGCTTGGTTTGATGCTCTGCAGTCGCTATCTTGAAATTCTTAAAATTTTTGAACAAGGGGCCCCATGTTTTCATCTTGCACTGTTTCATCTTCAAGGCTCTCAGGAGGGCTTCTGCAAGCTGAACTCTCAGACCTGACCCAATTCATTCTAAACTTCTTAAACGTTTTCAAAACACATACATCAAAGTAGCACTGGTCTCCCTCCCGGACGGACCCCTACCGTGTTCTTGGCACTGTGAGCATCACTCTTTGGAGCCAGCGAGAGTTTTGTTTTCAAGGGCCAGCCAGGAAAATATAAATGGCCCGTGGGGTAACTTCTTGGCCGATATTAACACATGAGGTGGGCCGAGTGCCCAAGAGGGACTGAAAGAGGACCCAGCTGGTAAGAACAGGTTTGGGTGGAGGGTGAAGTGCTGGGAGGGCAGGAGCCAGAGGGCAGAGGGGTGAACAGGGAAACTGCCTCTTTCTAGACGCTTGGCTGTCGAAGAAGAAGTATGGGGGTGGATGGAGGTGCAGGGTCAAGGATGGGTGTGGGACTCGAGCACGGGTACGACTTGTGGATGGAGAGGAGGTTCTGACGCAGAGGCAGTGTGAGGGCAAAGGCTTGTGAGTAGATGGGCACAGTTGTGCCCATCTTGGGGGACCCCAGAGAAGGCCCAAAGTCAACCAGCAGAGCCAGCAAGCAGAGCAGGCGTTGGTACTGTGACTCTTGGCTAAACAGTGTCAAACTGTTTTTTTGGGGGGGGGGTGGATTCTGGTAAATTTAACTTTGTATTTCTTTTTTTTTAAATTGTCCATTAACAATGTTGTGTTAGTTTCAGGTGTACAGCAAAGTGATTCAGTTATACATATACATGTATCTATTCTTTTTCAAATTCTTTTCCTATTTAGATGATCACAGAGTATTGAGCAGAGTTCCCTGTGCTAGACAGTAGGTCCTTGTTAGTTATCTATTTTAAATATAGCAGAAACTCTTTTAAAGCTCCTGATAGGACCTTTACAAGTCACGTCAATTAAGACGGCAGTTCTCAGACCTGGCTGTATATCCAAGTCACCCGGGGGTGTGAGCGGGGCTCCAGAGTCCCCATATGCAGACCCCACCCCAATCAGTGAATCGTGCTCTCTGGGGTGGCTGGGGCATCGGGGTCTTTTTAAAGCTCTCGAAGGGATGCTGACGCATTAGGAGAGTGGACAGCTGGTGAATTCGGGTTCCTTGGCTGGAATACGCAGAGCTGGGGGACCAGGAGGGTGAAACTGCCTCCCACCTGGCTGAGGTCCAGACACCTCTCACACACACCAGGAAGCTCCCTTCCTGCAGAGACCTGCCCCACAATTTATCTGTCGCGTTATCTGGGGTCACGCATACCAGCACGCAGTGTGTGAGCTTCCCGGCTAGGTTCTGGTATAATTCCTCTCCCCTGTGTCTCAGAGTCTATCCTCAAAAGTGCAAAGCTACCATCTTGCATTTCTCTCCCACTCTACAGAGAACAACAGGGTGTCGGGGGACAAGGAAAGAGGGTGGCTTGTGAAACAAACGATGTTGAAGACTGAAGTCTGGGAACAATATGTGTATCACACGGCAGTCCTGTGGGTGAAAGACAAAAGGCAGAACTGAGAGCTAGGCCAAGATTGACTTGACCGTGACGGAGACGGTACTTAGCAGACATTCAACTTGTGTGCCGTTCCTCTTTCTGGCCCTGCTTCTCTTTCTCTCACCTTCATGGGCGGAAAATAAGTCAGTAATCAGGGAGATGTAACCTCTCAAACAATAGTGAAGCAATCAGATTACAGACTGCTCTAAGTAATTCATGGTGGTTCCATATCCACGGTGGTCCTTTTCTTCCACCCTCCCCGGTGGTCCCATCCTTTCCCACTGTCTTACTCTACTGCTCACCATTGCCCACCAAGGTCACAGTGGCACGTGTCCCAGTCTCCGGCCACCATCTCCTGTCCTTGCAGCTCATTCCTTCCTGTCCTCCCCTCCCTCCTCCCCCACATCACCCACTGTAACACTCACTCCTCTGTGTACACACCAATCTCCCTTCCACTCTCCCTTCACCATTTCTCCTAGAAAAATCCCCACTAAGTTGAGTCCAGCCCTTTGCCCACTCCGGGGCCATGTGGTCCCACTGACAGCTGGAGAAGGCTGTCCAACGGCTTGTGGTCACTGAAGCCTCATGACCACTGGCTTCACACGGGCATCTCCTGCTGACCTTGTCTTAGTCCACTGAGCTCCCGTTCTCCGAGGCGACCTCAGCATCCCTTCTCTCTCCACTCAGACCTTCAATACCTTCTCCATCTTCCTTCTCAACACATCAGACTGCTTCCTCTTTCCCTGAGAAAATTGGGACAATCTGAGAACATCGCCGAGCGCTCCCTGCCACGTCCCCCAGGCTCCCCGCGTTGGCCTCCTTCCTGCTCCGGCCTGAACTGGCCTCTCCGGGTGTGTGCACGGGTCCCTCCTGTGCTCTGTTCAAGGACATCTCAACATCGTCAATGTTTCCCTTTCTACCAGATCATTTCCAAAGGCAGGCAAACGTGCTTCGGGTTCTCTCATCTTCAAATCAGCAACAGAACCAAACAAAGATCCTCTCTTGACCACACATGCCGTTGGCAGAGGTGCTTAACTATTTTGTTTTTGTTCTTTTGTTGTTGAGGTTGCTGTTGTTTACTGGGCTGTTGTTTGTTTTGCCTTGGATCCCTTTGGCAATCTAGTGAAGCCTATGTATCTCTTCTCCAAACAATGCTTTTATTTATATATTTTAGTATTTATTTATTTATTTGGCTGCATTGCGGCACACGGGATCTTCGTTGTGGCTCGCAGGCTCTAGAGCGCCCAGGCTCAGTAGTTGTGGCTCACAGGCTCTAGAGTGCCCGGGCTCAGTAGTTGTGGCGCACGGGCTTAGTTGCCCCACGGCATGTGGGATCTTAGTTCCCTGACCAGGGATCAAACCCGCGTCCCCTGCATTGGAAGGTGGATTCTTTACCACTGGACCACCAGGCAAGTCCCTGAACAATACTTTTAAATGTATAAAATAATACGCAGCGTTATAAAGGAAGCCAATTATATTGAAATACAGTTATCGAAATATTTTAAAATCATTTGTTCATAGTAACTTATGTGCTTCTCTATCAATGCATTACATTACCAGACCTAGCAGGGGTCTTATAACTACCAGAGTTTTGAAATAGCAACGATGGTAAATGATCTTTCCAGGTATCTGCAGCACCTGTAAAGCAATGCAAACTACGAGTGATTCCTATCGGTGATCAACTCACAGGCACCATTCAGATCGCTGTAGGTGGCTGTCTTTATTCATAACACAAGGACAGGCTTTTCAGGGAGAAGCTGATGAAATAAATCGTGCAAGTTTCTTTTCTATCCAAGTTGACAGGTGCCCTGAATTCTACGGGCCCTGGACCCCAGATTAAGAGCCCCCACCCGACAAACTGCTGCCTTGTCTCCTGGTTCCCCTTGATGGGCCAAGTCTTTGAAGGAATTCTCTGAGCTCATTATGTCCTGGGCCCCTACCCCGACTCTCTGTTGAAGCCACTCCCATCACGCTGCTGAAACTGAGCTGGTCAAGGTCTCCGATGTCCTTCCTGTTGCTAACCATCATTTCCATGCTCAGATGACGTGATTTATCTGATGATTTGACACTCCCTCCAACTTGGATCTCTGTCCTCGCTCACCGCTCTTCCTCTGGGTTGTCTCCTCCCTCCCGGCCACTCCCTGTGGCCCATGGCTGGTTCCTCCTCATCACCCCCATCTCTGATGTTGGACGGTTCCTGGAATCAGTCGTCAGGCACCTGTTCCTCTACAGAGGAGTCTACACTCACTCCCTAGGGGCTCTTACCCAGTCTCACAGCTTTCAATCCTGTCTCTTTCTCTTTTTTTGTTTTGTTTTGTGGGATCTAAGTTCCCCAACCAGGGATTGAACCTGGGCCACGGCAGTGAAAGCACCAAGTCCTAACCACTGGACTGCCAGGGAAGTCCCTCGATCCTGTCTCTATGTTTTTGAGTCCCAAGTGGACTTCTCCATTTCTGTGCCCTCCCCAAACTCTGCACTTATACATCCAACCACAGTATCCCCCTCCCCCCCGGCGGGGACAGCCATCTCAACCCGGCGTGTCTAAAACAAGACTCCTCTTGTCTGCCTGTCACCCTCCAAACCCAGATCCTCCCACTTCCCACTTCTTCACCCTCAATAAATGGCAACTCCATTCTTCCAGCTGCCCAAGACCTTGGAGCCATGATTGACCCCTGTCTCTCACAACCCACAGCCAAGCCATCAGCAAACCCTACCTGTCTCACCTCCAAATGTATCTAGAAACCAACCTCTTCTCAGCATCTACCTTTGTCACTGCCAGCATCTCTTACCTGGGTGATCACAGGACTCTCCTATTAGGATCACTGGTTCAGCCCAGGTGTGACCTTGGACAAGTTACTTAACCTCTCTAAGCCTCAGTTTCTCCGTCTGTAAACAAGGACAATAACATGCACATCGTAGATTTGTTGAAGGACTAAATAAGTTAGCACCAGCAGAAGCACTTAGCACAGGTCTGGCATATCACAAACACTCAGGACATTTAGCTGTGATTGCTTTTATTCTTATCATTAATAACTCACAGCTTCTGTGCACCTGTGCTTGAAAGGCTAAATTTACAGAGAATGAGCATTAATCATCATTTTTTAGCTGTATTTTATTTAGCCTTTGTAAATCTCAGTCTTATGCTTTCATTTGACACCATATTTTTAGTCACTGCTATATAATCCCAGTTCAGTGCTCAAATAAGTCATTTTCACAGGCTTACAAAATCCATCAAATAGTTATCTTATTCATGGGGGTTTCCAGCCCAGCTGAGACAATGTCCTGTTACTTACTTCATTTCTGTTTTGATGTAAGTCCTAAAGGGAGGTCCCACTGAGCTCTACTGGATTTCCAAGGGAAAGCCTGGGCAACCATCTGAGTTGCCTTATCCAAACCTGTTGGCACCCCAAATTTGGGTTTTTATGGTCTGTGAAACCAAAACATGTTGATTTAAGAAAACCAGACATCCAGCCTGAAAAGGTCTGCCATGTCTCTGGATGCAGCCCAGCCAATTACATACAAAGTGGAGAACTGAGCCTCTCAAACTCTTTGGGGGATCGGTGGATTCATACACTTTTCCAATCTGGAGAAGCTGAGTCATCTGATCACCGTATGGGTTACTTACTGTAGTTGGCACTTGCTCGTGAGTTTTTACAGCTCCAGAAGGCCTTCCAGATTCCTCCTTCCCTGTGTTCTCTCCCTCTCCCTGGATTCTATCCTCCACACTTTCAGACATGAAGCTGACCAATGCCTTGCTGTTTTCTGTGGCAGATGTGAAGCCATCAGACCATGTTCAGTGCCTGCTCTGGAAGGGAACCCACTTCTCATGGTCAGACATGAGTGTTTTTTTTCTGTACTCCCCTAGGCCACCATTCAGTGATCCCCTGCATTGGTTTACTAGGGCTGCCATAGCAAAGCACCACAAACTAGGCGGCTTAAAACAATAGAAATGTATTCTCTCACAGTTCTAGGGGCCAGAAGTCCAAAATCAAGGGATCAGCAGGGTTGGTTCCTTCTGAGGGCCGTGAAGAAGGATCTGTTCCAGGCTTCTCTCCTAGCTTCTGGTGGCTGCTGGCCCTCCTTGGCACTCCTTGGCCCGTAGCAGCATCACTCCAATCTCTGCCTCCATCTTCATATGGTGTCTTCCCTACGTCTTTGTCTTCACATAGCCGTCTTCTCATAAACATACCAGTCTTATCGGTTTAGCGATATACCCTACTCCAGTATGCCCTCGTCTTAACTAAAAATTACCTCTGCAGTGACCCTATTTCCAAATAATAAGGTCACTTTCTGAGGCATTAGGGGTTATGATCTCAACATACATTTTTGGAGAGACACAATTCAACCCATTGCATCCCTTATATAAAGCCTTCCTAGAGAACACTTTAACTATTAGTCATCTAATCATCATTTAACACTTTTGAAAAAAAACCTTACAACCTATGGGGTGTTTTTTGCTTTTCTAATATTTTTCTTGCACAGCAGATTTTTAGTCACCTGTCCCCTGAAAAATGAAAACAGCATAGCAAATCTACACAACTATCTTGTCAGAAAAAACACGTATGCAAAGGCACCAGGGTTTTTTATTCAATGAAATTCAATCATTTCATTTTAACATGTTGATCTACTGCATTTTTAATGGATTCTAATGAAATTCTGGTGAGTTGAAATTAGAGAGATAATGCCTCCTGGGAAATGGTTGAGAATTTTTATGGTCGTGGTAACTTAAGCTTGTAGTTTTCACTAAATCAATAGTTTGTTCAGTCTCGTTGAGTTGAAAATGGTCTCTGCAAGCACTTAACCACATACCATGATTTTCATACAGTATTAACACAGGCTTTTCCCCAAACCAGCTCTTGTTATGAAAAATAGATTTTTCTTTACTCATCCAAAATAGAGGGGATGTTTTAACCTATAAATTGTCATTTCTATATGATTTGTACAAGATATCTCACATTGGTTTTCCTGAATAATGTTAGCAAGCCCCAGCTATCACGGCAGTAATAAGTTAATTATATAGTAATTCTGTCTCTGCCTCTTATGGAAAGACTGCGGTTCTTCCACACCGTGTGTAGATGGCATAGAAGTCCTCATAAATTTAAAATACAGATGCCTGCCAGTCTGAAAAATAACCCAAGGAAAGTTACAGAAAGCTTGGAATAATAATGAAGGAAACTTCATCTTTAGAGCCAAAACACCCACAGTCCAGCCCATCCTAAATGAATACAAAACGGTTTTTCCAAGGTATTACTTGATCACTGTCATAGTTCTTATACATTTGTATAAAAAGATGTACTAAAATAGCACCTCTGGAGTATACCTAAGCTTCAAGGAAAGAGATCCACTCACTTTGTACACTATGAAGAAAACAAGCATCCAACATGTCATTTAGGATTACTGGCTGGAGTTATTTTATACTGATAGAGCGTAAAGGTCCTTTTTTCTTTTCTCCTGTTGGGTAGCGTTGCTAATGTAGCTCATTTAGATGAATCCAAATCTCCCTTGAGTTTCTCCTTAGTTCCCAAGGTCTAGCATTTATGAAATATCTGAACTACTGATATAATGAGGTGACAAGGAGGACATTACAGGTTTTGGTTAAATTTTTTATTTTATATTGGAGTACAGTTGATTAATAATATTGTGTTTGTTTCCGGTGTACAGCAGAGTGATTCAGTTATACATATACATGTATCTATTCTTTTTCAAATTCTTTTCTCATTTAGATTATTACAGAGTACTGAGCAGAGTTCCCAGTGCTGTACAGTAGACCCTTGGTCATCTTTTTTAAATATTGCAGTGTATACATGTCAATCCCAAACTCCCAATCTATCCCTCTCAGCATTACAATTTTTTGAACCAGACGTTTTCTTCAATTGCTGAACATCAAAGTTGAGGCAACTCTGCATTCTTTCAAAGTCCAATGACCATCTTCCTTAAAAGGGAGCTCTTGGGCTTCCCTGGTGGCACAGTGGTTGAGGGTCTGCCTGCCGATGCAGGGGATGCAGGTTCGTGCCCCGGTCCGGGAAGATCCCACATGCCGCGAAGCGGCTGGGCCCGTGAGCCATGGCCGCTGAGCCTGCGTGTCCGGAGCCTGTGCTCCACAACGGGAGAGGCCACGGCAGTGAGAGGCCCGCGTACCAAAAAAAAAAAAAAAAAGAAAGAAAAAAGAAAAAGGCAGCTCTTCATTTTTTCCGATAAAGCTCTAGGAAACAAAGTCCAAACTGCCTCCACGGTGGATCCAACACGTGTCAGGAGGCCGTGGGGCAGCCATACATGGGATGTCCCATTCCCAACCGGCTCTAAATCCACTCCGACTACAGGCTGGTCAGAAGCTGAAATGAGGTTCGAGAGGCCAAATCATCCAACTCTTCTGCCCAGGTGGTTGTGGGTATAGAACCTTCCACACACCTGGCTGGGGCCCTGTCTCTCAAGGTACAACCTGCTCCTGCCCCGGGGCTAACATTCCCTTCAGCGGTGTGTGTGGAAAAGACAAAGGACACACGTGTCCATAGCAGAGCTCTTCATCATAGGGGCCGAGAGACACGGGGCAGTAGAGAAGCAGGAGCGGGGGCCGGGCAAACAACCCATGTGTCCCTCATCCCCGTGAGGCTCTCCCCACCGGCCACTGCTGTTGAAATGATGCCTAATTCAGAGGCAAAGCTCCAAAGTTGACACAGCTGGGGTCCAGGCAGGCTGGAAGAAAATCCACCATGTGCTCTGGGGTCCTGCCTCGTTTTCTTTGTTTTGTTTTGTTTGTTTTGAATTCCTTCCTGTAAAAAAATGTAGCTCGTGGACAACAGAGGAAGGAGACAACATAAAAGTTTATATGGAAAAAAAAACCCTCGCCTTTCAGACCTGGTGCTCATAAAACCAGATCCAGTGTTAAGGGGGCCACAGCAGCCCTGGTGCTTTTCACAGCTGCTCTTCCCAGATTTTCCCATTAGTTTACAGCCCTGGGGGTTGCTGAGACTCCACTGGGGGCCCATCAGAGCATCTTGCTGGCCGTCCTATTTGTGCTCATTTAACCCTCCTCAAAATCAAAATTATCTTTTTTTTTTTAATCAACCCTATCTCATCATTGCTCCATTAAACTTGCAACAGACTTCCATCCTCTAAGTCCACTTGCCAAAGTGATTTGACTTTAAGCTGCCCTTTGGCAAAGTCGGGGGAGGACGTCTCCAGTCAAATAAGCTTAGGAGATGCCACAGGCGAGACCTTTCTGGGAGATTCCCAATTATGTTTGCATATTACCAGCGATGAGAAGTCCTACAGTTACCCGATTTTCTCCAACCTAGCTGGCATTTCTGTCTTCCACGAGACTTCCTGCCAGCATGGCGTCCTGAGAAGCAGTCACTGGGAAGGACTGCCCTAAATCCTGCTCACAGGTGTGACAGCCACACACTGCCCACCCAGGAGCGTGCTTTGGGAGCTCTGTGAACCCAAACGCAAGGCCCGATGTCCATTCCTGCAATGCGTCGTCTTGTTACACGCAGCCCCACCCACCCAGCCTGTCGAGGTCTTTTTTGGAACCTGATTCTTAGAACCATATTTGTCTTGGACGCACATCTCTCTAGCAAGTGTTTCCACGAGCATGTGCACGTCTGCAGGAAATGCGCAGCCCGTGGACGAAGCCAACTGCAGGCCAGCTGGACCCTCCACGCACTGCCCCTCCTGGAGGCCATGCTTGGGCAAGTTCCTTCCGAAGCATCAGTGATGAGTTTTATGTGGTTTCCAAGGAGATTCGTGCGCTTGAGGTTGTTTTTCCATCCAATGGCCCCAAAGTGAAAAGTGGTTACTGGGAAGTTAAACTATGACCGAACACCAGTAGCAGCTGCTGGTAACTAGGGGGAAAGGGGTGGGGGTCTGGGGTCTGGGAGTTGGGGGCTCATTAACACTCACTTCTTAAATGAGCAAATCCTTCAAGTACAAGTTTAAATATAGCAACCTAATGGTTTCTAAAATTAGCAGTCATTGCTCTCCATAAATATTTAGACAACCAATAAACTTCTGGTCCACTTCCCTAGACTGATGGGGTCAGCAGGCTTAGCTTTTATGCCACATTCTTTAGGCTTAGTGGGCTTAATGATTGACCTTGACAAGCAAGAGCTGTGAGGGGCCTCAGAAGGCCCTGGCCAGGAACAGACAGAGGGGCCACCAGGCTGGAGGTGGCCTTCAGGCATTACCGAAAGGATCTCAGAGGCCACCTGGAGAAATCCGCAGCTCCAGGCTCCCTGGAGGAACCGACCGTCCTGGTTTGCCTGGGACTGTCCCAATTTCAGCACTGAAAGTCCCTCACCCTGGCCACCTGAACCCCTGTAAAAGGACATCTTCAGGGGGGCAGAGTCAACTCCCCCAGGATACACCGAGGACACCACC
The DNA here is from genome assembly GCF_025265405.1 of Mesoplodon densirostris. Lineage (NCBI taxonomy): Eukaryota > Metazoa > Chordata > Mammalia > Artiodactyla > Ziphiidae > Mesoplodon > Mesoplodon densirostris. Next base: position 9,048,620 of record NC_082665.1, read on the forward strand.
CCTAGGCGCTCATGCTAACTTCAGTCCTACTGCGTTCAGAAAGGAAGCATTAAACCGGGGAAAATACCAGCCAGGCCAGAAAAAGAACTTTCACCCCTGCACCCAGTTTCCCCACGTGGAAAACAGGGGAGGTAACAGCTGCTGCTTCACTGGGTAAACTGTGGGGAATAAACTGGGAGGCATGTGTGAGCGTCAGCCCAGGGCCGAGCATCATTCAGGCCCAGTAAATTGGCGCTTTCGGTGTCAGCTCTGCTCGAGTGCCCAGTGCCTCCAGGAGGTGGGTGGCAGCAGCTCTGGTGGCGCACATCAGAGCGGCACCCTCTGTGGGCCCCGCCACCTGCCCGGCAGTGACCACAGGACAGTTGCCCCTCCCTGGGCAGCAGGGACTGTGGGGTCTCCCCCCGCTACCCCGCCCTGCAAGCCCAGCACCTGCACTGACTGCTTGCTGAATGGAGGGAAGAAGGCTTCCTAAGGAAAGACAGCTTCGCAAGACGCATGTGGCCCATCAGCCCGAGGTGTGAGTGAAGAACACAGGGTCCTGAGCAAACAGTCATTTTTAACATCGGCAACACCCCCGACCTCGTCCCCCCGCCAGACCACTGATGTCCTGTCCAGCACCACGCTGTCTCACCGGTATCTCGTTTGTCTGTTAAGCAGGACAGATCTAAAGATCATCTCCAACGCCTCCAACGGAAGCATCACCCGTTACTAACCAACTCCCTCACCGTGATTAATGGGAGATTTCTTTACAGCGGACCCAGGATTAAAGCCAAGAGGGCCTGGGGCACCCCAAAAACCGCTCGCAGGAGAATCTGCATTGGGTGATGCGCCCCCCCCCACCCCGGCCCAGTGTGGCTCCCTGCAGCCTTCCTGCGCTTAACTGCAGAACGCTGCTCCGAGAAAGAAGGAAGAAGCGGGTTTTGCCTTGAGAACTCTCACCAGTTTGGGTCGCTGAAGTGACTTGGCACCAGCAGAGAAGCTTCCCTTTTCCTCCCTTCAGAATCAGAAGACACTCTGGGGCCATGAAGTCCAGCTCCCTTGTTTTTTGTTTTGTTTTGTTTTGTTTTGTTTTTGGCGGTACGCGGGCCTCTCACTGTTGTGGCCTCTCCCGTTGCGGAGCACAGGCTCCGGACGCGCAGGCTCAGCGGCCATGGCTCACGGGCCCAGCCGCTCCGCGGCATGTGGGATCTTCCCGGACCGGGGCACGAACCCGCGTCCCCTGCATCGGCAGGCGGACTCCCAACCCCTGCGCCGCCAAGGAAGCCCCCATCTCCCTTGTTTCGAAGACAGAGAGGCCCCGAGCCACGCACAGGGTGGGATTCTCTTCTTCTGCCCCACACTCTGCTCCCGGCAGCAGAGAGGGGTGAGCGGTGTCCACTCGGGCAGCTCTGGTCCCCCGCCCTCTTTCCCTTCCTTCCTCCCTCCCCCACCCCCTGACTCTCTCCTTCCCCCCTCCCAATATCTCCCGAATATCCTCGATACGCCTGGCACTAGACACCACATACGTGCTGGGTCCTTTTCCCCAAGAAGCATTTGCGATTTCGCCAGGGTTACAATGTTCAGGGGCAGCCTGTCTTGTATAAGCCCAGCCCTCTTCACAGGGTGTGAGAGGAGGTACCCTGCCCGCAGGGGAGGGCCACTGATCCGTGGTCCTGGCTGCAGCACCTAAGGAGCTGACGACCTTGGTCCTTCCTCTCCCCTGGCGTCAGTGGATAATCTCTAAGGTCACATCTGGGATTCTGGAAGGCAGCGTCTGACCCGCCTATGGTGCCAACCCCCTCCTATGAGCACATGGGGAAGTCTCCCACTTTCAGAAAATGTTTCATCCTGACAGGCAGTCTAAGCTATTTTCTAAGTCGTACGCAGCCCACGCCTTAACACTCACCAGTCCGATTGTTGATTTAACAACCTTAGTGACTACTGATCAAACAGAATGAAGTGAGATTCAAATGCAGCAGAGTTTGAGGGTAGACACAAGACAGAACTTCCCACATGGGGCTGGTAAGTGCTGAGAGAAGTGGGGTCTCTGGAGTGTCCTCCCCTGGGGTCCTGGGAAAGCCCAGCCCAGCCAGATGTGGGCTGTCACCCCTTCTAGCTCTGGCCTTCCAGGGAAAGCGCCTTAGGCGAGCCGCTTATTCGTTCACCCAATCAAGTCTCCGAAACTATTTTTAAAAACATGTTAATCGTGGAACCAACCGCCTATGGAAATCGCCGTTTCGGTGGCAGAAATAAATGCATCGAGATAATCTTTAACCCGTTTCCTCTCCCCCCGCCCCGCCTCCCGGCTTCATTAGGACTCCCGCGGGCTCCTGAGCGAGCGGCCACCGCCAGCAAGGTCATGGCCAGCGCAGCCGTGCAGCTCCTGGGCTTCCTGCTCAGCTTCCTGGGCCTGGTGGGCACGCTCATCACCACCATCCTGCCGCACTGGCGACGGACGGCGCACGTGGGCACCAACATCCTGACGGCCGTGTCCTACCTGAAGGGGCTGTGGATGGAGTGCGTGTGGCACAGCACGGGCATCTACCAGTGCCAGATCTACCGCTCGCTGCTGGCGCTGCCCCGCGACCTGCAGGCGTCCCGCGCGCTCATGGTCATCTCCTGCCTGCTGTCGGGCGTGGCCTGCGCCTGCGCCGTGGTCGGCATGAAGTGCACGCGCTGCGCCAAGGGCACCCCTGCCAAGACCACGTTCGCCGTGGTGGGCGGCGTGCTCTTCATCCTGGCCGGCCTGCTCTGCATGGTGGCCGTCTCCTGGACCACCAACGACGTGGTGCAGAACTTCTACAACCCGCTGCTGCCCAGCGGCATGAAGTTCGAGATCGGGCAGGCCCTGTACCTCGGCTTCATCTCCTCGTCCCTGTCGCTCATCGGCGGCACGCTGCTCTGCCTGTCCTGCCAGGACGAGGCGCCCTCCAGGCCCTACCAGGCTCAGCCCCGGGCCGGCACGGCCACCGCGCCCGCCTACCGGCCACCCGACGCCTACAAGGACAATCGGCCCCCCTCGGCCACCTCGGCCTCGCACAACGGGTACAGGCTGAACGACTATGTGTGAGTCCCCATGGCCTGTCCCTCCCTGGGCCCCCAAGAGGCGCCGGGACCCAGGCTGCCGACCGCTTCAAGGTCCGGGCACCAAGTTTACTTCTGGGCTGCTTTGGTGTCCAAAGGAATAATGTGAACCTGAGGAAATGGGCTTAGGATGCAGGGAAGGCGGGGAAATAAGATGAGGAGAAAAGCTCTACATACCAAAGACTAAAAAATAATAATAATAATACTAATCCTTCCTGTTTTTGTATTTATTATATGTATTTATGTGGGTGATTTAATGACAGCTGAATAAAAAGCGACTTGGGAGTTTGGTCAGTGGGGTTTGTTTGCAAGCCAGGAATAAACCTTTTGGATGCGGTTGTCTCTGAAACTGACAATATCCGTGTCTGTTTCCAGACCCTTATTCTGTCTGCTAAGATGCTGGTAACCATAGTCAGCACACCTCCGGGCTCTGCCCACACAGGACAGGAGGGCTGGGCTGATGTTCATCCAAAAGGTGCCTGAGCAGCATCACCAAAAACTGTTGCCCTATCCTGGCTCGATCTCAGAGGCAAGGCAGGAAATACAGGGCTTCCTTGAAAAAAGATACTTGCCATCCACCACAAAAGAAGGGCAATGTCATTTTCTGCCGGTGAGCAGTCGGCCCCCATGAGTAAGGCAGCAAAAGTCAGAAGAAAACAAAAGGCAAAGTGAAACACGCCTGTTCACTTGGCTTTCCAGGCACCGACAAGAGGCCCAGTTAGGAAGGCTGCTCGCCCCAAGCACAGAATGTCACTGGCTTCTTTTCTGGGAATAGAAGTATGATGGCAGCTGACATCAGAGCAGGTACAAGGGCTGCTGACCGCTCTTTTAGCTGGAAAGAACTGCTGCGAGGGCCAGGGGAGGCCTGACCTCTTTAAGGACGCAGATGTTGCTTTCAGGGCTGTGATCTAAATCTCACACACACACACACACACACACACACACACACACACACACACGCTGCTCCCCCGTTAGCCCAGGGAGTCTGCTCATGCCTCTGCCGCAGCTTCAAGCTGTGAACATGGAAGGAAATACCCTGCCGTGTGGAAGGGCTGAGTCTGAGGTCTGTTACGTGAAGCCCCACCATTCTCAAGGGGTCTTCGAATAGGGCCACCAGGGCTCCATCTGTCACTGTCTGCAGGGAAGCGAGCCACAGAGGGTTAGCCACACGTGGCTGGGCTTACTGGCGAGGCGTGGCCTGGTGAGACTCTGGCCCTAGGATCAGGGAGGTAGAAGGGGAGAATCCCGGGCAAGGATTAGGAGGCCAGACGGACCTCAGCCCTGCAACTCTGGATCCAGCAAGGCTGGAAGTTGCTTGATGCTCCCCTGACTTCATGCCTCCTCCTGACCAGGTCCTCCGGGCCACTGAGATGGTGACAAGAAGCCCAGCTGCCACGTGCTTCCCATGTAGGCAGAGGCTCTCACCGGTAATGTGCGTACACCCCGCAATCCTCTTCTGATTCCTTTAAGCCTCACCAGTTACACCTAATAAACTGCACCATTGATGAGATCTAGCAACAGGAGAATCTTCTAGCAACATTGAAAAGTCAGGGTTTAAGGTACAATCCTACACATACATATTTCTTTTCTATATTGTGCTGACCTCTAGACTCCAAGCAACAGGGGCCGCTTCTGTTTGGAAGGAGAGGGTACCACACATTTTAGCCTCTATCTAGCCCCGCAGCAGCTAAGAGGGCTGGGATGTGCCATCCTATTTAGGTCAGGGATTTAGATCAGAAAGGTCTTCATTTATTTATGATGAAACAAGCAATTTTAACTTACTCTTTAAATGATAAAAACAAATCTGAATCTATAAAGAAGAGAAACAAAATCTTCTTAAAACGAAATGATATTCTGTCAGTCCTTACTTGATGGTCACTATCTAGAATGTGTTTAGTGAAGTTATTCTAGTTAATAGACCGATTACAAATTTAAAGATAAAATAGCTTTTTAAAATTCGAAGTAGAGTACAATATTTTATTAGCTTCAGGTGTCTAGCAAAGTGATTCAGTTATATTTTTCTCAGATTATTTTCCATTATAGGTTATTATAAGATATTGAACATAGTTCCCTGTGCTATACAGTAAATCCTTGTTGCTTATCTATTTTATGTATCGTAGTTTGTATCTGTTAGCCCCAAACTCCTAATTTGTCTCCCCCCTTCCCTTTGATGACCATAAGTTTGTTTTCTATGTCTGTGAGTCTGTTTTGTACATAGATTTGTTTGTATTATTTTTTTAGATTCCACATATAAGTGACATTGTATATTTGTCTTTGTCTGGCTTACTTCATTTCATATGATAATCTCTAGGCCCATCCGTGTTGCTGCAAATGGCAATATTTCTTTCTAAAATAGCTCTTATCAAAGTCTTTCTCTGAATTCTGTCACTACTGAAGTAAAAGATGTTCCTCTCTCCTACTCAGGTGAAAGACTAATAATAACAGTGATTACAATTTATCAAGCACTTACTATGTTCCAGGAATACCTTTTACTTACTAATTTGGTCCAAAGAGATACATGAGAACCCAATGAGACAAATACTCATTTTAACCCCATTTTCCAAAGGAGGAAATCAAAGTGCATAGAGATTAAATTATTTGCCCAGGGTCACAGAGCTAGTGAGCAAAAGACCCAGGATTTGAACCCAAACAGGTAAGCAGGGAGAAAATACATTCACTCAAGTAGAAGCATGACCTATAAGCTCATTAGTTTCATGTCCAGACTATTTCCAAATAATTAAGTGAATTGTTTCATGACCGTATTTAGTTCTTTTTAGAACCATCACTCCACAAAGCTTCTGCTAACTGGGTTCTGGCTGGATTAGAGGAAATGTGATATCAGACCCATAGGTCCAAGTTTGAATCCCCATAGAAAGCAGGAAGTGACACAGAGGAAGTGACACACGGATGGCTCTGACCTACAGCTGGCCCACCAACTGTAGGAAATAGACCCAAATTAGACCTTAATTCCCTCCTTCAAGATACAGGGTGTAAGAACACTGTTCCCAGTTTCCTCTGGCTCCTTTGCTCTCATCCACTCCTAAGACAAGAGCTCAGGTCCTGTGGTCCCCTTTTTCATCACATCACAATCACCAGGGCCATCAAGTAGATGCCTGCCTCTGCCCACCTCTTTGGGACTAGGCAGTCATAACCAAGGCTGTTTTGAACAAAGTATGGTCTCATTTCGAGGTACAACATGTAATCCCAAAGTTCAAAATAAAAAGGAAACATGAGTCAGATTCTGATGTTTTCCAGCAAACTGTTGTTATGAATGTAAATTACAATATGACCCTCATGGGATAAAGAATGCTGTATGTCTTTGCTTCCCTAAATCAAATCAAATTTGGCTCTGATCCAGAGGTCTAAAGCCAACCACGTTTCCTTGTTCCCTCCCCAGCATTTAGGAGGGCTCAGGGCCCCAGCACTAATGGAGGCCCTGGACTTGGGGAAGCGGTGAGGCCCACCCAGCCTTTAGTCCTTGGGGTCGCTCTGGTTACCTGCTGACTGCCAGGGGCTGGTTCCTTCACAGCCTGGGGCCCCTGATGCTGCTCCCAGGCCACAGCCCATCCACCCACACAGTCACCCATGTCGTGCCCCAGCCCCTCCCAGGCCATGTGTGTGAATGGGCACTGGAATCTTCTACCCTGAGGAACCCTTAGTCCCAGGCTCAGTCTCTGGGAAGCCACTTCCTGAAACGGATCCATGCCTCTCCTATACTCAAAGCACCAGAACGTCCCTCTTTTTGGAAAAGACACCCTAATAGCTTTCCTGGGTTAAGTTTTTTGAAATCAAAAGGCTCTGAAATCCCACAGAGAATCCTACTTTCGTAGCAGCCACTGTTGCCCTAAGTGGAAATAATTTGAAAACTACGGCACATTCACCATTTGTATAATAGTCCATTACTTGATAGTTATAAACCAAAGATGGGGCCAGGATCTGCACCCTAAATGCCCGGCCCCAAAGCCCCAAAGCGTTGCCACATGCCTCCCTACTTCTCCCTGCCTTGGACCCTCTGTGCTTGCTTGCTTCCAGGTAGAGGGAACAGCGTGGATGGTGACAGTCGGGCATGAGATGGGGATCTGGACTAAGAGGCAGCCGTGGAGGTGGGAAGAGGCTGGGATGTGCCCGAAGGTAGAGGTGATAAAATTTACTGACGGCTTGGTTGGGGGTGTGAAAAGAAAGAGGCTTAACTGTTGATGCCAAGATCTGGGACTGGATCAACTGGAAGAATGGGTTCACCATCTTCTGAAAGAAGGAGATTCTGGAAAGAAAGTGTTCTGGTAACGTAGATTTTGTTTGTTTTCCATGTGTTTGGTCTGAGCCGCCTCAAGTGGAGATGGCGATCAGAGCCCTTAGATGTGTGAAGCTGGAGTGGAGAGACAGATTACTGTGGGAGCCTCAGCCCAGGACACAGTTAGCCATGCAGCTAGAAAGGGTCTCATGGGACATGAACACGGGTGAGCAACCCAAGAAGCCAAGGGCTGCTGAGGGTTTCACATTCGGAGGCTGGGAGGACGGGGGCGTCCAGCAAGGCAACCAGAAGAGGAAGACCCCGGGAGCACGGAGAACCAAACTGGGAGGTTCTGGAAGCCGAGGGGAAGGGAGCGGCGTTCAGTCACCTCTTTCTATCTTCACAGTAACTTAGGCAGTATGAGCAGCTGCATTTAACAGATGAGGAAACGGGGCTTCCCTGGTGGTGCAGTGGTTGAGAGTCCACCTGCCGATGCAGGGGATGCAGGTTCGTGCCCAGGTCCGGGAAGATCCCACGGGCCGCGGAGCGGATAGGCCCGTGAGCCGTGGCCGCTGAGCCTGAGCGTCCGGAGCCTGTGCTCCGCAACGGGAGAGGCCACAGCAGTGAGAGGCCCGCGTACCGCAAAAAAAAAAAAAAAAAAAAAATTTATCCAGCAGGGGAAGTCTAATAAATACTGCAATTTCAAAGCAATAATAAGCATAAAGGATATTTTAAGAAATTTGCAACAATTGTAATTTGATGTGAAAATATCTGTAATTTTCAAAGTTACAAGGGTTGAAATACCAAAAGAAAAGTAAAGCAACTTGCTCAGGTGACTTGAAGACACTTAAAGCCCCTTGAGCATGAGAAGACATTCATGCAACCGGAAGTTCAATTTTCCTTCTGCATGTAAGCGATAGTTCATTAAAATAATCCCTAATTGCTCCCTGGGGACCCAGAGGGTGTTAAGCGTGTACCTCTGGGGTGGGGACTGCAGGACAGCAGGGTGAAACTGAGCACCATTCCTGAAGACAGCAGAAGCCTGGGTCCTCCATTAATTCTCAGAACACCCTTTCCTCTATTTGTCCAATGAACACAGTGATAAACCTGGAACTTCTGTCATTTGTGCAGGAAGCGCCATCTCAGGGCCCTGAGGGGATGAATTGTACCACTCCTGTCAAAACCCAAAATCCAACCGAGTAAATTTGAAAGATCCACTTGGTTTTATTAGGCGATTCATGAGTTAGGCAGCAACCCAGCTAGCACCTAGAAGCACGCCCAGAGGGATTGTACATAATGGAAGGTTTTTATAGGAAGAAGGAGGGAGCTATTAGCAAGAGAAAAGAAAGGATTCTTTTTAAGTCAGTATATCTTTGGTGGGGGGGGCGATGACAAAGGTTTGTGGGGTTTTTATTTTTATTTTTATTGGAGTATAGTTGCTTTACAATGTTGTGTTAGTTTCTACTGTACAGCAAAGTGAATCAGCTATACATATACATATATCCCCTCTTTTTTTGGATTTCCTTCCCATTTAGGTCACCACAGAGCATTGGATGACAAGGGTTTGATCACACAGATTGCCTCTTCTTCCTCTGGGGAGGGTTGGAGGGGAATGAACAGGACCCACATGATGGTGCTGACCAGGTTTGGTATCATGGGCTTTTAGCACAAGTGATGCTATCTGGGGCCTGTGGCTTTCCTGTTAACACCCCAAAGGCACTGTTCCCATCAGTGATAAACTGGACAGGGAGCTCCTCCCGGTGGCCGGAGAAGCACCAGGCACCTGATACCCAAGTCGTGGGTTTCAGGCCAGGGACCACTGGCTGCGGTTTGCTTGTCCTCTCGCAGGAGGGATGGAGAGGCAGCTCGCTAAACCGAAGTAGGCGGACAGCAAAGGCAAACCCATCACACATTTCTTATTCAGGAAACGTCCATTTCAGACAAATGAGATTAGAGCTGGCAATGCTCTGAAGCTGAATGGTCAGTGTGGGAGAGTGGGCAGCAAGCTGAGGAAGTCCCAGTGGCAGGGGCTGGAGTGGGGGACAAGTGAGGGAAACAGGTTTAACTAAGACTTCGAGGATTAAAAGGAAAAGCCACCTCGCTTCTGCTATAGCATCCTCACTCCCACCCAAGAGACACAGGAGTGTGTGTGTGTGTGTGTGTGTGTGTGTGTGTGTGTGTTTGTGTGTCTGTGTCTGTGAGAGAGAGAGAGATTGAAATCTGAGGTCCTGTAATATTTGAAGCCTTTTCTTGAATCAAAAAGCACAAAGCCATTTTCTGGGCAAATATCCAAAGGAAAACACAGAAATTTCATTCTAGTAAATTATTTTAAAGTACCACCAACTGGCTTTCACAGGTGTGTGTGGCAGGGGAAAGGCATTAGCAAACAGCCCATTTCCTGCCTGAGAAAGGCCAGTGGAGGTCACCCCGTCAATCTGGGAGGGCCCAGGCCCTGGGGGCGGATCACCTGGGATGATGATGGCACCTCTTGACTGCCAGCTTTGCCCCAGGAAAGCTCAGCACAACATACTCCTTAATTCTTTTCTCCTGAGGGACTTTCTATTCAAAAGCTCGCCACCCTCCCATCCCTGCTGAGTAAATGATTGACAGGCTTGAGCTTTCCATCCCACCAGGGCTCCTGCAGGGAGCATCAGCAGCCTGCAGCTCGGGGGGAGGTCTGGGGTTGTTTTAGTCATCCCAGGCATTTTTCCAAAATAAAGCATTTGCATAGGTTTCCTATCCAGCATAATAAAGAACAAGAAGGCAGGACTTAACAGCCAGAAAATCACTGGAGAGTTTTGGTCTAGTGGCTTCACCAGGTGTCTGGGGAAGCTGGTGCCTGCCTTGGGGAAGAGCTCATTGTGACTTTGCTGAACATGGGCAGTGAGCGGGGTCCCGGGACAGTGAAGAGATTGGGGGAAGGGAGAGACCCAGTGCTGCACTTGGGAGTCCTTGAGCCCAGCCCACTGCCCAGACAACCCTCTCAGCAGGAGGGATGGTCTCTTTTCCATCCATAGCTCCATGGATATTTCTGCTATGAAATTCATCATTCACCTTTGTAGGCATTATGAATTGCTCTATAATACCCAAGCATAAGAATAACACCTGCCTTTGCTTTTTTAAAAAATCAAATCTGGTTCTCTTTCAACCACAATGAGATACCACTACCTGTGAACACCTAAAAGTTAAAGGATTGACCATATCAAGTGTGATGGTGGTGACGGACACAGCTGAGAATACAGGTGGAGAGTCTACAGTTAAGAAGAAGGGCCCCAGGGGTTTGAGCGCAAGACCCGACGTTCCGGAAAGCTGGAACTGAGGGTGGGGAACACGTCGGATTCAGAGCTCAGCAGGAGGTGGGACCGGTGCTTGGCAGATGCCGTCGGGAAGATAGGTACTGGTTTTGGATTAGGACTTGTTTTCTCACTTACCTTCTCTAAAAGAAGAATGTGGCCATTAGCCTTTGGTTCTGGAATGGGATTGGGAATGGAATGGCCTACTCCAACTGTCAGCATGATTTTCAGGCTCCATATCTTTTTTTTTTTTGTCAGTTGAACACATTTTGATACGTTTAAGTGGCATTTTAACCTCTTTTACTTATTTTATTTTTATTTTATTTTATTTTATTCTATTTATTTTATTTTATTTTATTTTATTTATTATTTTATTTTATTTTATTTATTTAATTTTATTTTATATTTTTGTGGTACGCAGGCCTCTCACTGTTGTGGCCTCTCCCGTTGTGGAGCACAGGCTCCGGATGCTCAGGCTCAGTGGCCATGGCTCATGGGCCCAGCCCCTCCACGGCATGTGGGATCTTCCCGTACAGGGGCACGAACCCGTGTCCCCTGCATCGGCAGGTGGACTCTCAACCACTGCGCCACCAGGGAAGCCCTAACCTCTTTTATTTTTAATTTATTTTTTTATACAGCAGGTTCTTATTAGTCATCCATTTCAAACACATCAGTGTATACATGTCAATCCCAATCTCCCAATTTATCCCACCACCACCACCCCCTGCTGCTGCAGGCTCCATATCTTCTACATGGAAAATGTGTCAAAGAGCAGGAGCAGTGACTTCACATCTGAGGACATCCCAGTGGGAGGGAAAGAGAAATCACGTTTATTCCTCAGGAACACTGAGGTACCCTGGAGTAAGCTGACACTCTTTTGTAACAATGTTTTCAGTAATGCTTTAAACTCCAACACACTGTTTATGTATTTGAAACCAAGTCTGTTTCTTGTTTTGTATTTTCTCTCTGGAAATGGCAAGGAGGTGGTCTTAAAAGAAATAAATTAAACAAAAATAGGCAAAAAAAAAAAAAAAAAAAAAGATGGACCTGACCCAGGGCAGACCCTAGGGATATTCAACATGAAGGCTGACAAAGAGCAGAAGAGGAGGAAGAGGAGAGTGGAGGTGAAAATGCAAAATGCAGGGGGTTACTTGTTTATTGACTCTCCCCAGCCCTACCACACACATACAGAAGGTTCTCCTAAAGCAAGTGAACAAACTGTCTGGGAAGAGAATGATTACCTGGGAAGAGTCAGGTAGTGTAGGTGTCAGCTTCTACTTCAGGCATTTGAGAAGTCCTTGGGATAAAACCAGCTTCCTACTCCATCTGGTAAAGGGAAGCTTTCCTTTTGATAAACCTGGCTTATGTAAATAGCACTCCCTGCCAGTTTCTGTTTTGCCTTACACTTCAGAGAAGCACCAGACATTTGAGGAAAGCCTGCAGCATGAAAGAGAGAGAAAAGATAAACAAGGAGAAAAAACTGACACTGGAGGAAACTGATAGTTCAGGGAAGAGAAGAGAAGGTTTTAAAATCTGTATTCTCTATTCTCAGAGAATTCAGGATCTTGTTTCATCCATCACAACAGAATGCCATGAGAAAGATGAGAAAATGGAAAAGACTCTCAAGTTAAAATTTTTCTAATATTACATTTTTACCATTTAAGTAGAGGGATTTGAACGTATAGTAGAGAAAATGTTCCAGAGCGTAGCAAAGATTAAAATACAAATAAAAGGGCACCATGAACTAGAAAACATTGTATAAAACATATGAAAGACACAAAACATCATTGTAGGAGGTCAAACATCTGACAAATAAGAGTTCCTGAAAGCAATAAAGAAAATGGATGAGTGGGAAAAAATGATGAAAAAAATTTCCTGGAACTGAAGGGAGACATGAATTTCCAAATTTGAAAGGGCTTAACAAGTGTCACATAGAAGGAATAAATGAAAATTTACACTATTAAATGAGATACATCCCCATGAAATTTCAGAACATCAAAGTAAAAGAAGCAAAGACCTTAAAAAAAATTCCCAGAGAGAAAAAACCATCCAGATCATATAGAAAGAATAACTGGCTCCTTCTCATCCAAAGCAGCCCTATATCCTTGTTAGTCTCTGTCTCAGCACGCTGTGAACTCCTCTCATAGGCCTCCTCAGAATGTGTGATTGTTTTCTTAATTTGCACATGCATTTTTTCCTGACTCCTCTGTTAGATTCCAGGTCCTTCAGGGCAGAGATTTTGCCCATCTCATTCACTGTCATGTGTGTGAGACCTGGTACAGCCCTAGGCTGAAAATATGTCTGTGTTTTAATTGGAGGGGAGCAGGGAAGGCAGGAGGCATGAGTCCCTCCCTGGAAAGTCAGCAAACCAGCACTGATTCATACTACCATGTAAATGACTGCTACCTCAGCAACTTCAAGTACCTGAGGGTGGAGGGAAAAGGGCACCAAGAGTTACTTGGGTCCTACACCACTTGGCAGCCTACCCAAATTAAGAACAGTCTTGGGGGAGGCCTCAGCCCAGAAGCTGTCTTTGGAGCTTGAGTTAAATTCAGTCTCTTGTCTGCTCTTCCATGTTGGCCAGGCCACATTGGCATAGCAATCTTCCTCTTTTATGTGCTTTTTCCATTTCAGCCATCTACTTTTTCCACTCCTGAAATACGACACTGCAAAGCCAAAGCAGTGTTTGAGGGCTCAGGTCTTATAGGATTAAAAAACTCTACCAGCACACACCTTAGGGTCCATGGGTTCTATGAGAGCATTTCAAGTAGGTGAGACTGGATAATTGAGAAAGTGTGAAATGATGGATGGGAATCCTACAGGAAGCCACAGAAAATTGTAACCAACACATTTTGAAGGGAAGGAGAATCCTTCTAATTAAAATGTAATAATGACCCAGCAATTTCACTCCTAGGTATATACCCAAAATAACTGAAAATAGATACTCAAAAAAAAAAGAAAGAAAAGAAAACAGATAAACAAATCTTTGTACATGAATGTTCATAGCAGCATTACTCACAGTGGCCAAAATGTGGAAACAATCCAAATGTCCATTAACAGATGAATAGATAAACAAAATATGGTATGTTTGTACAGTGGAGTATTACTCAGACACAAAAAGGAATAAGGTAGGAATACACGCTTCACTGTGGTTGAACCTCAAAGAAAACATGCTAAGTAAGAGAAGCCAGACACAAAAGGTCACATATCGTATGATTGCATTTATATGAAATTGCATGATGTCTTCAAGATTCACCCACATTGGGCATGTATCAGAACTTCATTCCTTTTTATGGCCAAATAATATTCCATTGTGTAGATAGACCACATGTGCTCTGTGTGTTCCCTGCTGGACCAGCCCATTCAGATTGGAGGTTCCCAGGGATTGTGGGGGAGAAGAACAGGGAGTGACTGCTTAGAATGTTCTACCATTGCAGATCAGCATCAAGGCTTAAAGAAAAGGCTCTCAACTAAAGCAGCATCAAGCTTTTTCACAGCTCTGGACTTCTTTATCTGCTGTTTCTTCTACCTGGAATGCTCTCTCCCTAAATCTTCAAATGGCTTATTCCTTTCCTTCATTCGTGCTCCTTCTCAAATGTCAACTCCTCACAGATGCCGTCCTTTCCTCACTAGGAAGATCTGGAAGCTGCAGACAAGTGGCAACTGTTGGATAAAATAAGTGCTAATAGACAGAAGAAAAATCTTACAAACCAGCCTACAAGGCATCACTCCAACTCAACTGCTCAAACCAATGCAGAAGAGCAAACTGAAATCCAAGGGTAACCCCACATACACAGAGCAAGATAAGACATCAACCCAGTTTCCAGTAGAGTCAACAAGTTCAGAGAGAAACCACAGGGCCAGAGTTTCCAGAATGCAGCTGTACATAACCTTGGTCTTCCTTCCAAATCCTCAAGCAGCTGAAGATCTAAACAGAGAATAGAAATTATTAGGATCTCACATTCCAAAATAAATGCTAAGGGGAAGGTTCAAATAGTGCTCAGGAACACAGGAAAGAGAAATTCCACCAATATTATTTTTGAACAATCAAGATAATAAACATCTCCAAAAATTTAGTCACGCCTCTTTGCAATCTATCCCTCTCTCCACCCTCATCCCCAAGTAACTACTATATGGTTCCCTTTATAGAAAACTCTAGACAGATCTTAATGTTCTCACCACACACACAAAAAATATAATTCTGTGATATGATAGAGGTGTTAGCTAGAGCTATGGTGGTAATCATATTGCAATATATAAATGTATCAAATCAAATCAACATGTTGTACACCTTAAATTTATACAGTGTTGTATGTTATACATACACATTGTATATGTATTGTTATATGGTATACACATACATTGTATACTGTTATACATATACATATACAATGTTATATGAAAATACAAACAGGGATAATTATACTTTGTCACTTCTTATCATTATGCCTTCATGTCCTTTTCTTGCTTTATTGCAATGTGTGTAACCTCCAGAACAATGTTGAATAGAATTGTTGAAAGTGAGAATCCTTGCTTTATTCCCAATCTCAGAGAAATCAGCTGTCTTTCACCATTTGACATGATGTTAGCTTCAGTCAAGTATATTTTAGAGAAGACTATATGAGTGACATAGTTCATGAATTCTTGACCATTTGATAACATATTTCTGTTGCCTTGTCATAGCAATGATAACTTGACTGGGTATGGAAAATTGGGTCATACACAACCCCTCAAACAAAACACTCATTAGACAATGCTCCAGTTTCTTCTTTCATTTAAAATTGCTAAGGAGAAATCTGAAGTTAGACTAATTTTCTTTTAGTATATAACTTTATTTTTGCCATATTTCCTTTAACCTTACCCTTTCAATAATTTCACTCAGGCTTTACAGTTCTTTATTATTTTTGTCCTAAATAATGAAGGACTCTATTGACGTACAAATGTATGTTTTCCTTCATTTCAGAAAATTCTGGGTTTTATTATACCTTTTAGTTTTTTATCTACTCATTTTGTTCTACTATATTTTTTAGGTCTACAAAATTAACTGTATATTGGATATTTGGGTTGTCAGTCCTCCATATTGAGCATTGCTTTTTTTCAGATGGAAAGGGTTGTCATCTTGATCACAGTGGTAGTTTCACAGAAGTGTGTGTGTGCATGTGTGTGTGTACATAGACTGATCTTGTATACTTTATATATGTGCAGTTTGGTGTACTTCAATTATACGTCAATAAATTGCAAAAAA
Organism: Mesoplodon densirostris; assembly: GCF_025265405.1. Lineage (NCBI taxonomy): Eukaryota > Metazoa > Chordata > Mammalia > Artiodactyla > Ziphiidae > Mesoplodon > Mesoplodon densirostris. Next base: position 9,064,452 of record NC_082665.1, read on the forward strand.
AATTTACTTGAAACTGTAATCTGAGAGCTAAAATAAAAATAAATAACTCAGAAGTGGGGAAGTCATAGGATGAAATATCAGCTTTGAGTATTGAATCTATTAAATATAAATTACATCTAAATAAGACAGACATTCTAATTACAAGAATTCTAATTCCTGGAAAAGAGGAAACTAATTACTTTTAATTGACAATGGTATAAAGTAGGACAATAACTCCAGAACAAGCAAATAAAATTGGGAAAGAAGAGAATAGGTCGTCCAAAAGTGCTAATTTTCTCATCTTTCATATGAGAAAATAAAGAGGGATGATTGTGTTACTGAAATTGATATATTGTGAAAAATAGGCTTAAGTCTACTTTATAACTTTAAAGTTATTTAAAGTTATAAAGGTAAATACTGGAACCCAAACAGACTATATGCCTGATAAATTCAAAGGAGAAAAAAAGTTAACATAGCAAATGTTTAGAAACAGAAAAAGTAGAAAGGAAATATTAAAAATACACTCATATATGTTTTCAGTTAAACGTAATCATTTATAATATAAACAGATAACCTTACTAAAAGGTGAGAATTCTCATATTGGATTTGAAAAAATCCGGACTTCCCTGGTGGCACAGTTGTTAAGAATCTGCCTGCCAATGCAGGGGACACAGGTTTGAGCCCTGGTCCGGGAAGATCCCACATGCTGCAGAGCAACTAAGCCTGTGTGGCACAACTACTGAGCCTGCGCTCTAGAACCTGTGAGCCACAACTACTGAGCCCACAAGCCACAACTACTGAGCCTGCGTGCCACAACTACTGGAGCCCACATGCCACAACTCCTGAAGCCCATGTGCCTAGAGCTCGTGCTCTGCAACAAGAGAAGCCACTGCAATGAGAAGCCCGCGCACCACCCCAAAGAGTAGCCCCCGCTCGTCACAACTAGAGAAAGCCTGTGCACAGCAACAAAGACCCAATGCAGCCAAAAATAAATAAATAAATATTTTAAAAATCTAAGTATATGCCCATGTATTAAAACAAAATGACTGGGGCTTCCCTGGTGGCGCAGTGGTTGAGAGTCCGCCTGCCGATGCAGGGGACACGGGTTTGTGCCCCGGTCCGGGAAGATCCCACATGCCGCGGAGCGGCTGGGCCCGTGAGCCATGGCCGCTGAGCCTGCACGTTCGGAGCCTGTGCTCCGCAACGGGAGAGGCCACAACAGTGAGAGGCCCACATATCGCAAAAAAAAAAACCCAGAAAACAAAAACAAACAAACAACAAAAAAAACCCAAAATGACTTAGAGAAGCTGAAAATAAAATTACAAACAAAATGATAGGTAAATGGTGAGTAAAATGATGACAAAAAGAAAGCAAGGGAAGGTGTATAATATTAAAACCAAAGAAATTTGAATTCAAGGAAAACTCACTAAGTTATACATAAGGGTCACTTCATCATGATGAATTTTATAATCCACAATGAAAAGATCTTTCTCATGAACCGGAAGAAACTGGCAGAAACACGTTAATGGCAAGATATTTTAACTCACTATCATCAAGTAAGACCAAACAAAATAAAACAAAAAAACCAAAAAAAACCCCAAAAACCAGATATAAATGGTCTGAATAATAGGATGAACAAGGTTGATCTTATACATGCATGTCTAATTCTTTGTCCTGAAACAAAAGAGAAAATATAGCACATTGTCTTTTCAAAAACAATAGCAAACTTATACAATTTTACAATATATTAGATCACAAAGAAAACCTCAATAATTTCCAAGAAGTGAAATAGGAACCACATTCTAAAGCTATAATAAAACTAAAAATAATAAAGTTGAAGTAAAAAAAAATATTAATACCCAAGCTATTGGAAATGTTAAAAAAAAATGGCTGTTTTTCCTTGTTTCAAAAAGGAAATCAAACTAGAACTGCAGACTATCTAGGAAATTACAATAATGAGGATATTATATATCAAACCCCAGGGGATAGGGTCAAAGTTGAAGGCAAAGTAGTAATCATATCCTTAAACACTTCATGCAAAAATGAATCGAGCATTTGGGTGGGGGAGGGACTAGAAAAATTAATACAAAACTTAATGAAAACATAAGGGGAAAAAAACAGAAGAGTTGATAATGAATTCAAGATTGAGGGTTTTTGAAAAGCAAAGTAAAATGACCACAAACTAGCTTGATCACTTTTTTAAAAAAAGACAGGGATGGGAGAGCACAAATACATAAAATCGGGATCAAGTAAGGGAAGCAATTATAAAACAATACTTTTAGCAACTCTTGCCAGTTAATGGTCTTCTGGGAAAGAACATCTTACTGAAATTGGACTGAAGAAAAGAGGGGAAGGCTAACTCGGTAATTTGGGTAAAAACTGTAAAAGCTGTCAATGAACTGTTCCCCCACAAAAGCCTCAGGCTCAGCTGGTTTGATGGCAATTCTTTCAAACTCTGAAATAACAGGCAGTTTTGAGGCTATTTAAACTCTTCAAAGGCATGAATGGATGGTGGTAACTTCCACCAAAGTAAATCGTGTGTGTGGAGGACAAAGAGAGGTAGAGTTTCTGTTGAAACTCACCAGCATGTTTGAATTTGGAAATGCTTTCTCAGCTATAGGTTCTGATCTCAGAAGACCCATAGGAGCCAGAGACAGAGCTTGGGAGATGTGAGCCTACAAGCCATAGGTGACGCCTTAGGTAGGTGATCTACTAACTCACCACTGAGAAATGCACAGAGGAAAAAGGGAAGGGAAACATCAACACAGAAGGGTGGATGGAAGAAAAATAGCCCAAGAAAGAAATTAAGGAGGACTAGCCAGAGATTCAGATACATGTCAGTGAAAGACAGACCCAGGGAAAGTGACCAGCCGTCAAATGCTGATGTGGGCCACTCAGTAGAGAGGTCAGGGCGATGGTGAGAACACAGCCAATGGGCCAAAAATAGGAAGTATTCATTTCACAAATAGTTACTGAACATCTACTAGAGACTAGGCACAGAGGAAAAAGAAAAGGATGTAAATTTTATGTCCCTTAACATTAATAAAGAGGAACAATTCAAATTATTCATTACTTTAAAAAAACTTTTCAAGGGCATGGAGAAAGAGAGAAAGCCTCCAGACTCTCTCAGGTGCTAATTATTCACCTACCATTTCTCAGGTCTAAAGCTACCTTTTTGTGGTCGGCTAGATAGAGGGCCTGAGAACTTGCCCTTCAGACTCCAGCAGGAGGCGCTAGAGGGAGGTGAGCGTCGTAGCTGCCCGTGGTTCTGACTCCAGGTCCCTTGGCTCACCCTGTACAAGCACCTCCTCAGAGTGACACGGCAGCCAGGTAGTGCCCCTCCTCAGAGGTCTAATCTCAGGCTCCAAGGGGGCCCCTCGTGTGCCCTTTCATCTCCAGCCCTAGGGGTGGAAGCTGCCCCCTGAACTCTGGATTTACCATGATGAACCCTCTTTGTTTCTTTCAGCCCATCAGTACCTGTGTAACAACGCCCCGTATTAAATTCCTCTACTTGACACACCTAGTATGGTTTCTGTTTTGCTGGCTGAACCCTGACTAATACAAACACTGATAGCAAAGCCAGTGAAAAATTTCACACAGACACACACACACGTACACACCAGGCCAAGCTCAGTATCTCAGTTATAAATATTGATACAGATGCTTAATAAAATATTAGCAAACAGATTCCATAAAGATAAATATACACCATAAATAAAATGCATTTATTCTAAGTGGATCTCAGAGACCTCAGTAGGTCAAAGAAGAAAGTATAATATGACCATCACAAGAAGAGCCATTAAGACATTTGATAGACTTTCACAGCCTTTTCTTTTCTTTCAGTGTAGTTATTTTTTTTATTGATTTATTGGTTTATTGGTTTACAATGTTGTGTTAGTTTGAAGTGTACAGAAAAATGATTCCGATATATATATATGTATACACTTTTTTTGGAATTCTTTTCCATTATAGGTTATTACAAGATGTTGAATATAGTTCCCTGTGCTGTACAAAAGGATGTTGTTGTTTATTTTATATGTAGTAGTAGTACCTGTTAATCCCAAACTCCTAATTTATCCCTCCCACACCTTTCCACAGCCTTTTCTAATTGCAGAAGAAGAAGAAGTCAGAAAAAAAAGCACATTTTTAGGTATAAAACAAGGGGACCTGCCTCTGGTGTTGAACATTGTTCCGAAAGTGTTGAACTATACTACTGATCTAGAGAGTCAAGAAGAGAAATAAATGATTGAAAATGGAGGGAAAGTTATATTTATTTCCTGATAATATGGTTGAAAGCCTAGAAAATCTATTTCAGTAAGATGGCTGGTTAAAGAACAAATAAATATGACTTCCCTGGTGGAACAGTGGTTAAGAATCCGCCTGCCAATGCAGGGAACACAGGTTTTATCCCTGGTCCAGGAAGATCCCAGAAGCCACGGAGCAACTCAGCCCATGCACCACAACTACTGAGCCCACGTGCCACAACTACTGAAGCCTGTGCGCCTAGAGCCCGTGCTCCACAACAAGAGAAGCCACCGCAACAGAGAAAGCCCGCATGCAGGAACGAAGACCCAACACAGCCAAAAATAAAATAAATTTATTTTTTTTTTTAAAAAGAACAAAGGGCCTCCCTGGTGGCGCAGTGGTTGGGAGTCCGCCTGCCGATGCAGGGGATACGGGTTCGTGCCCCGGTCTGGGAGGATCCCATATGCCGCGGAGCGGCTGGGCCCGTGAGCCATGGCCGCTGGGCATGCGCATCCGGAGCCTGTGCTCCGCAACGGGAGAGGCCACAACAGTGAGAGGCCCACATACCGCAAAAAAAATAAAAATAAAAAAAATTTAAAAAAATTAAAAAAATAAAAAAGAACAAATAGATAGATGATAGGTAGGTAGATAGATAGGGATAGATTTAAAACTTTCATATAACAAGCAATAACCATTGTATTAAGATCAGGCTGGATCTAGTTGAGAATACAGAAACTGCACCAGTTATTATAAGAGAGTAGTTAATATAAGGAATTAGTTAAACAGGTATTAGAGAATGGAAAACGTGAAAAGGGAACTGTGGTAAGCAAAAGAAATTCCCCCCAGAGATGTCCACTTGGTAATACCCAGAACCTGTAAACGTGGAGGGTTACAAGGCAAGGGGGAACTGGGGTTGCAGGTGGAGTTAAGGTTGTTAATCAGCTGACCCAAAGTAGGGAGAGTAGCCTGGGTTATCCAGGTGGGCCCAATGAATTCACCAGGGTCTTTATAAGTGGGCGGGGAGGGGGAAGGGGAGGGCGCAGAAGAGGCACCGCCAGAGAGCTGGCGGCGTGAAACAGACTTAGCCCAGTGCTGCTGCTGGCTTTGAAGATGGACAAGGGGCCCTGAGCCCAGGAATGCAGGCAGCCCCTGGAAGCTGGAAAAGGCAAGGAAATGGATTCTCCTCCCCTAGAGCCTCCGGGAGGAACCAGCTCTGCCTACACCTTGGTTTCAGCCCAGGGAGAGCAACACTGGACTCCTAACCTCCAGAGCTGTAAGGTAATAACTTTGTTTTAAGCCACTATGTTTGTGATGATTTGTTACAGCAGCCACGGGAAATCAATATGGGGACACTGAATGAATACAGAGAAAGTAATTGCAGGAAGCAGCTGTCTCCTGTAGGGCTGGGAAGCACGGGAAGATCTGAGAGGTTTGGAAGCTCAGAGGACAGGTCTGCAGAGCTGGGGCCCAGAACTTTGGGGTCTGAGCTGTTACTCTGGGACCTCTAAGGGGAGGGGGCTGGACCAGGGAGTACAGACTGGCACCAACCACCCTGTGAGGGTGAGGGCCCTGCTAGGCGATGCCAACAGGACATCAAGCAAAGGAAGGTGCAAGTTCGGCCCCCTCTAGCCTGGCAGCCTCCTCTGCGCTGCTGGTCACAGAACCCAGTGCACAGTCAGCTTTCAAAGGAGAAACGTAAGAGGGGGCGTCCTTGCCTCGTTCCTAATCATAGAGAAAAGCTTTCCATTTTTCTCCATTGAGTAAGTGTTCCTGTGGGTTTGTTGTATACGGCCTTTATTATGTTAACGTACATTCCTTCTATACCCAATCTGTTGAGGGTTTTTATAGGAAAGTGTGTTGTATTTTATCAAATGCTTTTTCTGCATCTACTGAGATGATCATGAGATTTTTATCTTTCACTTTATTAATGTGATGTATTATGTTTGTTGATTTGCATATGTTGCATCCCAGGGATGAATTCCATTGGGTCATGGTGTATAATCCTTTCTATGATGTTCTTGAATTTGGTTTGCTACTATTTTGTTGATAATTTTGGCCTCAATATTCATCAGGGATATTGGTCTATAGCTTTTTTTTCTTGTGATGTCCTTATCTGGCTTTGGTATCAGGGTAATGCTGGCCTCGAGGAATGAGTTTGGAGGTATTCCCTCCTCCTCACTTTTGTGGAAGAGTTTGAGAAGGATCGGCGTTAATTCTTGTTTGACGTTTGGTAGAATGTGCCCGTGAAGCTGTCTGGTCCTGCGGTTCTCTGTGTTGGGAGGTTTTTGATTTCTGGTTTAATCTCTCTGCTCTTTTGGTCTCAGCACTCTTATTTGATACAGTGTTGGAAGTCCTAGCTAGATCAATTAGGCAAGACAAAGAAAAAAAAAGCCATCCAAATTGGGAAGGAAGAAGTAAAACTGTTATTTGCAGATGGTATGATTCTGTATATAGAAATCCCAAGACTCAGTGAAAAAAACTGTTGAAACAATGTAGAGGACAAACGTATGGACACCAAGGGGGGAAAGCGCAGGAGCAGGGGTGGTGTGATGAATTGGGAGACTGGGATTGACATGTATACACTAATATATATAAAATAGATAAATAATAAGAACCTGCTGTATAAAAAAAATTTATTTAATTAAGTTTTAAAAAACTGTTGGAACTAATCGATGATTTCAGTAAAGTTGCAGGATACAAAATCAACATGCAGAAATCAGTTTGAGGTGGATTTTTCCATTACTGGCAACAGAAACACACTCTAACTGATACATAAAACTGCAATTATTAGAACAGTAACTGGCTCCACAGTAGACAAATTCATGGATAGATTTATAGGACAAAAGAGAATAGAGAAAGAGATTCATCAACATATGGAAATGTATTAAATAATAAAAGTGACTTCAGGGAATTCCCTGGCAGTCCAGTGGTTAAGACTCCGTGCTTCCAATATGGGGGTGGGGGGGGCCAGGTTCGATCCCAGGTCAGGGAGCTAAATCCCACATACCCCAAGGCGCGGCCAAGAAAAAAAACGTGACTTCAGATTAACTGGGGAAAAGTAAATTACTCAGGAAAAGGTGTTGAAGTGGCTGGCCAGCTATTTGGAAAATGAAGCCTGACTTTCAACCTCACTTCTGACACCGAAATAAAATAAGTCTCATAGAGCTCAAAGATTCACTCTTAAAGAAACTATACAACCTAGAAGAAAAGGAGTGAATATTTTTATAGTCTTGGGGTGACAAAGTCCTTTCTAAGCAGAAAGGAAAAAAACAAGAAATTTAACTATATATAATGTAGAATTTAAAGTTACCAAAAATAACACTTAAAAACTCAAAACAAACTAGAAAAAATTGTAATACATATATAAAGGAGCTCTGATAAATTGATAAGAAAAAAACTGAAAAGAAAAATGGGGAAAAGGTAGGCATACAAATGACCGATTAAAAAAAAGAAATTAATGGAGATTCCAAATGAAAACAAGATATTTTTCAACTACCAGCTTACCAAAGATTTCACTTTATGTTAAACTGACACATACACTGTTGGTGGGAGTGTAAATCAGTATAATCATTTAGTAGACATTTGACAATACAGATTACACCTTGACATATGCTTATCTTTTGACTCAGTGGTTTCTAGGCCTTATCCAAAAGGAATACTTTCACATGGTAGCAAAAATAGTTACACAAGATATACCTTGTAGCATTGTCTTCATTAGCAAAAAAGAAAAGGAGGGGGCTTCCCTGGTGGCGCAGTGGTTGAGAGTCCGCCTGCCGATGCAGGGGACGCGGGTTTGTGCCCTGGTCCGGGAAGATCCCACATGCCGCAGAGCGGCTGGGCCCGTGAGCCATGGCTGCTGAGCCTGTGCGTCCGGAGCCTGTGCTCCACAACGGGAGAGGCCACGGCAGTGAGAGGCCCGCGTACAGCAAAAAAAAAAAAAAAAAAAAAAAAAAAAGGAAAAAAGTGAAAAAACGACTCAGGGGTGCATGACTGGGGGAATGATTAAGGAAATATGCTAAGTCCACTAGGCACCTAATAAAACCTCTTCCCAGGGTCGCAAAAGGGCTCTACTTTGCCAGAACCACTGGTCATCTTACCTCTCGGCAGCCATGTGACACGCGAACCACCCCCTCCTCCTGGAAGCCTCTTCCTCAGGCCCGAGGACACGTGGTCCCCTGGTCCTCTTCCCACTCACCGCTTTCCCTCCTGCAGTGTCTCTGTTCTTCTTCCCTCCCAGACCCAGATCTCTGTCCTTGACCTTTTTTCTCTTCCTTGACTGGTGAGATCATTCAGTCCAGGATTTTAAAATTTCATTCGTATGCTGCTCTTTCTTAAATCTGTATCTCTCCAGAGCACTGGGTATGACTATTCCACGCGTCCTCCATTTCTCTACTCATAAGTCCCCTAGCATCTCCAGCAACATGTCTGAAAGAGAAACCAACGTTTCCTCCCAAACCCCAAGGTCCCCCTATCTCAGCCCCTGGTATCGTTGGCCTCTCGGTCCTAGAACCTAGTGTCATTCTTGTTTCCATCTTTGTACAACAATTAGGCAGTAAGACACTGGGAAAATGCTACTAGCTGTGGACCTGTTATCCATTCTACCGTTTTTTCTTACTAACAGAACTCCAGTTTTCTTTGGGGGTAGCAATGTACTCAGATAAACACATTTATATTTCCTAGCCTCCCTTACATCTAGATTTGGGCCAATTAAATATAAGCGGAGTTGCTAAGGCTTCCAGGAAGTCATTTTAGCAGCTTTTTGTCAATGCCTGGAACACAGATGTGACACTGGAGTTATGCAGCCGCTTTATGACCACAAGGCAGCATACATGAAGTACTTGATTTTTATGTTTAAATCCTTGTGGCCTACACTCCAGGTCTGGCTTCTCTCGCCACCTAAATTGGAAATTAGGGAATTCCCTGGCAGTCCAGTGGTTAGGATGCCGCACTTCCACTACAGGGGGCCTAGGTTCAATCCCTGGTCAGAAAACAAACAAACAAGCAAACAAAAAATTGGAAATTAGCTGCAAACAGACTTATCAATGTCCCCAAGTCTCAGCAAACCATAGGATCCTCTCCTGTTCCCTTAATCTTCCTGAATGTTTTTCTGCTGCAGAGTGACTTTTTTTTAAAGGAACAAAAGAAAATTCATAAATCTGAGAGCTGTCTGACCATCTAACAGTTGACACCATCTCTGATCCCCAGGTTGGAAAACGGGGATCCGATAACAGACATATACAGGAGAAACCGCCACTGTAACTGGTTATGAAGCTCGTAAATATGCACAGCCAGGCACCTGGTGAGACGGCTGTCCCTGTGCTTCAGAATGTCATTGCAAATGGGGCCCACTTGGAAAAACACTTTTTCCACTGACATTAGCCCCACCGAGAGGGGGATCAATCCCTTGGACTTGTTACAAAGGAACAAAAAAACGGACCTTTCAACTAGGCATTTTATTGACTTTTAACACAGACCGGTCACTGCCTTTTGGTTTTTTGCATTTCCACAGTAATTTCCTCTCTCTACCCCACTTTTTAATCTCTAAAGGTACATTTTTTTTTCTAAATGGACTAAATAAATAAGTGTGAAAGGGTTGAATTCATAGCAGGATAAGGGGGACATGTTGGCCGCGGGGCAGGAAATGTACTTACCAGAGAATCGATAAAGCAATCTCTCTTTTGAGGGTGTGCTTTTGAATTTGGGAAACAGCCTGAGTTTGTCTGGCAAGAGGAATAACATTGAGCAGCCCCAGCCCTCTGCAGGATGCTTCGATGCAGACGCAAGTCTCAGCAGGACAGCCTAGAAGGTGCTAGTGATACGCCAAGAGCCTGGGGAGAGATAGAGCCCCCGTGACAACTGCTGGTGACTGGGACTTGTTGCACCCTTCCACCACCTGGCTAATTCTTGGAAACCTCTCTCTCCTGAACTAGGACTTTGGCTTCCGTTTGATCTGGACCCTTCCAGAAGGGGCTATCTAAGGATAAGCCAGTGCAAATTAAAACCCCAGATGGCATCAATTGACTTATTCAACAGTTGTCTTCCTTGTGTTTAAGGCACGAAGAAAATAACCCTCTTTGCTCCCAGCGGGCAGGGCACGTATGCAGGTTCTGTCTCTAGTCTGGGTGTCATGTAAAGGAAGGAGAAGCCCCACAGGTAGCAGAATCGTGTCCCCTCTGAGGCGCCCCCCGCCCCACACCGAGCTTCCGGCTGGATGCTGGTAACAGTAGCTCCTGGCTCAGTTGAGATGCTGGGGCTCGGGTTTCCTCCTCTGTAACTGAGGGCGCCGACTGAGCAACTCTGCAGTCCCAGCCAACTCTCTTCATTCTATGGCTGCAAACACTTATTTCATCCTAGGGGTCAAGGAGACAAGTAAGAGTGGTGGGGTGCAGGGAGCAGCTCCAAGGGCCCATTAAGGGGCTCTGCATCTCTCTCTGTGGGTGGGAGATTGTCAAGCACAGAATCACCGGATCCAGACAGACAGATCCCCAGGCTGACCTTTGGAATAACCAGACCTGCAGCTGGGCCTCAGACTGCCTACACCCCCAAGTCGGCAAGGTCTGGAGGGAAACCTCAGAAGCCTCCTCATTTTTTTGAATGCAGGTAACCTTCCTCTTAGGATGCCTTGAATGGGAACTAACCTAAGCAAACTACTGCTCCCGCTGGAGTAGTTTGTTCAGAGCCAATACGGGCCACATGACCCAAGCACCAGGAAAGGGAACCTGGGTAGGTTGGTAGTAAGGGAACGGATGATGCAAGGTGAGAGGTAGATGAATAGGTGGGGGAGAGGGGATGGTTATATGGCAGGTAGATGGTGCGCAGATGGATGGACGGATTGGTGGGCATGGTGGCTGGGTCATGGTAGGTGGATAGGCGGGCGGATGAGTGAGTGGCTACAATAAAGAGGCCATTTTCAGGACTTCCCCGGTGGTCCAGTGGTTAAGAATCCGCCTTCCAATGCAGGGGACGTGGGTTCGATCCCTGGTCCAGGAACTAAGATCCAACATGCCACGGGGCAACTAAGTCCGAGCGCCACAACTACTGAGCACGCGAGCTCCAACCAGAGAGAAGCCTGTGGGCCACAAGGAAGAGCCTGCGCGGTGCAACTAAGACTCCATGCAGCCAAAAATAAAAAATAAAATTTAAAAAAAAGAGACCATTTTCGTAATAGCTTTTAGATAGAAATGATCAGTGTTTACAATTATTCCAGAAAATCCTCTGGCTAAAGAGCAGGTTGAGAGACGAGTGTTCCTCATTGGTTTAATGTTTTCCAGCTTGTGAGTTCACTTTTCACAGAACCTGGCTCTTTCAGCCAAGTTTTTATAATTTCTCAGCTGTCTTTTATAAAGTCACACCACAATGCCTTTCTTATCTTAATGGATCATTCATTCATTCAACAGCTATTTATTCATTGTCTAGCTTTTGTCACGCACCATACAACACATTGTTTCTATTTTTTCCAAATAAAAGGGAAATGCTGACATTCTAGAGTAAGCAGACAAAACGCATACAAGAAATGAATTTATAATCATACACTGTGATCAATGCTGTGAAGAAAATGAGCATGAAGTTGTGAGAGAATGACAGGTAGGTCTCAGCCAGAAAGAGGTCAGCAGGGACCCAGGAGAAGCGGTTGAAGCCAAGACCTGAGGGCCAGCAAAGAGCCAGGTGGGAGGAGAGCAGGGAAGGGGCCTCCAGGCACAGGACAGGGTGTGTGCAAAGGCCCTGCGCAGGGAAAGAGCTGGGGGTTCAGGGGCAGAGACGAAGTGTGATGACCAGGCTGACCTCACATCCTGGTGTGCTGGGACCATCCCAGGTCACACCTGTTATCCCAGTGTATCTGCCCAAAGTGCCCGGGTTTGGGCAATCTATTTCACGGTCACCCTGATGATAAGGAAGAAGGAAATGATAAGAAACAAGTCAGAGAGGAGTGTGGGAGCCAAGCGCACAGGCTGTGCAAGGATTCTGTCTATTCTATGCACACTGAGAAGCCACTGGATGCCGCTTCTGTAACCTTCCCCACATACACTTAACAAAGGCAGCTGGGAAGTTCGAGACCAGGAATTTCCATCCGTTCATAAAGCAATATATATTTATTGAGCATATCAGACACTGTGCTATGCACTGGAGATATAAAAATGAAAAAGAGGGGCTTCCCTGGTGGTCCAGTGGTTAAGACTCCATGCTCCCAATGCAGAGGGCACAGGTTCAATCCCTGGTCAGGGAACTAGATCCCGCATGCCGCAACTAAATATCCCGCATGCTGCAACTAAGACCCGGTGCAGCCAAATAAACAAATAAATTTTTTTTAATTTTTAAAAAAATAAAAATGAAAAAGAGAAGGGAGTTCCCTGGTGAGCTAATGGAGAGGATTCCAGGCTTTCACTGCCATGGCATAAGTTCAATCCCTGGTTGGGGAACTGAGATCCCACAAGCCACATGGCACTGCCAAATAAAAAAATAAATAAATAAATAAGAGAGGATATACAAATGGCCAATAAGCACGTGAAAAGATGCTCAGCGTCATTAGTCCTTAGTGAAATGTAAATCAAGATAACAATGAGGGTTTCCCTGGTGGCACAGTGGTTGAGAGTCCGCCTGCCGATGCAGGGGACACGGGTTTGTGCCCCGGTCCAGGAAGATCCCACATGCCGCGGAGCGGCTGGGCCCGTGAGCCATGGCTGCTGAGCCTGCACGTCCGGAGCCTGTGCTCCGCAATGGGAGAGGCCACAGCAGTGAGAGGCCCGCATACCGCAAAAAAAAAAAAAAAAAGATAACAATGAGAATTACCACATGTGTTCGTTTCTTAGGGCTGCCATAACAAAGTACCACAAACTGGGTAGGTTAGACAACAGAAATGTATTGTCTCCTGGTTCTGGAGGCTGGAATTCCAAGATCATGGTGTGGGCAGTGTTGGTCTTGTCTGAGGGCTATGAGGGAGCATGTGCTCCAGGCCTCTCTCCTGGGCTTCTCAATGGTCATCTTCTCCCTGTGTCTTCACCTTGTCTCCCCTCTGTGCATGTCCATCCCTGTGTCCGGATTGGATAAAGTCCCACATTAATGGCCTCATTTTAACTTGATTATCTCCGTAAAGATCCTATTTCTAAATAAAATTACATTCTGAGGTACTGGGGGTTAGGACTTCAACATATCTTTTTGGGGGGACATAATTCAATCCATTATGTCATATGACCCAACAATTCCACAACTAGGTATATACCCGCAAAGAATTAATAACAGACTCAAATAGATACTTGTACACAGTGTTCATAGCAACATTATTCACAATAGCCAAAAAGTGGAAACAATTCAAGTGTTCATAAACAAATAAATGGATTAACCCAATGTGGTATATCCATACAGTGGAATATTATTTGGTCATAAGAAGGATTTAAGTTCTAATACATGCTGCAACATGGATGAACCTCAAAAATATTATGCTGGGCTTCCCTGGTGGCGCAGTGGTTGAGAGTCCGCCTGCTGATGCAGGGGACACGGGTTCGTGCCCTGGTCCGGGAAGATCCCACATGCCACGGAGCGGCTGGGCCCGTGAGCCGTGGCCGCTGGGCCTGCGCGTCTGGAGCCTGCGCTCTGCAACGGGAGAGGCCACAACAGTGAGAGGCCCACGTACCGCAAAAAAATATATATATATATTATTCTAAGTGAAATAAGCCAGTCACAAAAAGAACAGATAGTGTACAGTTCCACTTACATAAAATATATAGAATAGGCAAATTCATATAGACCAAGTAGAATACAGGTTACCAGGGTCTGTGGGGTGAGTGGATAGGGAGTTGGTGTTTAATGGGTATGGAGTTTTTGTTTGGGGTGATGAAGAAGATCTGGAGATAGATGGTGGTGCTGGTAACAACATAATGAATGTAATTAATGTCACTGTGTTGTATACTTTAAAATGGCTAAAATGGGGCTTCCCTGGTGGCACAGTGGTTAAGAATCTGCTTGCCAGTGCAGGGGACACGGGTTCAAGCCCTGGTCTGGGAAGATCCCACATGCCGCGGAGCAGCTAAGCCCATGCACCACAACTGCTGAGCCTGCGCTCTAGAGCCCATGAGCCGCAACTACTGAAGCCCACATTCTTAGAACCTGTGCTCCGCAACAAGAGAAGCCACCGCAATGAGAAGCCCACGCACCGCAACAAAGAGTAGCCCCTGCTCGCCACAACTAGAGAAAGCCCACGTGCAGCAACGAAGACCCAATGCAGCGAAAAATAAATAAATAAATAAATAAATAAATAAATAAATAAAACTAAGCAAAAAAAAAAAGGATAAAATGGCTAATTTTATATTTTGTGTATGTTACCACAACTTTAAAAAAGGAGATCTAGTTCCTGCTTCCCATGACCTCACAGAGGGGTGGTGGGGTGGGAGTGGTAAACAGATGGAGCTGGAGGGAGAACTGCTTTCCCTCCTGAAATGCCCCTTGGGAGTGGCCTTGGTGACAGCATCCACCCTAGACAAGGGCTGGAAGGGGTGGCTCCCAGGCACCCTGAGACTCTGCTGGTGGTGACAGGTAAGAATCCCAGGCCAGGCAACGGCTAGAGCCAGCTCCAAGAGAGACCAAGATGATTTCCTATCAATGGTTTTCAAATCTAAAAGCAAAACACTGTTGGGGACTTCCCTGGTGGCACAGTGGTTAAGAATCCACCTGCCAATGCAGGAGACACAGGTTCAAGCCCAGGTCTGGGAAGATCCCACATGCCGCAGAACAACTAAGCCCATGCGCCACAACTACTGAGCCCACGTGTCGCAATTACTGAAGCCCATGCACCTAGAGCCTGTGCTCCGCAGCAAGAGAAGCCACTGCAATGAGAAGCCCGCACACCGCCATGAAGAGTAGCCTCCGCTCGCCACAACTAGAGAAAGCCCGCATGCAGCAACGAAGACACAAAGCAGCCAAAAATATTTAAATAAATAAACTTATTTTTAAAAAATAAAATAAAATAAAAGCAAAACACTGTTGATGAAAAAAATTAATTGATCTAAGAAAGAAATGGAAAATTTTATTTGAACCAACCTGAGGATTATAACCTGGGAGATAGTCTTTCAGAAAGCTCTGAGGACTGTTCTCCCTGTCATAGGTTAAAGCACAGTTACATAAGTTTTTTAGACAAAGGGTTATACATCAAACAGCATATTATTGACAGTTTACACAATCCAGAGCTACACGTACAAAGTAAGTAGTGGGTCATGGGTCATTGTGGCCCCTTAAAGATTAAGAGGAAGGTTATTTCTTAAGGAGTTGTGACCCTTTATGAGATTAAGAAGGAGTGTTATCTCCTAAGGAGGTCTGGTTAATGCAGCATAATATCAATACATGCTAAAGGGGAGGGAGGAGGCCCAAATGGGCAGAGAAAACTTTTATGTTTAAATCTTCTTGTCTTGACATAAAATATGAATTTTATTTCATCAGTTTTCTCCTTTAGATCATTAGTCTTTCAATAGAAAGCACTAGGTGATCAAATATTTGGTCCCTTGATATGCTAGAATGATTGCTTACCTGCCCTGGGTCCACCTTGTCCCTTGATGTTGGTCCTTAATAACCTGGTTCTTTCTTTCCTTTTAGGGGGTTGTACTAATAAGATGTCTGGCAAGGGCTAACAGTCAATTCCAAGTTGTCCAATAGGACTTCTGCCAATTTTACCTTGCCTGTGCACTGTGCATGTTCATTAATTATATAGAGAACTATAGATGTGATCAAAATTGACAATAGGAGTAACAAAGTAATGAGTAAAGTTTTCTTTTTTTATTGAAGTATAGTTCATTTACAGTATTGTGTTTCAGGTGTACAGCAGAGTGATTCAGTTATATATATATATTTTTTTCAGATTATTTTCCATTATAGTTTATTATAAGATATTGAATATATTTCCCTGTGTTATACAGTAAATCCTTGATGCTTATCTATTTTATGTATAGTAGTTGGTATTTGTTAATCTCACACTCCTAATTTATCCCTCCCCTGATCCCTCTCCCTTTTGGTAACCATAAGTTTGTTTTCTATGTTTGTGAGTCTGTTTCTGTTTTGTATATAGATTCATTTGTACTGTTTTTTAGGTTCTACATTTAAGTGATATAATATTTGTCTTTCTCTGTCTGACTTACTTCAATTAGTATGCTATTCTCTAGGTCTATCCATGTTGCTGCAAATGGCAGTATTTCATTCTTTTTTATGGTTGAGTAATATTCCATTGTATATAGATACCACATCTTCTTAAGCCAATCATCTGTTGATGGGCACTTGGGTTACTTCCATGTCCTGGCTATTGTAAATAGTGCTGCTATGAACATTGGGGTGTATGTGTCTTCTTGAATTAGAATTTTCACTTTTTCCAGATATATACCCAGGAGTGGAACTGCTGTATCATATACATATTAAATTAATATACATTATTAATATACATATTAAATACATCCTCACCAATAGCATACAAGGGTTCCCTTTTCTTCACATCCTCTTCAGCATTTATTGTTTGTAGACATTTTTATGATAGTCATTCTGACCAGTGTGAAGTAATACCTCATTGTGGTTTCAGTTTGCATTTCTCTAATAATTAGCAATGCTGAGCATATTTTCATGTGCCTGTTGGCCATCTGTATGTCTTCTTTGGAAAAACACCTATTTAGGTCTTCTGCGCATTTTTTGATTGGGTTGTTTGGGGTTTTTTAGATATTGAGTTGTATGAGCTGTTTGTATATTTTGGATACTAACCCCTTGTTGGTTGCATCAAAACTAGAATTTAACCCTGGTGGTTCGGTGGTTAAGAATCCACGTTCCAGGGCTTCCCTGGTGGTGCAGTGGTTAAGAGTCCGCCTGCCGGTGTAGGGGACACGGGTTCGTGCCCCGGTCTGGGAAGATCCTACATGCCGCGGAGCGACTGGGCCTGTGAGCCATGGCCACTGAGCCTGCACGCGTCTGGAGCCTGTGCTCCGCAATGGGAGAGGCCACAGCAGTGAGAGGCCCGCGTACCGCAAAAAAAAAAAAAAAAAGGATCCACGTTCCAGTGAAGGGGATGCAGGTTCAATCCCTGGTCTGGGAACTAAGACCCCACACGACGCAGGGCAACTAAGCCTGCACTGCGCAACTACTGAGCATGCGAGCCCCAACTAGAGAGCCCGCGTGCTGCAAACTACAGAGCCCACACATTCTGGAGCCCACACGCCACAACTAGAGTGAAGCCTGTGTGCTGCAGCGAGGACCCAGTGTGCCGCAACTAAGACCTGTCGCAGCCCAATAAATAAATAAATAAATAGATAGATAGAATTAAAGATTTTGGATATTAATCCCCTGTCAGTCACATCAAAACTAGAATTTAATATCCACTGAAACATAATCTTTTTTCTCTCTAAAATTACCCTAATTTCTACCAAATGTAGCCAAATTAAGACTAATTTGTTTGCAAAATAAGTCTGGTTAATGACCACATAAACTCTTTTAAATTGTCTGTGCTGGAATTTTTCATAAGGAATCTCAGATTGAATCTTTAGAAGGCCAGGAAAGCCACGCCAAGGACTTTCCACAGATCCCACCTGCGATATCTATGGATATGGATGAATTCCTCTCTTTTCAAGGTCCCCATAATATCTTGAGATTCTTGTATCTGTTAGGAGGTGGCCTTTCTCATTTATCTGATAAGACTGCTGGGAACCTAAGAGTTTCCAATTTCAGGAGGGATCAGGTAGAGAGAAAAGATAAATGTTTCAGTTTCACTTACAAAGATATAATTTATCAAATTGCCATGAAGTCATAATTAGCTTGAGGGGAAAGATTTCCTTATCTGGAAAACACAGATTAAAAACCAGTCATATTTCAGACAAATAACCAAAGAATTATAACCATATTAATCAGTTCACTCAGTCTTATGTGACTAATTCTTTTTTTTTTCCATTGAAGTATAGTTGATTTACAGTATTGTGTTAGTTTCAGGTGCATAGCAAAGTGATTCAGTTATATATATTTTTTCAGATTATCTTCCCTTATAGGTTATTACAAGATATTGAATATAATTCCCTGTGCTATACTATGTGACTAATTCTTTATCTTAATCTTCTATTAACAGTTTTATGAAGCCATCAGTATTTCCATTAGAATTCTTTAGTTTCTTACCCAGTTCAGCAGTATGATCTGAAAGTTATCAGAAACTCGTACTTGTCAAAAAGTCCTTTCTATGAATCCTTTTGAAGATGAAGGCTTTTTTTTTTTTTGCAAAAGCATCAGGTGAAACAATAATTATCTACCTGATTATAACGCAATTGACAAAGAAAATTGGTTATTGCTCTGACAAATATTTAAGATCATTGCTAGAACTATGACTAATAACATTTTACAAGGACATTTTCAACTTTTAGAAATTTCATATAATTTCTAGAATGTTTATATTAATGACACTTACCCATACAATATATCCTAAGGTTTATCACCACTCATTTGACAGTGCTTCCTATGTAATTTAACATACCAAATAAGCCTAATTAGTTTAATATTCTTCTCTCTGAGATGCTTCAGGGGCCCTCTCTGAATATTTAGGACTATTAATGAATATGTTTGGTGCCACACTAAGACATTTTCTGTTTGGAAGAACAAAGAAGTAAATGTTTTCTAGAAACCATAAATAGTATTTATAAGTTTTTAGTTTCTCTGTAAAAGGAAGCCTGTGTTCAGTAACTAATGTTCCAGTATCTTATTTGAAAATGATCTGAATATTCAATGAATTCCCATTATTTAATTTAGAAAAACTCTAAAGTCTTGAGTTACCAAAATCTGGAGAGACTATTTTGGATAGACATTCCCCAAATATAATTATTTCTAAAGAGCTTACCTATAGGCTCTTATCTCATTTACATCTATTTTATTTACCTAAAATTTTCATCATACCAAGTTATTTTTCTTGCTTACAAATTTTGAAACAGGAATAAGATCTTATTTGATTTCTAGTAAAACTAGTTACAGTAAAAGTAATATACTTAACGTTGATGACTCTAAAGACATGTCTATATTAATTAAACCAACAAACTTGTTTTCTTTCATTAAAATTAATCCTAGATCATGTGATTCTGAAATTCATTTGGGTTAACTTCTTTTATATTTCTGAGTATTTATATAAGCGCTTAAATTCCTTTAAGCCAATTAAATAGAGCTCTTTTACAAATTAATTTTGGCAATACTATACATCTACAACACACATGCATAGATACATACAAACATACAAACATACAGACAGACACAGAGACCCCATAGTTCCCAGTCCAAAATTTCAGCCATGATTCAGGTACAGTAATACAAAACCCATCAGTTACAAGAGGCTGCATTCAAACTGGGTTTCTGGCAGATGGAACAAATCAAGGTCACCTGTTTAGATGGCTAAATCCTTTTTACTAGTATTAATAGAGAAGACACTTAAGATCTGTATTTGTCCTTGTCAAGTTCCAAATAGCCTATCCCACTTTTGTTTTTTCTTTCTATAAGAGTTTACCTTCCTGAAATTTGCATTTAAAAAGATGGCCTAGATAAGAGTACATTTGCATCTCAAAGGCATAGGAGGAAAAATTCAAGTTCTTAAGGCCAGAATTTTTTTTCAATACTTAAAATTCTCTTAAGATAAATAGGGGAGGGACTTCCCTGGTGGTCCAGAGGTTAAGGATCTGCCATCCAATGCGGGGAACAAGGGTTTGACCCCTGGTTGGGGAACTAAGATCCCACATGCCACGGGGCAACGAAGCCCATGTGCTCTAGAGCCCAAGTGCCACAACTAGAGAGCCTGCAAGCTGCAACTACTGAGTCTGGGAGCTGCAACAAAAGACCCCACACGCCTCAACAAAGATCCTGTGTGCTGCAACTAAGACCCAATGCAGCCAAATAAATAAATATATATTTTTAAAAAGATAAATAGGGGAGGGCTTGGGAGTGGTAAAAGAATAGGTGGGCCTTTGGTCCTGGAGCCACACCTCTGGTCCTGTAAAGATTAGATTTGTAAAACAAGGATAGCTGTTTTTAATTCCTCAAAGAGTAGGGCGGCCACCTCAATGATATCAAAAGACTGACATATCTATTCACCTATGTTGAAATGTTTTACTTTCTCTCATTTACTTTAAGCGAGAAGGCAAAAAAAAAAAAAAAATTCCTATCAGGCTCTGGATATCAGCTTTGGTCAGTTTGCTCAGACCAGTGTCCTCCTTGGTAATGTAAGCAGATAGGGTAGGGGGTCCCTGGAGAAAGAGAACCAGGCATGGATTTCTTTACAGGAAAGCCATTTCTGGCCTAAGCTATTTTGTGATCTAAGCCTGGCCACAATGCTAGTCCTTGAACAGGTCTCAGTAACTAATGATCTTAAGGAAACAAAAAGAATGCAGAAACAAGTGACTGCTATCAGGCTGTGAATGAAAAAAATGTTGCCTGCCCGTATGAGTAAACAAAGGATGTTGCAGCCATCAAGCCATCACATTACAGCCACCCCCGATGGTGAGCCCTGAGGGGACTCAGGATAGAACCAGGATGCCTGCCATCAAGCCACCAGTCACTGCAGCCACCCCCAAAGGTGTACCCTGAGGAGACTCAGAATGAGAAAGAACAGAATACTGGCCCCAGAGAGCTGAGGTGCACATCAAAGGAATGATTTCAGTGAGCCCAGACTCTTGCCTCTTTCCATACATAGAAAAGCACTAAATTCCTTAACTTGAGATGTCTGGTCTTCTTTAACTAACAGTAAGCTTTTGATGTTCCCACTACCTGGTCTTTGTTGCAGAAACTCCTATAGATCCTGGCTCCTCCCTGACCTCTTTGGACCAGTTCCTCAGAGCTATCCGAGAAGCTGCCTCCCGGGCTTGAAGTCCTCAGGACATCCGTGGAATAAAACATACTTCTCAACTTTTAGGTCGTGCATTTTTTTTTTCAGTTGACAGGCAAGAGAAATAACAATAGCAAAAACAACATGTCAGTTGTAAAGACTCCCAGTTCTGTTTCAATGGTAAAGATAAGCCTGAAGCTCAACCACCAGATAAACGGGAAGCTAAGGGAGGATGATGTTGACCTTTTCTGACCCTCATGACTTCAATCAAATAAAGCTTGGACACTGTCACGGCCCAAGCCCCTTCATGAATATGCATGTACCCTTAACTTAAAACTTCCCCAATTTTGCTGCTCAGACAGATACTGCTTTCGGAAAGATCCCTGGTCTTCTCCTTACATGCTGCAAGTAATATTAAATCCTTCCTTCTCCCGTCTACGGCTTGATTGTGTATTTTGGCTCAGCACCCACCAAGAGGCAAACCCAGTTTTCGGGTAACAGTAACCCATTTACAAGTTTTTTTCTTTTTTTTGGCAGTACGCGGGCCTCTCACTGTTGTGGCCTCTCCCGTTGCGGAGCACAGGCTCCGGACGCGCAGGCTCAGCGGCCATGGCTCACGGGCCCAGCCGCTCCACGGCATGTGGGATCTTCCCGGACTGGGACACAAACCCATGTCCCCTGCATCGGCAGGCGGACTCTCAACCACTGCGCCACCAGGGAAGCCCTGGGACACAGTTTTGAGGGCATCAGCCCGCTGTGGTCCCCTTTGCCTGGCAAAGCCGTAAAGCTATTCTTTTCTACTTTACCAAACCTCTGTCTCTGAGATTGAGTTCCGTGTCAGGGTACAGAGGCTAGATTTGGCTTCAGGGCTTCTGCATACCAATTAAAATAGGTACAATGTTTCAAGATGAGAGGCTTCTAAAATTTTAACAATTTTAGAATTCTTTCCAATTCAGAGAATCCTAGAAGCTAGTCCTATAAATATTCTCTCCTGCTAATCTAATTTTAGAAACTTACCACTCTAATATCCAGTAGACTCTGCAGGCAGGGATCCAGGAGATGGACATCCCCATCTTGGCCATTTCAGGGCAGAATTTTCTTTAATTCCCAACTAAGTACTTGAGACATACATAAACCCAGCTAGTATCCCCATAGGTGGCTGTCTGTCCCCATAGGTGGCTGTCTGTCCACAGACATACATAAACCTAGCTGGTAGCCTAATTCAGATATGAGATATGATCTGAACAACTTTCTGAGGACAGTGTGGTGGATGTGGGCTGCTTCTGAGTCCAGCTCACTAAGTAGTTACTTTTGGGTCAGTCTGACTCTCTTTTTTTTTTTGGCTGAGCCAAATGACTTGCAGGAGCTTAGTTCCCCGACCAGGGATTGAACCCGCACCCTTGACAGTGAAAGCACGTAGTCCTAACCACTGGACTGCCAGGGAATTCCCCAGTGTGACTCTCTTATGTGACTTGGTTTCTTCCTCCAATGGTCTAAAAGTGCTGTGGTCTTTATATTATATGTCCCTGGAAGAGCAGTATTTACTTAATGGTTGTAGTGGGGTTTGGCTGTAGGACCGCTATGTATTACAAGGACTGATCCTCAGACACTTCCACTAGGTTCTCAACCACCTGAGAACACCTTGTGCCCAGAAGGAGCAGATGTCTCTTATTCTTCAGAGCTGAATTAATTCAGTTTCTCATCTTATTAGCAAAAGTTTGGTTCAGACCATATGTCAACTTTTTTTTTTCAATTTAAGCCAAATTTAACAAAAACCCAGCCACCTATGTTTCCCTGGGCCTCCTACCCAAATCCCCATAGGTCCCAGCCAAGGAAATGCACTGCTATCCCTCAAGACTCCAAGTCTTAAGTAAAAGGAGCTGGAATAAAATTGGGGGGATCATCACTTAAAATGCGGATATCAGGAGAACTCACTAGAACACCTGAGGAGTACCGAGAAGCCAGTGGGGCCCATGCTGGTACCAAGTGCCAATTCGGGGTAGACTCCAGGTGTCCTCTAGGTGGGTGTCTCTAATATCCTGCATATGCCATGCAGATGTCAATGAAAAAAATTAATCAGTATTCAATCTAAGAAAGAAATGGAAAATTTTATTTATGTCAATGAAAAAAATTAATCAGTATTCAATCTAAGAAAGAAATGGAAAATTTTATTTATGTCAATGAAAAAAATTAATCAGTATTCAATCTAAGAAAGAAATGGAAAATTTTATTCATGTCAACCTGAGGTTTATAACCTGGGAGACAGTCTTTCAGAAAGTACCGAGGACTATTCCACCCATTAGAGGTCAAAGCACAGTTGTATTAAGTTTTTGAGACAAAGGTTTCTACATCAAATTATGTATTATTGACAGTTTACACAATCCAGATCTACCCGTACAAAGCAAGTAGTGGGTCATCATGACCCCGTACGAGATTAAGAAGGAAGGTTATCTCCTAAGGAGACCTGGTTAATGCAGCATAATACACACTAAAGAGGAAGAGGCCCAAATGGGCAGAGAAAATTTTTATGTTTAAATTTTCTTGTCTTGCCATAAAATATGAATTTGGTTTCACCAACACTGATGCTTAGTGAGCACCTACTACACAGAAAGCCCTGCACTGTCTCATTTCCTCTTTATGGAACTGAGGAGATAAGAGCTGTCTGCAACCCCAACTTTCCTGAGGGAAACCAAGGTGCAGTGAGGCCACGTAACTTGTCCATGGCCACCGTTGTTCCGTGGTGGGGCTGGGACTCGGGACCAGTTCTCTGGGCCCAGGGCCGCCCCCTTTCTGCCAAGGAGAGCCCAGCAGGTCCATCCTAGCAGGCGGGAAGGGGTCTCTGGCCAGGCCAGGCAGGGGGTCGCGAGCTCCATCTCTCCCTTGCGATGCCACCGAGTGTGTTCACAGTCCTCACAGAGCATTCTGGGCTCTGCAGAGCTCACCCCAGGACCTCCAGCACATTCCACCAGCGCTAAGGTCTGGAGTGGGCACGGCCAGAGACAGAAAGGAGACCCCGCGTAGAATGACCAGGCCCAACTCCTCCAGCATCGCAGAGCTGAGCCCTGAATGGTTCGTGCCCAGAGAAACCGACTTTCCTCCCAAAGGCGCCTGGGGCGCGTCTCCACTGAGGCCCTACTTTGAATTCTCTCGTTTAGTTAAGCGCAGTATGACACCTCCACGTTGCATTGGAAAAGAGAGCTCTGGTTGCACAATTCCCCACACTGCTGAGCAGACAGGCACAAGAAACCAACCAGAAGATGAAGGTAAAGGCCACACGGTGCCCAAGACCACGAGAGCGCAGAGGTGGTGTCCGCCCGCCCCGCTGAGCTCACCGCCAGCATCCCCCCAACGCCCAGGCCTCTGGATGGCCAGATCCTATTTCTTCCATCTGCTTCATCAGCCAGGAAACAGGAGCCCCCAACTAAGCCAAAGCTCTGGACTTAGAAGTAAAAATAGCCAGTGACTCACGGCTGGAGCTGAGATCAGACAGACCCGGTTTTGTCACTCGGGCCAGGCTGCGCCACAAAGCTGCCGTTTCTTCCACGGCTGCTACAGTTTCCACCACCCAGGGCAGGGCAGTGGTGTGGCAACCTGCACGATGGAGGGTGCCCTTTCTGAAGCGTGTTTAGCCTGGAAAAGAGCGCCCCGAACAAGAAGGGGGTGTTCCGTGAAATACTGGAAAGAGGGTGTGAGCTACTGTGTGTGGACACGACCAGAGCCGTTTTTTTTTTTTTGTTTTTTGTGTGTTTTTTTTGCGGTACGCGGGCCTCTCACTGCCGTGGCCTCTCCCGTTGCGGAGCACAGGCTCCGGACGCACAGGCTCAGCGGCCATGGCTCACGGGCCCAGCCTCTCCGCGGCATGTGGGATCTTCCCGGACCGGGGCACGAACCCGTGTCCCCTGCATCGGCAGGCGGACTCTCAACCACTGCGCCACCAGGGAAGCCCCAGAGCCGGGTTTGAGTCCATAGATGGGAGATCTGTCTACCTAGGCTGAGCGGAAATGGAACAGGCATCCTCACAAGGTGGAGGGCTGAGCTCCCCGTCACTGGAAGGGTCCAAGCTGAGGCTGAGGGAGATGAAGCAGCAATGCACGGTATCCCCAGTTGGGAGGAGGGGGAATTACATGAGCAGAACTGTCAGTGGTGGTCAGGGGCCTGGCCCCAGGGCTCTGTTTTCCTGGAAGCCAGTTTGGCATCTGGCCCTCATACAGCCCAGTGGGGGCACCTACCCTCCCGGGCTTCGGTCTCTCCTTTTCCTGTAAGAAGAGAAATTGGACAGACACAAGGGGTCTCACCAGACTGGCTGCTTCCGGCTCTGAAACTCAAATCTCACCCTCCCGAGAGTGCAGTCTTAGAATTTCACGCCATCAAGTAAATAACTACAGTAATGAGAGCCCGAGTTGCTGCCGCTCTCATCTTGATCTCCAAAATGCTCCTCAGGTGTGGCCCCCTGACCGCACTCCAACCTTCTGGCCCAGGCCCATCACCGCTGCCTGGACTATTGCAGTAGCGGCCTGACTGTGGTTCCCTGCACAACCCATTTTCTGCACGGCACGCAGAGGGCCCTTTCTAAAGCACAGGGGAGAGCAGGTCCCTGCAAGGGGTTCTCCTTTGCACTTTAAGTATATTTGGGCTCCTCTCCACAGCCCCTGCCCTGTGTCTAACCTCATCACACACCATCTACTGGCTAGTTTGCAAAGCTCCAGCCACACGGGTGTCTGTCTGTCAGTCCATTCCTGAAATAGGCCATGCCTTCCCACCTTGGGGCCTTTCTGGCTGTTTCCTCTGCCCACGCCTCCTCGTATTTCAAATCTTGGCTTAAATATCATCCCTCAGGTCACACTATGTGAACACACTTTGAAAAACGGGTCCTCTCCCCAACCCCTGCCCCTGCCCCTACCCTTCCCCACTGTAAAGCCCTGTAGTACGTGCTACTGTAGAGGCGGGGTCACGCTCAGTGGTAAAGGTGTCAGAGATCTGGAAAGGAGCAGTAACGGCTGATGTGTTTTTTTGTTTGTTTGTCTTTAATTTATTTATTTTATTTATTGATTTTTGGCTGCGTTGGGTCTTTGTTGCTGCACACGGTCTTTCTCTAGTTGCGGCGAGCGGGGGCTACTCTTCGTTGCGATGCGCAGGCTTCTCATTGTGGTGGCTCCTCTTGTTGTAGAGCACGGACTCTAGGCACGTGGACTTCAGTAGTTGTGGCTCAGTAGTTTTGGCTCACGAGCACAGGCTCAGTAGTTGTGGCTCTCAGGATCTAGAGCGCAGGCTCAGTAGTTGTGGCGCACGGGTTTAGTTGCTCCGCGGCATGTGGGATCTTCCCAGACCAGGTATCGAACCCATGTCCTCTGCATTGGCAGGCAGATTCTTAACCACTGTGCCACCAGGGAAGCCCAGCTGATGTGTTTTGAGGCTCAATGGGGGGCACTCTGCACCATGCGGTCCACCCCCAGCTTCTCATTAAATCCGTATTGCAAGTCCATGAGGCAGGGGCTCTCTGTGATCTCGTTACAGGTGAGAAAGAGACAGGCAAGGCTCAGCAAGGCTAAGCAACAAACCCTTGGCCACACAGCAAGTGGCAGAGCCAGGGTTCAAGCCCAGGCAGGCTGCCTGGCTGGCCCCAGACCCTATGACCTTCAAGCCCTGCAGTTGCCAAGAGCCTGTGTTCTGCCGGGTTCAGCTACCACAGGTTAACTCACTGGTGCTTCTGGTTGTACCTTCTCATACGAGCCACTTCCATGCTATTTCCAAAGTACCTGTATTGTTCTTTTAGGAGTTCTCAGAGTATCGTGTATTCTCATTTTGTAGATTAGGATATTTGAGTGAAGAGAGGGCATTCTATACTAAATGTCTTAGAGACCAAATTAACCATCAATTAGGGATCTGGACCCACTGCTCTTCAGAGTCCAGTCTGCTGGTCAGCTCACCAGGCCATGGGCATTCTCAGTTCCCAAGGTTGGCCTGAATTGGTGGTTGTGATGCTTAATTTTTTTATGTGAATTAATTTATTTTTTATTGAAGTATAGTTGATTTCCAATGTTGTGTTAGCTTCAGATGTACAGCAAAGTGATTCAGTTATACATATACATATTCTTTTCCATTATAGGTTGTTACAAGATATTAAATATAGTTCCCTGTGCTATGCAGTAGGTCCTTGTTGTTTATGTGATGGTTAATTTTAAGTGTCCATTTAGAGAGTGTTTTGGGGGGAGGTTAACATTTAAATCTGTGGACAGATTGGATGAGGCCCACCCAGTTTAGAGAGAGCAATCAGTTGAAGGCCTGAATAGAACAAAAAGTCCAACCTCACCAAACAAGAGGGAGCTCTCCTGGGTTTCCACTTGCCAGCCTTTGGTCTGGAACTGCAGCATTGGCTTTCCTGGATCTCCAGGCTGCAGGCCCACACTGCAGATTTTGGACTTGCCGGCCTCCATAACCGTGTGAGCCACTTTCTTGTAATAAATCTCTCTCCCTCTCCCTCTCATTTGTGTATTTATATACGTATATAAATACACATATATGTGTATATTTACACACATATATGTGTGTGTGTGTATTTATATACATATATAAATATATGTGTATATTTATATATCTGCACACATACTATTTGTTCTGTTTCTCTGGAGAACCCTAATATAGTGGTTAAATATCTCCCCAGAAATCACTAAATTTCTCCCCTGAGAAAATGGAACTCTCAGCTTAAGAGGAAGTTACATGTCTCACTCTATCCTTTCAACGACCGTATGAGGCACTGAAATGCTGGAGTCCTATTTCACAGATGGAAAGACTGAGGCCTAGGGAGGTGACATAAAACGTGCCAGGTCACACAGCAGCTCATCAGTTGAGACAGAATGAAAACCCCATGCTTTCTAGCTCCAAAGTCCATACCCTTCCCACTGTCCTGGTCATGTATCCCACACCCCCCTCACACCATCCCACACATTCCGGCAGCCACATTTGTGGGGAGAACCCCACAATCACTTGGCCTCCTGGCCTAAGTTCCCCCGCCTCCTTCAAGGACAACTCCCTCGCCAGTCTTCCACGCACGAGTGTGTGGAATGAGGGCTAAAATTCTTATGTGCTGGCTTGAACTTTAAAGCTGGAAGGGCCTTGACTGGCCTCAGCAGAAGTCCCCCTCCTGCTCTCCTCCCGAGGAGATGGTCCAGAGACAAACCCTCCTCCGATCCCAGCGTGGTGCCTGCTTTCCCTGAGTCTCGAGGGCCAGGCCCCTCTCAGCTCTCAAGGAATGTGACAAACCAGACTTCACCTTGGTTTTTCCACTTAACATCTTTCCATGGCAGTGCACGTGGTCCAGCTAACAGCTGCATTACATGCCCCCGTATAGCTATACTGTAATTTAATTAATCTCCTTTTGGTAGACACTTGGATGATTTTCAGCTCTGTTTTCCATTTCAAAATATTGCAACAAATCTTTGTGCATATATCTTTGTGTAGTTGTGAGTGAGGCACGGCGGATATTACATTTGTTGCTGACGTAGAGAAATGTCATTAAGACTATGTTTTTGGTTCAAAAATTTAAAAACCTTTTTGAGGTTAGTGTCTTCCAACGCATTATACCTTCGACTACACTGAATATAAACACCTTCTAACTCTAGCTTGTATGTATGTGAAACGCTCCTGGAGTGCCTGCCAGCATACGACTTGGATTTATACAACTCTTTGGAACAACAAAATAGCGCTTAATTACCTAGAAAGTAATAAACATGAAAAATGGATTGTAATATATAATACACTACTTCCATAACGGGATTAAAAACACACTTTTAGAGCTTCCCTGGTGGCGCAGTGGTTGAGAGTCCGCCTGCCAATGCAGGGGAGATGGGTTCGTGCCCCGGTCCCGGAAGATCCCACGTGCCGCAGAGCGGCTGGGCCCGTGAGCCATGGCCGCTGAGCCTGTACGTCTGGAGCCTGTGCCCCGCAACGGGAGAGGCCACAACAGTGAGAGGCCCGCGTACCGAAAAAAAAAAATCCTTTTTTACAAATGCATGAAATCAGTTAATAAATTTGACAGTGGAGCGAAGGCCTAGCAATATCGCCCTCTAGTGGCTCGTTGGAGTACTCGTTCCATCAGGAGTCGAAATTCATCACTTCCGCAACCACGTTCAGGAGGCGGGAGGCCACTGTGTGGCGCTGGCTTTGGGGGAGGCTCCGGTAACACGGAGTCTCCTCATTCCTGTAACTGCTGGGTTAGCAGCAGTGACACTGGACCTGGGGGGCAAAGTTTTCTTCAAGATCCACCCTCTTCTTGAGTAGCTGAATATGGAGGGTTTTTTGTTTTTGTTTTTTTTTTTAAGGAATTTTGCCTTTTTAAAAAAATATTTATTTATTTATTTATTTATGGCTGTGTTGGCTCTTCGTTTCTGTGCGAGGGCTTTCTCTAGTTGCGTCAAGTGGGGGCCACTCCTCATCGCGGTGCGCGGGCCTCTCACTATCGCGGCCTCTCTTGTTGCGGAGCACAGGCTCCAGATGCACAGGCTCAGTAACTGTGGCTCACGGGGCTAGTTGCTCCGCGGCATGTGGGATCTTCCCAGACCAGGACTCGAACCCGTGTTCCCTGCATTGGCAGGCGGATTCCTAACCAGTGCGCCACCAGGGAAGCCCTGGAAGTTCTTTATGAAACCAATGAGCTCAAAGAATTTTAACTGCCCGTCACTGGTGTATCTTCAGATTTCACAACTCCTATGAGTTCTCAGTGCTGACTGCACGTTGAACCTCTCGGGTTTTTACAATGCACATGCCCGGCTGGGTGTCTCCCTCACCTTTAGAAGCTGATTCCGGGGTCACGAGCCTAGACTTGAGTTGGTTTTATTTTGTTTTGTCTGTAAAGTCCCGCTGGCGATGTGGAGCAGGGCCAGGCTGGGAAGCACGGGTGCTGCCGGCTCCGTGTACTTGGTGGGCAGGAGGAGATGGGGAGAGAAGAGGGAAAGAGGGCCTGGAGGGCCGACACCCAGCACTGCACTCCTCCCAAGCAGGCACTTCTCAGACCTGCTAAGGGCGCCGACCAAAGGCAGAGAGACCTGGAGTTATTACAAAGACTTGTTATTTTGTTATTACACTTGAAATGCCTTTCCAGGTAAGCTTCTATGACAGAAGGCGACACAAGTCATTTGGGGTGTTAAGAGGCCAGAGTGTGGACCCAGGACAATCATCACTAAGCATTTGTTCTTAAAACAGTTTTTTTTTTTTTTGGCTGCGCCATGCAGCACGTGCAGGATCTTAGTTCCCCAACCAGGTATCGAACCTGTGGCCCCTGCAGTGGAAGCACAGACTCTTAACCACTGGACCGCCAGGGAAGTCATGCAAACAGCTTCTTAACAGAGGCCATACTTGTTGCTACAGTGTCTCTCAGAGCCTAAACCAGAGGGAAAGTACAGGACTTCTGTAAGGGATCCAGGCCTGTGAGTTCTTTTCTCTGCATGCTGACACTGTTTGTGCTGACGAGGGCAGGACTCGGGCACAAACTGAAGAAAACAGCCACCGCCTCTCGCGATTTAGCTGTTAAAGCCACCGTAGATCTTGCTTAAAAGCAGGAAGTGGGGGCTTCCCTGGTGGCGCAGTGGTTGAGAGTCCGCCTGCCGATGCAGGGGACACGGGTTCATGCCCCGGTCTGGGAGGATCCCACATGCCGCGGAGCGGCTGGGCCCGTGAGCCATGGCCGCTGAGCCTGCGCGTCCGGAGCCTGTGCTCCGCAACTGGGAGAGGTCAAAGCAGTGAGAGGCCCGCCTACTGCAAAAAAAAAAAAAAAAAAAAAAAGCAGAAAGTGGAAGGAAACAGCTGGGTGATGTATGGCTCGGCCTTTGATCTGGGATGCGAGCTGCACCAGAGATTCACAACTCAGAAAGATTTCACTCCCGTTGGAATATGACAGGGCGCCTTCCCGACCCCGATGATAACCTCAGCCTGGTCTGGACCACCCGACCAGCACCCCCGGAGATGCGCACAGGCAGGTGTCGGGCCGACTCCCAGTGGTGCGCGTGAGGGGCCTGGGAGGCCGAGTAGCTGGTGGGGCTCCACACCAGCGGGGGCTGCAGGCTGTCCTCACCCCCATCACCCAGGGAACCCCCAGACACCCAACCCAACCCACAGAATGCATCAGAGACGAGTAGAGGACTCCTTGCCTCTGGGAAACCCTAGAACGCCTGACCTGCTTCCTGCCTTCCCCGTCCCCTCCCTTGTTCTGTTCCCGCCTTCCCGAGAGGTCCTCCCACTTTTAAGTTGTCAGCCCCTCTCCACCCAGCTCTCCTAACACCCCTCACCTTTCTTTTTTCCATAGTCATCTTCTAATATATATTTACTAGCTTTATTGTTCGTCTCCCCCAGTCAGAATGTGAGCTGCAGGAGGGCAGAGAGCTTCGTCTGTTTTGTGCCCTGATGAATCCGCCGGTGCCTAGAAGGTGTCAGATAAGCATTTCTTGAATGAACAGATGAACAAACAAGTGAGCACGTGGACGCGTGGATTACTTCCGCAGTCCTCTCCCACCGCCATCTGCTGAATGATGCTCCCCTCCGTGTCTGGCCGCCAGGGGCTGAAGCCGGTGTCCAAGGCCACTTTGGTCAAGCCTGACATAGACGT
This sequence comes from Mesoplodon densirostris, assembly GCF_025265405.1. Lineage (NCBI taxonomy): Eukaryota > Metazoa > Chordata > Mammalia > Artiodactyla > Ziphiidae > Mesoplodon > Mesoplodon densirostris. The sequence goes on from NC_082665.1 coordinate 9,096,071, forward strand.
GGACCCCTCAGGGGAGGTGGGGCTGAGTGGCAGCAGAGGCTCCGAGCCAAGGCAGCCCTACCGCCAGGCAGATCCGGCGGGGACAGTGCCCTCCAGTGGCCACAGGAGTTCGCGTGAGCACAGATGCCTCTTACCTCCGCAAGCAAGGATCTGGTTTACCCTCCAGCCCTTTAATTCTGGTTCTCATTTCCGCCCTCCTGCCTTTTCTCTGACCCCTCTCCCCTGCCAAAGGAGGCAGTTTTCAGAGCTGTGAAGAAACTTCCTCAGGTGAAGCAATTTGTCCCTCAGACAGACACACACACACACACACACCCCAGGTGAGACACACACACACACACACACACACACACACACACACACACACACACACACACACACACACACACACACACACACACACACACACACACACACACACACACACACACACACACGTGAGAGGGAGCTGAGACTGAAATACAGCACAATAGCCCGAAAGGGAAGATGCAGGAGTATCGGGAGATTCCACCCCGTCTCCTCAAGGACTCACGACCTACCTAAAAGGACACCCGCAATATTTTGGTGAGAAAGGTCAACAGCACTGTTAAAATGCACACGTGAGCGCTCTCGGGGCTGCAGGGGACACAAACGGGCCCGGGGACTGGCTGCGGCTCACCCTCCCGCTGGCCCCTCTGCCTCTCCCCACCGGGGGGCCCTTGCCCTGGTGGACAGCCTGCGTGGGGACGCCCCTCTCCCCACGGCTGCAGCCTGGCCCGTGCCACCGGCGGCCCTGCCAGCTCTCCTCTCGCGGGTGCGCGGCCAGGGCAGGGCGGCCCTCCCTCACTGCCGGGCTCCATCAAGTTCCCCCGAGCCCTCCCGCGTCTCCCCACCTGGCAGCGGGATTCAGACACGACCCCACCCAACTACAGACGCAGGATGGCCCTCGGCGGGCACGCTGCCCACCCAGCGGGCGAGGCTCCTGTCGCAGAAGGCCTCCCTTCCCCAGTCACTACCCAGATGGAAGCAGGTGGCTTTAGACGAGGACCGGGAGGTGACACCGCCTGGGCTCTTATTGCCGAGTCTGTAATTTACAGTCAAGGAGACGGCTGACAAACAGGCAATGGTGCCTATCAACGTGCACTTCCGCTGAAGGGGCGCCGGCCCCCTCCCACCCATTCCCGTCGCCCCTCCACTGGGGGTGGCCGGGGAGCCAGCCGGTTCACAGAGACAAGGGACCCATGACGACTCCTGTTTGCACGGGGATCAACCCCTACAAAACACACCGTGCTCCAGCCGCAGGCAATGTAAAAAGACCTTTTTCCTCTGAAGAGCTGATAGTATCTCACACGTTATCCTTTCAGTTTGGCAGCCCGGGTAGAGAGGCTTTGCTGTCAATCGGTGATGAACCAGAGAAGCAGCCAGAAGCTTTTGGTGCAAATGCATTTAACCAGCAGAGACCATCTCCGGGGAAAGCCTTCCTCTCATGATTTCCCAATCTCGGCTGCACATCAAATCACCAGAGGAGCCTTAAAGAATCCTGATGCTCAGACTGTGCCCCAGACCAAGGAGGGCAGGACCTGGGTGTTGACGTCTGGCAGGTCTTTGGGTGACTTCAAGGTTGAGAACCCCTGGTCAAAACAGCTGCTATTTGACATTTTTAAATGTCTTCATGTTGAACGTGACCTACGCCTGCATTACAACTCTGCATGGATCCACCTGCCAGCTCTCCACGTGGTAAATCACCCCGCTTGCCACTCTCCCATGTAGAGAGAGGCAGACTCTTTTTCTGGTTAACTGGGTTGTGGATTAGCAACCAGCTGACGCGTCTTTCCAGCTCTCTTCTTTGCTGCTGACCTGAGCTGACAAGAGTGTGTTTTTCCATCCTCAGCAGCTCCCTGCCCGAGCCTGGACCTGCGGGTCCCGAGCTTGCCCTCTGATTTGGTTCAAACAGGGAAGGGGTCCTGGGTGTAGCCTCACCTGCGGGACTCACCGTGTTCATCGTGCCAGAGGGACAGCATTGAGAGCCACGAAATCATCTGTAAACCCCTCAACGTGAAGCAGCCGCACCAGCTTCTAGGGCTCCACCCATCACCACCTGTTGGTCACATCACCAGAGTCTCCTGCGCTACGAGGAGACTCCAAACGTGGGAGGCCTCCTGCAGCGACAGCACCTCATACGTCTCAGCCCAGGAGTCCAGTCTGCTCCCAAGAGGGAAAGGACCATGCCAGCATCCCAGGGACCGAGAGCAGAGGCACAGACTGCTAAGGAAAGGTACTTTTTTTTGCTTTGAAAAATCAGTCTAAGAAGTTAACCTATTTGGATACCAAACTGTATCTAAAGTAAAATCTCAACTCTCCCCCCTCCCCAAAATAAAATAACATTAATAAAAACATAGAAATTTTAAGGAAATATGCCAAAACAGTAACAAGGGTTCCCTCTGGTGGTGAGATGGGTGATTTCCACCTCCAACCCGTTTTTTCTACTTGACTCTTTTCTAACTTTCTAGAATGTGCATTACCACCTTTAAAATCAGAAAGCAAACATAACAAACTTCCAAAAGTTAATCAACTATTTAGAAGCTAAGGTGATCTAATAATCAAACACTCTAAAATTCCACAGAATAAGCCTTCTCGAACCACCTTCTCCTCTAATTCTAGCTGTGGAAGGAGTCCACCCATAAAGTGTCTGTACTTTCAGACAAGTATTCCAAGGGGGGGATTTACTGATTTTCACACTAGGTAACATTGAACTGTTCCAGTCTCAGAAACTCATCAAAAAGAGAACTTAAGTCTATTAAAATGTTCACATCTCTGAGGTAAAAATGTGTGCTAAATACAACAGCCAACATGTTTCTGGAGAAAATCGGTCCATGCGTGTCTTCTGTTACATACAGAAATCCATTTTCTAGTGTCCGTCAGGCTCCATCTGATTCCACTGGTCTCAGGTGTGTTTGGTGTCGCCCCTCCCTGGGCACACGGGGGTCCCCAGACCTAGCAGCCTTCAGGCACATGACAGGTCTCATCAGGGGTCCAGACCTTGGGGACCTTCTTTGTGCTCACTGAGTCTGGGCCGCTTAAGCTCCGGGGGACTGACCTGAAGGTCTCCAGACATCTCTAAAATGTGAACACACATGGGGTGGACAAGTGAGTGAAGACATCTTTAAGTTAAGAGCTGATGTTTACAAAGTAAATTTCATGCGCAGACAAGGAACTGAACTGCCTGGCCAGGTCCTCTATGGATCTAAGGGGAAGATCTACCCCAGTGGTTCTCAACCCGGGGCGACTGTGCCTCTCGAGGGACAGTGGGCAGTGTCTGATGACGTTTTAGAGCGTCACAAGTCGGGGCAGGGGATGGGTACCGGCACCCAGGGGCGCTGCTCATCATCCTGAATCCACAGTGCAGCCCCAGAGCGAGGAATGACCTGCCCAGATGCCAACACTGCCGAGGCTGAGAACTGGCCCAGCTCTACCCATCTTCCAAACCCACCGTCTGCGGGGCAGGGAGCACCATGGCGGGAGGGTGGGCTCCCGGATGAGAATACACACGCAATCAGTGGGTTTAAACGACGGGCCTGGTGAGATGCATCCTTGCTTTCTCAGAACTGACTCCAAGTTAGGTGGTGTTCATTTCCAAAAGAGATGGTATTCTATCTTTAATTATACTAAACCAGTAACAGTATCACTTACCTGACTGAATTTCTTCTGTGGAAGGGCTGGAAATTACGCTGGTTGGTATAGAATTCAGTGGAGTATCTGTCTTTAAGGGTATCAAGTTTATTCTCCTTGATTAAAAAAAGAAAGAAAAGGCCATTAGTATCATCGGAATGGTTTGCATACAATACCAAATGTCAAAGGAAACATGTAAAACTTTCAGCTCATATCATGCAAGGCATTGAATATAATGTCAATATACCCCCTTACTTAGTAACTAAGGATCATGTATTAAGTTAAACCATCACATAAATAAGAGTCAGCTTAAACCTTAACCAGTCACCTAAGTTTCAAAACCCGTGTTTTGTGATCTACCAATGACATGCTAAACACTCTGCTAGATGTTTCCTCCATAAGCCTATCAGACATGGCTTCCAGTGTGGAAAGCTCCAAAATATAGATGGTTCTTTTTTAAAATCCACAGTCTTAATTCTCAACAAGTATTTTTTTAAAAATTATAACTGAAAGAAGCTCACAAGAAATTAAGAGGGGAAAAACTTTAATACCAAAAATGTTTCAAAGAACACTTTCCCACTCCCTTCCCCCACCTAAAAATAAATTTAAAAAACATTGCTAGGGACTTCCATGGTAGCACAGTGGTTAAGAATCCGCCTGCCAATGCAGTCGACACTGGTTCAATCCCTGGTCCGGGAAGATCACACATGCCATGGAGCAACTAAGCCTGTGTGCCATAACTACTGAGCCTGCGTTCTAGAGCCCGCGAGCCACAGCTACTGAGCCCGAGTGCCTAGAGCCTGTGCTCCGCAACAAGAGAAGCCAGCACAATGAGAAGCCCGCGCACCACAATGAAGAGTAGCCCCGGTTCGCCGCAACTAGAGAAAGCCCGCATGCAGCAACGAAGACCCAACGCAGCCAAAAATAAATAAATTAATTTTTAAAACAACATTGCTAGTCTGTAGAAAGAAATACAGAAAGAGCCCAGCATTACACCTAAACCACATTATGGATCCGCCAATGAAGTCGCGTGAACATGGCAGAGCGTGTGGGGGGTGTGCAGTGCTCCCCTCATCCCCCGCTGCCCCCCCAGCCCCTTCCTCAGGCCGCCTCCCAGTGTTGGGCGGTGGGCCGGGGAGAAGGCCGTGTGCAGGATCAGAGGTGTCCAGGGAAGGAAGCCTGGAGGCCAGCTGCTGCCTGACGACAGGGGCCATGCTGGGCAGTCCTGTCCGCTCTGCAGTGCCAGCCATGAGCTCGGGCACGTTCATCAGCCAGACGGGCATGAACAGGGGAGAAAACGACAGCAGAGCCACCTGGAGGCTATTCAGACCCGCGGTGCCGCTCACCATGAGCCAGTCTGCTGGACGCGCCAAAACCCCGTCGAGGAGATGCTCCTTTGACTTCCTACCTATCCTAAGTGCCTGTTACCGTCTGGGCAGGAGAACACGGGTAAAGAACGGGGACACGCTTCCTGCCCTGGGGGGCCTGTACTCTAACTAGGGAAACAGAAACATAAATCAAACACCTGCTATCGAATGCGACGTGTCGTGACACAGAAAAGGGCTGAAGGGACATCCAAATGGGTCTTCTGGGAGGACTCTACTGTCACCCAGGGGAGCAGGTGTCCAGGGCGTCCCCAGAGGGTGAAGGCACAGAGACCTCCAAGGGCAGAGTGTGCCCTGGGGACCTGACGTTCAGAGTCGGGCTGGAGGGTAAGGCACGCGGGACGAAGCAGAGTGAGGGGTCACCGTGCTGGACGGCAGGCTGCCACAGAGCCGGTGACGGGCCGGGCGAAGAGCCGGGACCTCCCCCGACGGGGCGGAAATGGAGCCAACAGAGGTCTGTAAGCAAGGAAGCGGCACTCTCAGGTCTGATGTTAGGGAACATCTCTCTGGCAGCTGTGTGGGATTTCACCTATTAGAGGGGCTTTCGGCTTATCCTGTCTTTTGACAAGGCAAGGCAGTTTCTGTTTCCATCACAGCTCTCACCGGGGTGTTGACTTGCTCCAGGCCTGCAGTGTGTTCAGAGTGACCCTCCGGGATGGGTGGGCTTTCGCATTCTGACTGCCGGGCTGCAGGGTCTTCTCCTCTGAGGGCCCTGCCAGGAAGCCTCTGGCACCGGGAGCGGTCACAGGGGTGTCCTTGGCCGCCGTGGGGGCCGGAGACTGTTTCGCCTGAGGGGGCGTTGCAGAGGGGCTGCTGGGGTCCCGGACTCTGCTGCTGGGGGCTCCCTCTCCCAGCCTGGGTCCTGGCGAAGACCCTGTCTGACTCTTGGTTTTCTTCGCTGTATCGGGAGTTCTCACGCACAGAACTGGCTTCTCTTTCAAGCGAATTCCAAGCTCATCCTTCTCAAATGTCACGAAGGAACAGTAACCATCCGTGGAACAGATGGCCAGGAAGGCCCCGTCGCTGGACCTGCGTTCCCGAAACAGAAGAGAAAGCGAGAAACTTTACCGAAGTCTACAGGCCACTCTTAGTGCCCTCATCGCCGGTTAGGAAATGGAAGTTCAAGCAAACTCACAAGCTTTGCCTGAAGGCAAAGCCCTCAAGGGAAAAACACGGCTGAGAAAGGATCTGGGCTCCTCCCTCACGCCCTTTCCCTCCCAACCCACCCCTGCTTCGTCATCAAATTCACCGGAATAAAGGTGAGATGATGTTTTTTTTTTTCTTTTTTTTTCCCTCCAAGATAAAAAGAAGATGAGGGCTTCCCTGGTGGCGCAGTGGTTGAGAGTCCGCCTGCCGATGCAGGGGACACGGGTTCATGCCCCGGTCCGGGAAGATCCCACATGCCGCGGAGCAGCTGGGCCCGTGAGCCATGGCCGCTGAGCCTGCGCGTCCGGAGCCTGTGCTCCGCAACGGGAGAGGCCGCGGCAGTGAGAGGCCCGTGTACCGAAAAAAATAAATAAATAAATAAATAATTTTAAAAAAGAAGATGAAAAGAAGATAAAGAGTGATAAAGAGCAAGGACTAGATGGTAGGTGGCCAGGCCCAGCCGGGGCCCGAGCACACAGTGGAGACACAACTGGGAGCCCAGGGGTGCTGAGAACCCCAGGCAGAAAGGCGAGGGCAAAGTGACCCCTCAGGACGGGCACAGTTCTGGGGCCCCTCCTTGTCTGCGCAGCAGGGGCCCGCCTGTGTGGGCTTCCTCCCGGAGGGCCTGGCGAGTCCCCACAACACCAGGGACCCCGGGCCTCCCCTTGGTTTATGAGAATTAGATGAACCACACACAGTCTGCACGGCATCAACACCCACTGCAGTCACAACAGGAAGCAGTACTTCAGCAAGTTAGAAACAGCTTTCCTTTTTACATTGATTCCTTTAAAAAAAACTGGTAAATAAGGGCCAAAAAAGCCAACTGTAGGATGAAATGCTCCCTGACCCGAGGGGCAACTCCAGGGGAATGTACACTGTCCCCGCCGTCCACTCACCAGGAAATATCACTCAGGGTGTGGTAATGTATGTTAGACACGTAACCAAACGGGAACAGCTGCTGGGTGTCGTACAAAAGCACAGAGTCTTCAGAAGCCACAGCAAACACCAAGCGGTAGGGCAGGCTCACCAGCTCCACACCTGGCTCTGGTGATGGGCGAAATCAGGAACAGAGAAAGTCAAACAAGCAAAAGCAAAGTTCCCAAAGAAAACAAATTTTCCCCAAAAGCCCTCTCCCCAGGGACGTAAGTGATGTAATTTTACTAAATGCTTTACGGAAGAATTCAGTTTTTTGTATTATTTTATATAGAAATATAAGAATCAAGGATAACCATGCAGGAACCAATGAGGACACTGTGTTATGATTCAACACTCATGGGCACCTGCGGTTCAAAAAGAAGAGAAGAGGGCTTCCCTGGTGGCGCAGTGCTTAGGAATCCGCCTGCCAATGCAGGGGACACGGGTTCGATCCCTGTTCCAGGAAGATCCCACATGCCGTGGAGCAACTAAGCCCGTGTGCCACAGCTACTGAGCCTGCGCTCTAGAGCCCACGAGCCACAACTACTGAAGCCCACGCGCTTAGAGCCCGTGCTCCGCAAAAAGAGAAGCCACTGCGATGAGAAGCCTGCGCACAGCAACGAAGAGTAGCCCCCGCTCGACGCAACTAGAGAAAGCCCGCGCGCAGCAACGAAGACCCAATGCAGCCAAAAATAAATAAATTAATTTAAAAAAATTATCAGGCATTCCAAGAAGCAGAAATATATGACCCATAATGAGGAGGAAAAAATCAATCAAAACCAATCCTTTGTACACAAAGCCATTAAAAGAGTTACTGTAACAAGTGTATTCCATGTGTTCAAGAAGCAAGAGGGAAGGTGTAAAGCAGAGATACGTGAGGAAGACCCAAGTTGAACTCTAGAGATGAAGACTACACCGTCACAGATAGAAAATACACTGGATGGCACCAAGGGCAGGTGACACGGAAGATTAGTGGACTCAAAACAAGCTGTAGAAACTATCCGCAGAGAGGAAAGAAACAAGTAAACAGAGCATCAGTAAGCCATGGGTAACTTCAAACAGTCTAATACACGTGTAGCTGGAGCCCCTGAAGAAGAGGAGAGAGGGGGGAATGACAGAAAAAGTATCTGAAGAAATAACTGGCGAAGTTCTCCAAATCTGATGAAAACTATAAACTCGTAAATCTAAGAAGTTCAATGAACCCCAAGCACAAGAAACATAAAGAAAACGGCAGCAGGCACACCGTAATCAGATTGCTGAAAGCCACTGATAAAGAGAAAAATCTTAAAAGCAGCCAGTGGTGGAAAAAGTTAAACAAAAATCCAATTCATACAAGTTTTCCATAATTTTCACTGCACAGGAAATCAATAATAAATGACATTCAACCTGCTTCAGTAGAGAAACAAAGCTAGTATTTTTAGTCCTTTAAAGTTGCTTGCAGCAAAGAAAGTGTATTCTAGACGACGCAACATCTGACACGTATTTTGATAACATCAGTCTTTGCCCTCAAGACTGACCGAACTGAACCAACCCACATACTCACCTCTCCCCACCCTCCCTGGTGACCTGCCTCAGAGAACGTGACACACCCCTGTGGCTCTAAGGTACCTGCTTCCACCACTGGCCTCAGCTCAAAGTAGACGGGGCAGCAACGGACAGCGAGCGTCGCCTTCCCAGGACACGGAAGATGGGCGATGGGCCTGCAAGATGAATCGCGGTTTTGCAAAAAAGCACCGTCACTCAACAAAAGCAAAAAGAAAGGGTAAACATGTCAAATATTTCTTCAATTGCATACCTTTTAAGATTTTTCCTGGAGAAAACATAAGTTGTATTTGTTACGTTTTCACCGGATTCCACACATCCAGCTGGGGAAGCAGTAGAGGAAGGCAAGGCCATGTGTTATTAAACTGTTCATCAGCAAAGACGCATCAGTTCTGGTTTGTAAAAGATTTTCCCCGCAACATTATTACCTGGACAATGTTTTTGTGAACTGAGGACAGATGCAAACACCCTGTCCCTGCCCGGGCTCAGCCCTTTACTCCAGTTCTACCCACCTGTCACCTCCCCAAGGGGCTCAGCTGCCCCAGAGCGCCTTCCAGGCCTGGGTGGGAAGAACATAAGGCAGGGAGCCCTGAGCATAGCAGACCTTTGCCTGGGAATCCAGCCAATTCCTGCTAGTGAAGTGCTATGATCAGACCCCCGGCTCTCTGTCCCCTGGATTCTGACCTCAGTTGCCACCCAAAACCTGAGACTCAGGCCTTTTCCCATCGGCCTGATGGAGCCCAAAGGCTGCCAGGAGACCAGCCCTCTGCTGACATCTCCAGCCCCTGCAGAAGCTGCCTTTGCCCTGGGGAGCAGCCCACATCTGAGAGCCCTTCTACACTCACCTGAGGCTGTACTCAAAACCAGGTCAGATCCTGTTGGAGAATGACCGTGACACACAGTTGCTCTTGGGAACATCTCCCCGTTTTAAGTTAACATTTCCTGACACACACACACACACACACACACACACAATCTTCCATGTGACCATTTCATCCCCGCCGGGGAGGGAAGCAGACACAGCCAGTAGTCTTTCTACTCTCTTCCCATCTCACCCCATCCTTCCATCCCCAAGTAATCCGTTTTAACAAACCATCGGGTCATTCTATATTTCCTCCATGCTCACATAATTGTTCCAACCAGTTATAACTCAATCGCTTGTAATATTCATATGGTGGGTTTTTTAAATCTGTATGACAAAATGGGGTATTATTTATACTTTTGCTCATTTTGCTCTTCTCAGTCAGTTACTCGTGACAGTTAACCTGCGTGACACTAAGGCATCCTTTTTTCAGTAGCTACCTACGATGCACTGGTCTGAAAATACCGTAATTTATTCACCCATTCTCTGTTAATGAGTACTGTTTTGTTTTTGCTTTTTTTTTTACAGCTAAGAGCCATGCTTGGACTTCCCTGGTGGCACAGTGGTTAGGAATCTGCCTGCCAATGCAGGGGACACGGGTTTGAGCCCTGGTCCAGGAAGATCCCACATGCTGCGGAGCCACACCTGTGAAAGCACTCTAGAGCCCGCGAGCCACGGCTGCTGAGCCCATGCGCCACAACTACTGAAGCCTGCGCACCTAGAGCCCGTGCTCCGCAACAGGAGAGGCCACCGCAATGAGAGGCTCGCGCACCACAGCGAAGAGTAGCCCCTGCTCGCCACAGCTAGAGAAAGCCTGTGCGCAGCAACGAAGACCCAACACAGCCAAAAATAAATAAATAATTAATTTGAAAAAAAGAACGTGTCATTAAAAAAATAAAAAGCTATGCTTGCAATAAACATCCTTGGACATACACTCTTATGTACTGTTTTCACTTCTTAAGGAAGTGAATATCAGACAAGGAGCAGGTTGGCTGAAGAGTACGTGCATTAAACGGTTACCAGACTGCCTTCCCAAAAGGCTCTAACAATCCACACTCTCTCCAGCAACAGCCATACACATGCCCATCAGCGACAGGTATTTTCACTTTTTTCCAGCCTGAAATGAATAAAGGGATACCTACTGTATCACATTCACTTGTGGGGCCTTCACTGTTGGGTTTCCCAGCACCTCCCTGCGTGTGCCAATTCTGCACACAGATTTGCTCTTCTATGAGCTGCTGCCTTTTTGTACCTTTCTCTCGTTTTTCTCTTTTGGGTTTTTCTCCTTTTGTCTTTTTGTTCTTCTTGCCAATTTGGAAGAGCCATTGTCTACAATATCTGTTAGCACTCTCTTCTGTATCATAACCATTATTTTCCAGTCCCATCATACGACTACTGATTTTGCTTACTGCGTCTTTTGCCATACAAAAGCTCTACATTCAAATACAGCAAAGCAGGTCTATCATTTAAGAGCTTCTGGGTTTCCAGTCTTAGTTTGGTCTTCCCCAGTCCTAGAAGGTCCTCCTAGATTTTCTTGCAAGAGTTTTACATTTTCACCATTTTTAGGTATTGAATTCACCTGCAGTTTATTTTATTTATTTATTTTTAAAATATATTTAATTTATTTATTTTTGGCTGCACTGGGTCTTTGTTCCTGCGCACGGGCTTTCTCTAGTTGCGGTGAGCGGGGGCTACTCTTCACTGTGGTGCGCAGGCTTCTCGTTGCAGTGGCTTCTCTTGTTGTGGAGCACGGGCTCTAGGTGTGTGGGCTTTAGCAGTTGTGGCACGCGGGCTCAGTAGTTGTGGCGCGCAGGCTCAGCGGCCATGGCTCACGGGCCCAGCGGCTCTGCGGCATGTGGGATCCTCCCGGACCAGGGTGCGAACCCGCGTCCCCTGCATTGGCAGGCAGACTCTCAACCACTGCGCCACCAGGGAAGCCCCCTTTATCATTTTTATTCTCAATAATGAAGCAGCCTGTTGTGACAGGGTCTAGGCACAGACAAGTCTGGTTGGAATAACTTGTGGGAGTGTAGTGGTCAAGGCTGACAGGTCAGCAGAATCAGCAAGGACACGTCAGGGTCACTGTCAGCAGGAGGGTGAGAGGTTGAGTCCAGCAGGGTCAGCCAGGGCAGTGCTGTTGCCAACATGGTCTCAGAGCAGACGGTGCCCTGCTCTCCATGGCACAGATAGCATCCTGTGTATGATATGATGACATGACCAGGGCTGGGCCAAACGGGAGGGCACAGGTCAGGTTTGCCACTAAGTGTCCCAGCCAGAGGAGACCCCAAGAGTGTGTGAATCATACACACATGTGTGGGTTAGGCTGTAAAAGGACATTGGGGAACACGTGGGAATGACACTGGCCTAGGGGGGTCCCAGGACCAAGAATAAGTAGTTGCTTAAGTATATTGAAAGTTGTTTACCAAACTCAGTAGCAGGTCCTTTCTTAAACGGCAGCTCCAAAAATATTTTCACTTAAAATCAGGTACCAGGTGGGTATCTGCTGCCACCATTCTTATTCTTGGTGGTGTTAATAAATGCAGGAAACGAAGTGACAGAGATTGGAAGAGAGAAAACTTTGTGATAGGATTGTGTTTCTAGAAAATCCAAGAGATTTAAAAATACTCTCAGAATAAAAAAAAGAATTTGATTAGGTGGCTAGATATTATAAAGTACATAAAATCTGTATCTGCTACAGTAGAATAAGTACTTAGAAATGTGAAAAGGATAATTGTTCCATTTGTAACAGTGCAAAACCCAAAAGACATGGAAATGCATAGGAAAAAATTTAATATGGCATAGAGACTTTATGAAGAAGACTAGAAGGTCTTATTGATGGTTATAAAACAAGTTCTGAACAAATAGATTTCATGTTCTAAAAATTAACATGATAATTGATTTCCAATTAGGATCCCATTTAAGGTTTTTTTTGTTGTTGGTTTGTTTCGGTTTTTTGGTTTTTTAATTGGATGACATCTCGGAGTTGTTTAGGAGAGTAAATGCAAAGAATAGTAAAAAAGTATGAAAGATAAGAATAATACTTGAGCAGGCATTTGCCTGTCTAAATGTCAGAGATTCTGTAGTGCTACTGTTATCAAATCAGTATGGTATTGGTATAGGAATAAACATATAGCTTAGTGAATCAGAGCAGAGAATCCAGAACTAGATTCTGGGATAAAAGGGAATTTAATAGGTGACCTGAGTGGTATTTCAGTGGGAAGAATGGATTACTGAGTGAACGGTTCTGGAGTGTCCAGCTGTCTGGAAAAAAATTAAGTTGGACTCTTAGCTTATATATAAACTGCAGGTGGGCTTCCTTGGTGGCGCAGTGGTTAAGAATCCACCTGCCAATGCAGGGGACACGGGTTTGAGCCCTGGTCCGGGAAGATCCCACATGCTGCGGAGCGGCTGGGCCCGTGAGCCATGGCCGCTGAGCCTGCGCGTCCAGAGCCTGTGCTCCGCAACGGGAGAGGCCACAACAGTGAGAGGCCCGCGTACCGCAAAAAAAAAAAAAAAAAAGATAAAGGCACTTTATCATTAGTTTTAGAACGATGACCTCCATATACATCTAGGGAAAAGGCACTCATTAAAATTTTTTTAAAGTTGAATGTGCCTAAGGGAGTATGTTTATCACTCTAGTCTAGTGGCTCCCAAACTTGTCTGTACATTAAGATCACTGGAAATCTTTTTAAAATTCCAAAACCCAGACCACACACTCCAAACCAATTAAAACACAATCTCTGGGAGTGGGACCGAGGTACCGGCACTTTTTGAAGCTCCCTGGAGGTTTCAACGTATGGACAAGTTGGGGACCACTGCTTTCATCAGAATTCCCTGAGCTGCAAAGAGCATCACAAAGTCAGGCGCACAGACACCACCACCGCTGTTCTCATGCCCTTAAATCAAAAGCTTTGTTAAACACACCTGGTGTGAGAAGCAAAGATCCATCAGGAGTGAAACTAAGTCTACGAAAGAATGACTTCATGCTGTCGTCATGGAACATCCGGTAACTTCTCGCCTGCGGCACACAGAGTCTAAACGTTATTCCAGACCTTTGCATTCACAATACAGGCTTACCGATTCCTATTTTTTTCTCTACATGTTGTCATTTCTTACTGACATAATAAGTGAAACTGAAATAAATTACATATCAAATAATCACGCAAGTCTGCAAGGGCAATCACTCGTGAACTGATCGCCCATTTCTGGTAAGGAAAGGTGTGTGTGTGTGTGTGTGTGTGTGTGTGTGGCTCTATAATTATACAAATAACCCTCTGTAAGCGCACACACCACACTGTCAACAGTGGTTTGTCTGGGGAATGAGACTGGGAAAAGGCAGGAAGATGACTAGGAGCCCTTTGCTTGCTATCTGTGTGTTTATATTTAGAATCTCCAACCCAATGAACCCTTTTTAAAAAGAAAACAGTAATCCTATCATCTTTTCAAACAACATTTCTTGGACACCTGTGTGGAACAGTTTTTGCTACCATGCACTGACACTTTATGAACACTAAGCATTTAATCCTCAACCAGGCATGACTCTCCTAACTACACATGTGACCTCTCAGCGCCGGCCAGCTCACACAGCCCACTCTGCCTTACGCGCTGTCCCAGGACTGGATTTGCACCTCATCTCTGCTTTGGTTTTTGTTGTTGTTGTTGTTGTTTGTTTGTTTTTAATTTTATTGAAGTAGAGTTGATTTACAATGCTGTGTTAACTTCTACTATATAGCAAAGTGACTCAATTATACATGTATATATTCTTTTCCATATTCTTTTCCCTTCTGGCTTATCACAAGATATTGAATACAGTTCCCTGTGCTACACAGTAGGACCTTGTTGTTTATAGCTTTGTTATAGTAACACCTTTCACCGACTAGGATTAGAGTGCTATCTTCATTTACCAGTTCTTTCAAAAATCAAAATCCTTTCCATTCCTGAGTACCAACCCGATGGCCAGAGTCCCCCTCCACCTGCCAAGGAGGTGTATCGCCGCTGCTGGACCCACCTGCCTCCCGGTTGCCTAGTGCTGGGGTCTTCCTAGTCAGTGGTTCCTGACCCTCACTGCACCTCAGACCACGGGGGCCCTGCCCGCCACAAGCCAAGTGAATCACAGCTCCGGGGATCGGGCCCAGGCGCCCATATTTTTACATGCTTCCCAGGTGACCCCATAGTTCAGCCAGGGTTGGAAACACTGTCCTCCACCATCACCTCTCCCCTGGCCCCCAAAACGTCCCCACCTCCGTACAGGCCAGCCCAGACCACCACACTGAGACTTGGTGGTCTAAGGGGAAGTCATATCGCAGTTCAGGTGTCGGGTCCTGGGAACCGGGGGTTTAGCTACGAGCGACGGAGGAGCTCATGACGTCCTAAGTCCCAGCTCCGGTACGGCTAAGACGGGATGTCCAAACATTTGTACCTCTCCTTCAGGCCCTACTCCAGAGAGCATCTTTGAGACATTAAAAGCCACACGTTTCTTCTGTGTGCTGTACACCCTCAGGATCCTAAATAAAGAAGAAAAGTCTGATTTATCGCTTCTAGTAAACGCATTATGTTTTACAGAGAAATAATCTATTACCAGAACTGAAGATTGCTTCACCAACTTTTGGCCTGCAAAACCAATGACCAATGACTTTCACACTTAACTGAGTGACACAGGCAAATATTAACAACCAAAAGGATATCACTAACTAAGTGGGGAAATATGTCATAATTTCATTCTTTATTGAATGTTTCAACTTGTCAATGGACATAAACTTGTAAGCCTGGTCTTGTTTTTCAGGTCTTGGGCATCTGGCTCAGGGGCCATCTGGATGACTGCAGTGCAGTTTATTTTGTGTGGAACGGTCTCGCCCTCAGGGATTTGCAAGAGTAAGGAAAACAGCAGCAAGTAAATTGGTTGTTGGTAGTTCATAGTATTCCCTGAGCTAATCAAATTGTTTCACTCCTGACTGCCTGCATAAAACACATATACCAGGGGACTTCCCTGGCGGTCCAGTGGTTAGGACTCTGTGCTTACCACTGCAGGGGGCACAGGTTCGATCCCTGGTCAGGGAACTAAGACCCCACAAGCCACTCGGCATGGCCACACAAAAAAACAAAAAACAAAAAAACCCACATATACCAGAAAATAAATGACATTTGGAATGTTACAGGAGATTCTATGAAAAATAAACACTTCCTTAGTGCTTTCATTCCAGGGCCATTTGAAACTCAGTTTGTTATAGTTAGAAGTAGTTGGATAAATATTATAAAGGACTATTATGACTGGTGAGTGATATGCTTGGCACCTCTGGGTTGTTTTTTTTTTTAATTTTTTTGTTCCAGGAACACGGTTAAATTATTGTGTTTAGGGCTTCCCTGGTGGTGCAGTGGTTAAGAATCCACCTGCCAATGCAGAGGACATGGGTTCGAGCCCTGGTCCGGGAAGATCCCACATGCTGCAGAGAGACTAAGCCCATGCGCCACAACTACTGAGCCTGCGCTCTAGAGCCCGTGAACCTCAACTACTGAGCCCGCGTGCCACAACTACTGAAGCCCACGCGCCTAGAACCCGTGCTCTGCGACAAGAGAAGTCACGGCAATGAGAAGCCCGCGCACGGCAACGAAGAGTAGCCCCCGCTAGCCGCAGCTAGAGAAAGCCCAAGTGCAACAACGGAGACCCAACGCAGCCAAAAATAAAATTAATTAATTAAAAATATATATATTGTGTTTAAATGTACCAGTAAACACAGCAACAAGACCTCTTTTCAGAGAAGACAAAATATCTTATTTTCATATTAATTTAAATGGAGTTGTTAAAATCACTATAGCAGTAAACTCTAATCAAAGAAATGAAATAACTATCCAACCCTACCACTAGTTATCTCTTCTTGCTTAAGTCATATTTATAAAAGACTTTTTCTTTAAAAGTTGCCCAAGAAGTTTAAATTTAAATCAAAGCTATTTCTGCATTCACTCACCCACTCAATAAAGATTTATTAAGTACTAACTTCGTGTAAGGCTCTTGTCCTAATTAGTTGCCAATTTCTTATTATGCTGGTAGAATAGCAGTAAAACAAAATGCTTTATATGAAACCAAGAATGAAAGAATCAAAGCCAGACTGTGGTTTACATTGGTTAAGCTGTAATAAAAATACCTCTGAAGAAAATTTCAAGCAAACAGAAATGAAAATAACTTGCCAAATACTAACTTACCTGTCACAGCTCAGGGTAGCAACATATTGACCCAAAGGATCCCAGGTTACTCCTTGTACATAACTTTTATGTTCATTAAAAATTGAGATCTTTTGTCCTACGAATAAAGCACACAACACACACATTACCAAAACCCACTAATGCACAAATGGTATAAACTACAATTTAAGTATTGTTCCTTTATGCCATTCCATAATTAAGCAGTTGGTAACTTAGACTCTACCAAACTCCACGTCAGGCTCTGGGGACCAAAGATGACTTCACATGGCCCCTCCTCCCAGGGAGCTCACAGCTCATGGTGGGGACAGACCCACCACCAGCATGCGCACTGTGACACGACGCAGAGGAAGAGGGCAGCTAACAAAGCAGGGGGTGAGGTCGAGAAGGAGTGAGCTCAGAGTTCGGTTCTCCAGGTCAGACAGGATACAGGGGGCCGATGAGGGGAGAAGAAGGTATTCTGAGCAAATCCACGGGGTGAAAGTCAGTTTAGGCCTCTGGAGCAGTGACAAGTAGCCGAGACTGCTGGTGTGTGCAAGACCCTTGTGTGCAAGGAAACGGTTCTGGGGGTTCATGGTGTGGCTCAGAGCAACGCTGAGCTGGGAAGTGACCTGCATGATAAAGATGAAACTGAGGGTCGCAGAGAGCACAGAAAAGTGTCACTAGTTAGGGGTGACAGCACACCAGGTGACAGCTGAGGGCCTGAACCACAGCACTGTGACTAGGGATGGGAAAGGGGCTTTGGGGGAAACATTTAGAAGAGAAAACCAGGAGCACACAGAGATTACCCGGATAAAAAGAGGAGGGAGTTCGGAAGCCGTGGCCAGTCTTGAAAAAACAAAACCCAGGGAGTTCCCTGGCGGTCCAGTGGTTAAGACTCCGCACTTCCACTGCAAGGGGTGGGTTCAATCCCTGGTCGGGGAACTAGATCCCGCATGCATGCCACAACTAAGACCTGGCGCAGCCAAAATGAATACGTAAATAAATAAATATTTTTTTAAAAAGAAGTGAAATCACATTAGTCTACTGCTTAAAACCCTTCAGTGGCACGCGGTCACACCTTGGTTACAATCTGAGACCCGACCCTGTGGCCTGGACCCGCCACCCTCCAGCCTCAGGTCCCCCCTCCCTCCTGCTCCTGCCGTCCGGCGATTTCCTGCTCCTGGGACACAAGCAGCAGCTCCGGCCGCCGGGCCTCTGCACCTGACGTTCCCATGAAATAATGCACACGGCTTGCTCCCCGGCTTCATTCCAGTCTCTGTTCAAACTCCACAAGCTCAGAGAAGCCCTCCCAGATCACCCTCTCACCCCAGGACCCCTTCGAGCGCTATCACTTCCTGGCATCATGCATTTGCGTATTCGTCTGACACCCCACTAGGACGTAGCCATTGTATTCACGCATCCTCCAGCACCTGCAAGAGTGCCCAGCATGCTGGCCGTGTTCAAGATCGTTACAACTGGCTTCAGGGGGTGCTGATGGAGTGTGGCAACGGACACTGAAATTATCCAACCCACAGCCAGATTTGGGTAAAAGAAGACAGTGACACTGGTCCTCCACATTGCCGAGTGTCTGGGATTGATGAGAAAGAGCATGAGAGAAATAAGGCAAGACAGAGGGCGCTTCAGCTGGACCGCACAGAACGGAGAACAGAGGCCTCCACAGCGTGGACGAAAACCGGGCTGATGCCATGCTGAGAGCACAGGGGAGGCCAATGCCTCTGCCTGACTCCCAACCTGGGCACTTGGGTTGCAAGAGAATCCGCAGATAAAGAAGAAGAGAAGAAGAGGTTTGGGAGAAGACGTCAAGCTTGAGTACAGGACTGCAGGTCAAAGTGGTCAGGCGTCAGCCACCACTGGCTTTTGGCATTTCACTGCTATTTTCATCCTACGGTAACTTCTCACATGTTTATTGTCCCCTCAACTAGTGAACAGGTTCTTTCAAAGCAGTGAGGTGTCCTGGGCTCACCCTGATGTCCCAAAATGGAAACCCGACCCCACCTACCCCAACATCGAGCATGCAATGAATGCCTCACTGATTATGACCTGCTAACTTCCCGAGATCCTAAGTTCCAGGACGGCAGGGATCAGCCGTGTCCCGCCCCGCTGGCCCCGTCATGTCTGCACCCCCAGGCGTGTGCGATCTACCTTGCTTTGGCACCAGCAACTCATGACACCACGGCTAAGCCTCGTACATTCTGACTAGGCCCTTAAAAATGCAGTGGATCCATGGCATGTGGGGCTAATCCCTAACCTGTCATGCGAAACACCTATTTCAGTTTCCTAAAAAACCTCTTCTGAAGCCTTTAAAGGTTCGGCTTTTTAGACACTTAGAAGAGTCCTTCCCCCGATAATAACAAAAACACATCAGCTACCTTTACTGACATCCCATATGATGGCCGTGTTATCCACAGAGGCAGAAGCCATTAAATTCCCATCGGTTGCCCAGCAAATATCATACACATCTTCTAAGTGGCCCCTAGAATCCAAAGAGGAGAAAAAGCAATTCTTGTCTCAAGGAGAGAAAAACTTGTCAAAAATTTAAAAGCAATCTCAGGGACCATACATTACAGTGGGACTTTAGGAATTTCCACTAGAGCTATATTAGCTATAGCTATAAACTACTACCTTCAAGGATATTTGTATCTTTAAAATTGATTCAAGCTTACTAAGGAAAATTTTATAAGACAAACTAAGAAAATCCATTTTAACCATATTTTTATCTTTTAAACTATGCCCGTATTACTGTCTTGCATAAGTAAAAGTTTTAAGTGAGATATAAAAGTCAAAATGCGGGCTTTCCTGGTGGCGCTGTGGTTGGGAGTCCGCCTGCCGATGCAGGGGACACGGGTTCGTGCCCCGGTCCGGGAAGATCCCACATGCCGCGGAGCGGCCGGGCCCATGAGCCATGGCTGCTGGGCCTGCGTGTCCGGAACCTGTGCTCCACAAGGGAGAGGTCACAACAGTGAGAGGCCCGCCCACCGCAAAAAAAAAAAAAAAAAAAAGTCAAAATACGCATCAACTTAATGCATCCAGGTCCTAAGGATAAACCCCTCCCAGGCCCCTCCCGTGGTTACCTCAGGGTTTTTACCACGGTCCAGTTCTCCTTGTTCAGCTGAGCCTCATCCTCATCCTGAAAAGCGATCTGTTCTGGTTCCTTGTTATCATTCACCTTCCACAGCAGAATGACAGCATCTGTGGAGCGAGTCAGTTAAAGATAAGCCACCCTTTACAAAGCATGGCTCCTTCACTTCTGGATTTTTAGGGTATTAAATAATATCTATGTTGTTCAATAGACACTATGGCCACAAGGATTTACGTCTAAGAATTCGGGCAGGAAAAGCAAGTTTGCCTTCTGAACAAAGACTCCAAAATCAAACTCATACCAGATCAGAGCTATACAAGGTCACCTTAAACAGAAGTGTCCCCAGGCCAGCAAAACACTACTGCAAAGTGACTGACTACATGAACAAATCCACAGGCATAACCTGTAAGTGGCCGAATAGGGAAACAACAGAGGCACCAACGCAAGGGTTGGCAACTCATTCCTAGCTGTGTAACCTACGGCCAGTCACTTCCCATCTTGATGCCTCGGTCTCCTCACCCGTAAAGTGAGGAGGATAACAGTGCCTAGCTCATCAGCTATCGTGAGGATTAAAGGAGGCAAATGCATAAAGCACGTACCACACGATGCCCGGCACATGGTAAGCCCGTGCACGTGTCAGCTGTTAACACCATGGACGTGTCAGATACCTTAGCGTGATGTCATCAATTGTCTGAGTCCTCTAGCTCCCCACGTTCTGACGCCACGCTCACCACATAACCTTCTGACCAAGACGTGGCTTCCCTTCGAGGAATGCCCGAAGGAGGAGAGTGAAGGAGCCGGTGGTGCGGACACACACGTTCTCTCTCTAAATTAACTGGAATCCCGGGAGCTTGGCTGAGATGAGGCTGGCCCTGACGCACCAGCACTCTCCACGTGCTGACTGACGGACGGGTGGTTTCCGGGCCCTCGAGGCCAAAGGACCTGGGCTGCCCTGTGCGGCCTCACAGAGGACGGCCCGCCAGCCTCCCCACCGCCCCGTGCTGTTGCCACGCCCCACCCCTCTCTCGACGGAAACACTGGACATCAGGGCACTGAGTTCAACCAGGCTTCTTTTCCTCCTTCTTCAAACAACATCTGAGATGTCTTCTTTCTTTTTATTCTGACTTCTAGACTATCTTAGTGTTAGAGCATGATAAAAAGATTTACTTCTTCTGTATCATTTTATGCCATTTAAGCACAAGCAGAAAGGGAATTTCCTGGCGGTCCAGTGGTTAGGACTCCGCGCTTCCACTGCAGGGAGCACGGGTTCAATCCCCGGTCGGGGGACTAAGATCCTGCATACCGCGTGGCGCAGGCAAAAAAATAAATAAATAAATAAATAAAAGCACAAGCAGAAAATATGAATCAATCTACTCCTACCAAAGAAACATAATTTAGAGGGCTGGGTTTTTTTGGTTTTTTTGTTTTTTTTTTGCAGTACGCGGGCCTCTCACTGTTGTGGCCTCTCCCATTGCAGAGCACAGGCTCCGGACGTGTAGGCTCAGCGGCCATGGATCACGGGCCCAGCCGCTCCGTGGCATGTGGGATCTTCCCGGACCGGGGCACGAACCCGTGTTCCCTGCATCGGCAGGCGGACTCTCAACCACTGCACCACCAGGGAAGCCCTAGAGGGCTGTTTAGACTATACTCCCGGAGCCAATTAATTCATTAATTACACAGAGACACGGAATGGACTGTGATCACTTACAGATGCTAAATAAACTGCCAGCCAAACGAGGCCAGGCCAGTTGCCTTGGGACGTAGAACGGTAAGCACCTACCTGCTTGTCTCCAGTCAGCCCAGTGGGAGCAAGTGGGAAACGGGCCGTTTTCAAACAGGTCTTCTCAGTTTACGCTTGGCATCCTCCACCCCTTCACACTCCCCACATTAGTTTACTCAACTATCTAAATGACAGATTGAGAGGGTCAAGCGACTTCTAAAATAACAAAGTATGTCTAGCTCAAATCTCACTCTTCAATGAGACACATGGGTATCTGGTTTCTGAAGAATCTTGAAGTACAATACTCACCATCCCCTCCTGATGCTAAAATTTCCCCACTTGGAGAAAAACGCACGACATTGACAGCTTTGGTATGGCGAGCAAGATTGGACAAAAATTCAACAATGGCCTTTCCATCTGGTCCTTTTTCTACCTTCCAGATCTGCTGATACGAACACATTCATTCAGAGAAACGTATAGCGAGCGCGCACCATACAGTAGCGACGGAAACACCACTGCGCTGATTTTCAGAAAGAAAATTTAGTCTCTCTTTTGAAATGTAAGAGGAAGGAACTCCTATCTGAAACATAAACCTAAAGTCCGTCCCATGGCCTCCCACCTCTTTCTAGTGCAAACTGTTTCCCGGGAGGAAACTGGCTCAGGGCTCTACAGCAATGGGCACCCAGTGACATCACTCTAGATAACAGGACCCCAGGAAGAAAGGTGCTCTCCTTTGCTTTTGTTGTTGACTCAAGGCCCTGAGAATTTAGCCCTCTGGGCTACATAACTAAGCAATGTGTGTCTGCTGACACTCATTATAAATAGAAGAGTGGAGAATGCTGCTTCAATAGGGCTTCCCTGGGCCTTTCTGCCTCGGCCCCATTTACCCTGACAGCGGTGTCCACCCCCGCGGAGGCCAGCCTGTGGATCCTCCCGACGGCTCCGTGCTGGAAGTCCAGGCTGTACACTGGTTCCTTGTTATGCCAGGCGATCTCACAAGTGATGACTTTCATCCTCCTGGGTCTTCAAGGGGCAGAATACCGTTCCTCGGGGACCGTTCCTTCTCCAAAGACAGAGGAAAGCTGAAAATCGTCGGTAATGAGGTGAATATTATAGCAGGACGATGTACTGAGCGCCTAGTAGGAGCCAGGAACTCTGCTAACCGTCAAAAACGCACGCTGCGTTGGGAGAGGATGTTACTGTTGACCTCTGACGTTAACACCTAGCAAGTTTCACCTAAAATGGTTCGCTGAGTCGTGGCTGTTCAGTTTATTCTCCTGCTACCTCCGGAAAAGCAAAATGGGACACCCGGGCAGAGGAAATCAGGGCACCGGGTCGGGCCTGGCTGGGCGCCCGCCCCCGCTTAGGGGAGGCTGCCGGGCGAGCCCGGAAAGCCGGGGCGGGCCGCCTGGGGGAGTGGGCCGCGTGGGAGGGGGCTACCCTGGGGAAGGGGGCTCTCTGGGAGGAGGAGGCCGCCCAGGGGAGGGGCCTGCCCGGGTAACAGACCGAGGCCGGAGGCGAGAAGGCAGCTCCCTTCCCGCCGCTCGGGACGGGACGCTGGGCCCGGGAAGCCGGGACCGGACTTGCCTGGGAGGAGGCCGCTCGGGGCCGGGGCGGGGACCGGCCGCGCGGACGCGCGCTTCTCGGGAGCTATCCCGGGTCCTCTCGGCCGGCCGTCAGCGAGAGCCTCTCGCCCCCCAGGTCCGGCCGGGAAACCGCGGGGACGCAGAAGCCAGGGCGGGGAAGCCTTACCTGCAGGGACGCGGTCAGTCCCGGCGGCCGCCAGCTCCCGCCGCCGCGCGCGCCGCTTCCCGCGCGCTGCAGGCTCCGCCTCCGCATGGGCGGGACTCCCGAGACTCTCCGCCTCCGCGCGGGCGGGACTCCCTGGAGGCCCCGCCCCACCGCAGAGGATGGTCCAGCGCCGCGAGTCCTGCGAATCTGGGATGGCTTCCGCGGGTTTATTAATTCCCTGCAGACAGATGCACAGGTGGAAGAAAGGGGGAGTCCATCGATTCATTCGTTCAATCACTTATTCCCTTGTTAATTCATTCTTTTAGCAAACATTTACTGAGCATCTGCTATATGCGGAACCCTGTGCCGGTCCTGGATACACAGTGGAGAGCGAAGCTGACTCAGACTTACCCTCAAGAGAATTTACAGTCCGGTAAAAGGGAAAGAGCCGTCCTGTAGGACAGGTGGGGAGGCTGTAACTCTTGAGACCCGCCCAAGACTACCAAGTCTTTCACTGGTGCAGCGAATATTTGACAGCTGTAACCTGTATCAGGCCCCCGTTTTGGTCACTGGTGTTTCAAACATAAATAAACCCCAGAAACGGTCTTGGGGCTTCCTGTCATGTACACAAATAATTATAATTAAAAAATAAAGTGAAAAGGAGTGTGAAAGGAACAATGCGCTCTTACAGTTCTGAGTACGAGGTTATTTTGAATTTGAAGGCTCAAAGGAAGTTTGAAGAGAAGGAGGCATTTAAAGTGGGCTTCAAGTGATAAGAGTTTCGGATGAGCAGCTCTGGGAAATGAGAATTGAAGGTAAAGAAACTCACCGTTGACAACAGAGGCACAAAGGAGGAGCAATGGGACCTGGCAATGAATGGGAAAGGATGGATGGATCAGTGACCCAGAAGCCTTTGGACATGGATAAGCAGGTCATATGCACATAAGTTTCAAAGGCAGTTTCAATCCTCCTTCTACATTAACTGGAATCCTGGTTGCATACATTACTCTGGGAGCTTCCCTGAGATGAGATTGGCCCGGATAAATGGACAATCTCCTTGTGCTGACTAACAGCAGGTTTCTGGGCCTTCAAGGCCAAGGGGCTTTGTAAAATGAGTGCTACCCTGTGCAACCTTGCAGAAGACAGCTTGCCAGCCTCCCCTAGGTGACTCTCCCACTCCTCACCTTTCCCCTCCTCTCTCTCTCTGGATATCTTGGCCCTGAATTCAACCAGGTCTCTTTCTCCTTTTGCAAACAAAAACTGACATTTTGGTTTTTTTATAAATTTTTAAGATATATATTGGCTCTAGATTGTTTTGGAGAATTCAAAGCTATGTGATTGTTCAGTACCTGGATTGCTTACAGTACAGCTCAAACAGCAGATGTGGTTACATACACGTTTTAAGAACAGAATTTAACATTTTAAAGTGAGGCTGTAAATCAGAAGGCGGAAATAGATGCAGCAGGCCTTTTGAAATGGGATAATTTTCCAAATGTGACATTTTATCTGTGAGTTTCCCAGAAGGCCAGGAAAAAAATCCCTTGTGATGCATAGTTGATCAAAGGAACATACAGGTTCATCTGAGGAGCCAATTCTTCCTGGCTTTTTAAAACAATTTTCTTTCGGCATTTTTAGGAAAAAGAATTGACATGGATTCTTATATAAATGCTGGTTGATGCTTGTAGCCGGTTTCATGAAAGGTATAGAAATTGTCTACAGATGGATGTCTCATGTTGACAAAAATGATAGGAGGCTCCTTAAGCCTGTTTTCTACAGAAAGGTAGGATAATGTAATCCAGATATGTAGTTTTTAGATGTTCTCTCTTGAGTCATGGCTAGGATTTCTAGAAGTTGGACTGGGAATGACGAATATGTACTGTAGATAATCTGATTGTTTGAAAAGCACACATAAGAGAAAAAAAAAAAAAAGGAAAATCCCACTCCTATGTATGTACCGAAAAGAATTAAAAGTAAAAGCAAGGATGCAATTAGATATTTATACAACGGTGTTCATAGCAGAATAGCAAAAAGTGGAACCAACCTAAATGTCCATGGACGGATGAATGGATAAACGAAATATGGTACATACATAAAATGGAATATCATTCAGCCTTAAAAAGGAATGAAACTGATATATGCAACAAGATGGATGAACCTTAAAAACGTTATGCAAAGTGAAATAAGCCAAACACAAAAGAACAAATATGGGGACTTCCCTGGTGGCACAGTGGTTAAGAATCCGCCTGCCAATGCAGGGGACATGGGTTCGAGCCCTGGTCTGGAAAGATCCCACATGCCACGGAGGAACTAATCCCATGCGCTACAACTACTAAGCCTGCGCTCTAGAGCCTGCAAGCCACAACTACTGAAGCCCGCCTGCCTACAGCCTGTGCTCCACAACAAAAGAAGCCACCACAGTGAGTAGTCCCCGCTCGCTGCAACTAGAGAAAGCCCACGCACAGCAACAAAGAACCAACATAGCCAAAAATAAGTAAAGATTAAAAATAAAAAGAACAAATATGTTACAATTCCACTTCTATGAGGTACCTAGAATAAGCAAATTCGTGGAGACAGAAAGTAGAGGCCACCAGGGGGGCAGGTGGGAATGAGGAGTTATTGTTTAGTGGATACAGAGTTTATCTGAGATGATGAAAAAGTTCTGGAAATGGATAGTGGTGATAGTTGCCCAACAATGTGAATGTACTTAATGCCACTGAATCATACACTTAAGAATGGTAAAATGATAAATTTTATGTAATGTATATATTTCCACAATAAAAAAATTAATGAGTTAATATTTACAACACACACACACACACACACACATAAATATTACTGGAAGGATAAGTTAATGGGGATATAGATAAGACAAGATTGACTGTGAGTTGGAAATTGTTGAAGCAGAGTGATGGGTACACATGAGTTCATTATAATAGTCCTCTATTTTTTAAAAAAAATTTTACTGGAGTAGTTGGTTTACAATGTTATGTTAGTTTCAGGTGTCCAGCAAAGTGAATCAGTTATAGATATATCCACTTTTTAAGATTTTTCTCCCATATAGGCCATTACAGAGTATTGAATAGAGTTCCCTGTGCTATACAGTAGGTCCTTATTAGTTGGTTTTTTTTTTTATTAATTTATTAATTATTTTTGGCTGTGTTGGGTCTTCGTTTCTGTGCGAGGGCTTTCTCTAGTTGCGGCAAGCGGGGGCCACTCTTCATCGCAGTACGCGGGCCTCTAACTATCGCGGCCTCTTGTTGTGGAGCACGGGCTCCAGACGCGCAGGCTCAGTAGTTGTGTCTCGTGGGCTCCAGACGCGCAGGCTCAGTAGTTGTGGTTCACAGGCCTAGTTGCTCCGCGGCATGTGGGATCTTCCCAGACCAGGGCTCGAACCCATATCCCCTGCATTGGCAAGCAGATTCTCAACCACTGCGCCACCAGGGAAGCCCAGTTATCTATTTTATATATAGTAGTGTGTATATGTCACTCCCAATCTCCCAGTTTACCCCTCCCCCCACCACTTTACCCCCTGGTAACCATGTTTGTTTTCTGCATTTGTATCTCTATTTCTGTTTTGCACATAAATTCACTTGTACCCTTTTGTAGATTCCAAATATAAGCAATATCATATGTTTTGTCTCTCTCTGACTTACTTCACTCAGTACGACAATCTCTAGGTCCATCCATGTTGCTGCAAATGGCATTATTTCGTTCTTTTTTATGGCTGAGTAATATTCCACAGTATATATGTACATCTTCTTTATCCATTCCTCTGCTGATGGACATTTAGATTGCTTCCATGTCCTGGCTATTGTTAACAGTGCTGCAATGAACGGTTTCTCTGCTTTTGTATGCAACTGAAAATTCCTGTTATAGAGGGAATTCCCTGGCTGTCCAGTGGTTAGGACTCCAAGCTTCCACTGCTGGGGGTCCAGGTTCAATCCCCGGTCAGGAAACTAAGATCCCGCAAGCCACCTGGCATGGCCAAAAAATTAAAAATAAATAAATAAATAAATAATCCCTTTATAGAGCTTAAAATATCTGATACTGAAAAAAATCAATTTAAGGACACAGTAAATTAGTGGGAAATGAGAAACTACTGGTTAAAGCGATGATGGTGAATATGGCGTATAATACTATTATCATATACTTTATATAACATAATTATATGTAAGTATTATAGTATGTAATCATTTTTATTATTGTCCTAGACCCCTGTAATTCTCTGCCCAGAAAAAGAGGTAACAGGTATAGTTAGTTATGTCAGACTGCGTCACTTCTCTGGCTGTCAGCTGGTTAGACAACTCACACTGTAAAGTCACACAGCAAGTTGGGAAGGGCGCTTTCTAGCATCTCAGCGGTCTGCATGAACACCACAGTTTGAGAGATACTCTACCAAGGGAATCGCAAAAACATGGGACAACTGCCTATCCAGAAAAAAGAAAATGAAAAGCCCACATCAAATTACTTCCAGTCAGCCCTGCTTCAGATCACAGTACAAACTTTCAAAACATAGGCCACACAGTTCAAAACACAGGCCAGTTTTCAACAGCATTTAACAGGAATGAGGAAGACTGATGACTCATGTACTTTGTGAATATAAAGCACCATTACACTTTGCTATGAAGATACAGCTGAATTCTGGATAATATTTACATAATTGAAGACACTCATAACCTAAATATTAGCCAAGTTGGGGTAAAAGTTCTTTTGAGTCTATTCTATATATTGTTACCATAATAAGTCCTGACTGCTTTGCAAGAAATTAATACTGAACCTTGAGGTTAAACTTGTTTTACATGTTTGAAATAGGTAATTGTATTTACTCAGCCCATTCTTATTAGAATGCCTGTGTAGGAAATTTACTTGTGATTCACACTCCAGTTCTGTAATGGTTAATTCATTCTCTATGACCACACTCACCTAAAAACTTCATCTGCATTTGAATGGCTTGAATTTACCAAGACTTGTCTTCACGGGTCTTGACTTTCTCCCTAGAGGCCAGTATATGTAAATTAACTTCATGATCACAAAATTAATGCTAAAAAAGCAATGCTTATTTTCCTCTATGCCAACTGGATGGATATTGATGGCATTCTTTTTGTGAGCCGTGACCAATGTCCCAAAGACAAATACAGGGACTTCCCTGGTGGCGCATTGGTTAGGAATCCACCTGCCAACGCAGGGGATGCGGGTTCGAGCCCTGGTACGGGAAGATCCCACATGCCACAGAGCAGCTAAGCCCGTGCGCCACAACTACTGAGCCTGTGCTCTAGAGCCAGCGAGCCACAACTACTGAAGCCCCAATGCCTAGAGCCCGTGCTCCGGAAGAAGAGAAGCCACTGCAATGAGAAGCCCGCGCACCGCAATGAAGTGTAGCCCCTGCTCACCGCAACTAGAGAAAGCCCGCGTGCAGCAATGAAGACCCAACACAGCCAAAAATAATAAAATAAATCTATAAAAAAACAAAAAGACAAACACAGTTGACCCTTGAACACGGGTTTGAACTGGATGGGTTCACTTATAGGCAGATTTTTTTCAATATACTGGAAACTTGGGGGAGATTACGACAATTTAAAAATGCAGATAAGGGCTTCCCTGGTGGCGCAGTGGTTAAGAATCCGCCTGCCAATGCAGGGGCCACGGGTCTGAGCCCTGGTCTGGGAAGATCCCACATGCCGCGGAGCAACTAAGCCCATGCACCACAACTACTGGGCCTGTGTTCTAGAGCCTGCGAGCCACAGCTACTGAGCCCGCGAGCCACAACTACTGAGCCCGCGAGCCACAACTACTGAAACCTGCGCACCTAGAGCCCGTGCTCTGCAACTGGAGAAGCCACCGCAATGAGAAACCATGCACGGGGCTTCCCTGGTGGCAGAGTGGTTGAGAGTCCGCCTGCCAATGCAGGGGACACAGGTTCGTGCCCCGGTCCAGGAGGATCCCACATGCCACAGAGTGGCTGGGCCCGTGAGCCATGGCCGCTGAGCCTGCGCGTCCGGAGCCTGTGCTCCGCAACGGGAGAGGCCACAGCAGTGAGAGGCCCGCGTACTGCAAAAAAAAAAAAAAAAAGAAAAAGAAAAAGAAAAAGAAACCCATGCACAGCAACGAAGAGTAGCCCCTGCTCGCCATGACTAGAGAAAGACCACGTGCAGCAACGAAGACCCAATGCAGCCAAAAATAAATAAATAAATAAAAATGCAGACGAAGTGCATAACCTAGAAATATCTAAAAATTTAAGAAAAAGTTGGGGGGAGGGTTAAATTAGGTGATTGGCATCAACATATACACAGTGCTATATATAAAATGGATAACCAACAAGGACCTACTGTATAGCACAGGGAGCTATAGTAATATTTTGTAATAACCTATAAGTGAAAAGAGTCTGAAAAAAAATATATATATATATAACTGAATCACTGTGCTGTACACCTGAAACATGACATTGTAAATCATTTATACTTCAAAATAAATATTAATAAAATGCACGATTTCATGTAATAAACAAACATAAGAAAAATTTAGGTATATCATGAATGCATAGAATATATGTAGATACTAGTCTATCCTTACACAGGTATAAGGTGAGTGATATTTAACATAAAATTAATGTAAGTTTCCTGTTTTATAACTTTGCTTTCAAAGAATTACATTACCATACAGTATGCTTCTCTCGTAACGGGAGAAACTGCATATCATCACAGGTAAGAGGTTTTTAAAAAAATGTAACGTTTCCAATACTGTATTAAGAATATAACTGTAGGGACTTCCCTGGTGGTCCAGTGGTAAAGAATCCACCTTGCAATGCAGGGGACATGGGTTCGATCCCTGGTCAGGGAACTAAGATCCTGCATGCCACAACTACTGAGCTCACGTGCCTCAACTAGAGCCTGCATGCTGCAAACTACAGAGCCCATGCACCACAACTACAGAAGAGAAAACCCACACACCACAGCTAGAGAGAAGCCCTCGTGCTGCAACGAAAGATCCCACAGGCCTCAGTGAAGATCCCACATGCTGCCACTAAGACCCGACGCAGCCAAAAATAAATAAAATAAATAAATAATAAATTAATCTATGAAAAAGAAACTATAGAAAAAAAGAATATAACTGTAATACTGTATGCCATAAAGATTTTATAACAAGCTTCCCTGGTGGCGCAGTGTTTAAGAATCCGCCTGCCAACGCAGGGGACACGAGTTTGAGCCCTGGTCTGGGAAGATCCCACATGGCGCGGAGCAACTAAGCCCACGTGCCACAACTACTGGGCCTGTGCACTAGAGCCCATGAGCCACAAATTCTGAAGCCCGTACGCCTGGAGCTGGTGCTCCACAACAAGAGAAGCCACTGCAGAGAAGCCTGCACACTGCAACGAAGAGTAGCCCCTGCTCGCCGCAACTAGAGAAAGCCTGCATGCAGCAACGAAGAACCAACCCAGCCCCCCAAAAAATAAATTATAACGGGCTTCCCTGGCGGCGCAGTGGTTAATAATCCGCCTGCCAATGCAGGGAACATACATTTGACTCCTGGTCCGCGAAGAACCCACATGCCGCGGAGCAACTAAGCCCGTGCGCCACAACTACTGAGCCTGCACTCTAGAGTCTGTGAGCCACAACTACTGAGCCCGTGTGCCACAGCTACTGAAACCAACGTGCCTAGAGCCTGTGCTCCGCAACAAGAGAAGCCACCGCAGTGAGAAGCCTGCACACCGCAACCAAGATTATCTCCTGCTCACCACAACTAGGGAAAGCCCGCACACAGCAAAGAAGACCCAATGCAGCCAAAAATAAACTAAATTTTTAAAAATTGTATAACGATTAGTGTATAAGCTAGGCAACCGTGAAGCAATTGTATTGATTACACTAGGCTACCAAAAAGCAATCATATTCCTTGCTGCTTCTTCATTACCAGTGCATGAATCATTATACCTGTAAATAAATGAATCTTTTTCCTATTACCTTTTCATTTTCAATGGGTACACATAACATCTAGTGTTATCATTTAAGACAATACAGATGTACATACTGAGATGGTCCATCTTGTAAACAGATGACGAATTTGGTACTGTACTGTATTTTCCTTATGATTCTCTAACAATTTTTCTCTAGCTTACTTCATTCTAGGAATACAGCAAATGATACCTGTAACATAGACCAAACATGTTAATTGACTGTTCATTGTCGTAAGGCTTCCAGTCAACAGTTATTAGTAACTTTGGGGGAGTCAAAAGTTATACGTGGATTTTTTACTAAATGGGGGTCAGAGCCCACAGGCGCCAAGTTTTTCAAGGGGCAGCCGCATATAAAAAGACATGAATCCAGTGGGTCTCTCACTCCATTCCAATGAGTCTATGTGACACTGTGCAAAGTAAGACTGAACCAACTTCTGAAAGCTAGAAGTTGTCTGGGTAGTGTTTGTGGCCACATTAACAGGCATTTAGCTTTTTTAAATAAAGCAATAAACCAAAGAACCCAACAGAAAAGAATAGGCAGAGACTATGACAGGGTACTCAGAAAAAGGAATTAAAATGGCCAATAAAATATATGAAAACGTGTTCAACCTGAGACAAAGTGCAAGCTTCCATTTTTCCACATATCAATAAGCTTGATGGAGATCGGAAAAAACACACTCATACATCTATTTTTCATAGTATGAATACTCGCAACCATTTTTGGATGGCGACATTTATTAAGATTAACACGGCATACACTTTGACCTATCAGTATTCACTACAAGGTATTTACATTCTGGATATACTTTAAAAAGTATGTGTGGTGTGTATTTTCACAGCAGCAGCTTTTGTAGTAATATCAAAAGACGAGAAATAAATGAGGGCTGGGAGCATATTCATGTCATAAAATGCTACTAAGGCTGTTCAATATGGAAATGTTACCAATTATATGGTGTGATACCTGTGTAGATTTGATACAAATATATAATCAAATACAAAGATATAAAATTTAATATAAACTGAATGCATATATATATGAATGTGTGTATGTAGGCAGCTAATATTTTCTGGAAGGACATAAGAAAACACTTTTCACTTTATACCATTCTGTTGTATTTACATTTCTAACTTGGGCATCAACTCTGCTTCCCTCTCCCTGTCCTTGCTTACCGCAGTGAGAAAGTGGTCATGCAGATCCTGAGTTTGTTTCAGGAACCACTTGAGTTCAACACTTACAAATATTCATCACTGGAGGGTATATAGATCAATAGCTCTCAGCTCTGACGGTGCACTGGGAGGCCTTAAAGAAAAGTAGCCTGACAGTTTGGTCCAACCCCCAAAACTCTTAATTAGTACGGGGTGCATCCTCACACTGGGATTCCTAAGAACTGCCCAAGTGATTCTAAAATGCAGCCAGTGAGTGGTAAGAACCATTAGTACATATCACTTTAATTATTCTTCCATGACAAATAACGACCTAATGGACTGTATGACAGCAGGAATCAAGTGTCTGAGACCATGGGCAGAGTCACCACCACCTCCTGCCCACATTAGGAATTTGAGGCCCAAATAAAGGCCACATCCATATGCCATGCCTCTCCTGCTGTGTGAAAATTAGCTTTTACTGATTTTGTGGTCTTAGCTGAGGTCCTGTTTGTAGGGACTGTGGACTATTCTGGTTTACGTCCTCACACTGCTTTTAAGTTTTAAATAATTAGTTTAAGCCACACTATCCTCCCCCACACTAGCCTTTGAACAAATTTAACTTAACAAAAAGACAGGTAGGAACAAATTTAACTTAACAAAAAAAGATAGGTCTAGCTACCTCAATAGATGACATGAAAGCCCATGTATGTTCTTCTGTTAAATTTGCTAGCCACAAAGTCATATCTTGGCAATATTTACTTAAAGTGAATATTAGGTAAGTATTTCCAAAGAATCGATTTAGCAAGCAAGTTTCTCTAATTCTATGATTAACTTTGCCATTAAGCCAGTTAACAGCCATATAAAATATGTATTTTTGCAAGAATATAGCTGACCAAAAGGAAGGGAAAAATAGCAAATTCCAGAAATAAGTGCTACATAAATATTCACAAACTTAGACATGCTATACACAGCTGCTGTCATTTAGGCAAGGTTTCTTTAGATTAAATGACTTACACAAATAAAGTTTCTTTTTTGAGTGTAAAATGCACGCACACACTCTCAAGGTGAGCCCAGTCTTAGAGCCTTAATGGAAGTAAATATAACTTCTAAATTTTTAGAAATTGTATCTTCTAAATATAACTTCTAATAAATATCGTAAAATGAGCTCAACTTGAGGGTCTTAACAGACGCAATCTTACTTTTCAAAATATAACTTGAATACAGAATTCCTTAAAAGTAGTATCTGAAGTGTGAGCCATCATATATATTTTTATTTTATTACAAGATATTTTAAAATTTGAGCAGATACAACTGTGACAGAAAACCAGCTTCATACCAAAAATACACTTTCAATTACTTTATCAAGCAAATAAAAATTTCATTTATTTGCTTCTTCTAGAAGTTAATGTACAGTAAAAATATTGTACATGACAGACATGTAATTAAGCATACAAAAGGAACATGTATTCAATGTTCAGAAACAAAAGTAAAAATAAATAGCAATGATAAAACTTTGAAAAAAATAATGCACATTTTAGTTGTGGAAAATATGATTCTTAATTATATATACAGTTATACTTAATAGAAAGCCATCTCTTTATAATTGCACAAAACACGGGACCAGTAAAGCATAATTTTTATGGCATGTAATACTATAATCCTAGGTTGTTTGTTGCTTAACTCCAGGATATAAAACACTTAGGTTTGTAATATAATAAAAGGTATGCAGTACTGGTTTGTAATATAATAAAAGGTATGCAGTACTGTTGGAGAAAGATTGTCTTCCTCAACTCATATTAACCTGTAGTAATCCTACAAAAGGCTGTACAGGAAATTTCACAAAAAGAAATATTAAACAATTATTGTGCCCACTCCATGCGGACTAAGCAGCCAAAAATGGGCTTCAGAGTAAATGTGGTGGGGCATTTAATATTTTTTATATTTTTACACTAAAAATCATTATTTTTTTCTGTAAAAACACTTTGTGTTTAATAACCATGATCGGCAATCTCAGCACACACAAAAAAAACCTGGCAAAATGGATGGAGTTTCTGCTTACTTTATTTTCATGAATAAAATATTTCAGGAGATAAGAATTTATAGAAAAGAAACATTAATGCTCAATTACTTACAACTTATCAGGAGTGTTATTCCATTTTTAAAAACCCCGTTTTAAACTTCTCTGTAAGAAAATCAAAGGTAACATTTCCATTTGTATTATGGCAAGTCAGCCCTCAAGTCAGAGAAAAATACACTTTGGGGAACCAGAAAAGACTGCACAAAGGTTAGGGGCAACCTGAAAACCTCTTGGTGAAAAACACTTGAGTCCTCTAAGGTAATAAAAAAATATGTGTGACTTAATTAAAAATATTTACATTTCAAAGCAGAATCATGAGTTAGCTATGTAGCTGCTCAATACCATTTCAAAAGGTGTGATAATGTGTCCACAATATTTGTGTCCACACTTGAATGCATAGAATACAGAAAAGATTATGGTTCTTCAGTCCGTTACGTATCATATCTATAACAAAGTTGCTTAAATTTTGAAAGCTATACAACCAGAAAGAAAGAGCAAATATTTTTTACTATCTCACATAAAGTACACTTTAAGTACTACTGATTTCACTCATTTGCTCGACAACTT
Organism: Mesoplodon densirostris; assembly: GCF_025265405.1. NCBI lineage: Eukaryota > Metazoa > Chordata > Mammalia > Artiodactyla > Ziphiidae > Mesoplodon > Mesoplodon densirostris. The sequence continues at coordinate 9,131,031 of NC_082665.1, forward strand.
GTCCTAAGATCTCATCAACTACATCGACATCATAATTCACTTGCTGAAGATCGAGATCAGGTACAATCATGGCCAGGAGCTGTCCTACGTTAACTCGAAGAGATCGAAGTTTGAGGCTGCAAATACAAACATTACACCTGTTAGACAAACATTATAACAATACGTTTAATATTCAGGTAGGCCTTATAATTTAAGGGAAACATTAAAATGGAATCTCTGTAGAATGATATACAAACTAAATGAAAAGCAAAACTTTCTCAAGAGAACTAGATTTAACAATTCATTTAACTTAATAATTCATAATTTAATAACGAAGTATAATATTTATCTGTTGGTATGTAGAGTGTTTCAAAACACTAGCAGCTCTGTTTGGTTCCAACTATTACAATTTTAATTCGAGATTGGAGAAAAGATGAACTGGTAAAATACATAAATTACAAGATATTATTTACAATTGAAAATCTTGTTATCACCTGGAAAACAATAATGATACACTAGTGAGAACACTGGTCTAAGAATAAGAATGTATCGCTTTGAATTTCAGCTTCCTTTTTAGCACAGTGAATTGAATTGTTCCCTAAAACATGTTCTGAGATATCCATAGTAGTATAAAAGGAAAAAGAAATGGTCCTGTGGTCAAATAAGCTTATACAACTTTGGGTTAAATAATGGTAAAGAGACTTTTTAAAATGCAGGATTTCTGGGACTTCCCTGGTGGCGCAGTGGATAGGACTCTGCACTCCCAATGCAGGGCGCCTGGGTTCAAACCCTGGTCAGGGAACTAGATCCCACATGCATGCCACAGCTGGGAGTTCGCATGCCACAACTAAAGAGCCGGTGAGCTGTAACTGAGGAGCCCTGGAGCAGCAACTAAGGAGCCCACCTGCTGCAACAAAGACCCGGTGCAACCAAATAAATAAATATTAAAAAAAAAAAAAAAAAAAAAAAGACAATGCAGGATTTCTCTGAACCTATCACATGCTAAAGTCCACTAACTATCCGTTTTACTATGCATTTATTATAAACACTGAGAAACCCTGGATTAAATGATCATTATCATTCCTTCCGTTTTCTGTACTGTATCTATCTGAATATCCACATTCTAGACTTCAAATTTCTACAACTACACAGCAAGCAGCCTTTGTGTCGAAGGCTGAGACGCCCGGGTCAAGAGGATGTTACAGTTGTTTTTGTTCGGCCCCCTCCCCAAATATAAGTAGTCTACATTTAGTTTAGATACTGATCTTTCTAGGGTGGAAATCTCTGAAGGAGCGAGCTGCTCATCCTTGCATTGACAACGCATAAAAGTGTGATTTTAAATGTGTTTTTTGTGAGCTTATGTTAAGATTCCATTGGACCTTTGATAAAATTTTACATCATCCCCATACCAGCTGTTTTTTTTTTTTTTTTTTTTTTTTTTGCGGTATGCGGGCCTCTCACTGTTGTGGCCTCCCCCGTTGCGGAGCACAGGCTCCGGACGCGCAGGCTCCGGACGCGCAGGCCCAGCGGCCATGGCTCACGGGCCCAGCCGCTCCGCGGCATATGGGATCCTCCCAGACCGGGGCACGAACCCGTATCCCCTGCATCGGCAGGCGGACTCTCAACCACTTGCGCCACCAGGGAGGCCCCTCAGCTGTTTTTTATCCAAGCTTTCCCACGCATCTTCAATCAGAGGCCCATTTCTATACAAAAAATAGAAAAAGACCAGTATGACCCTACAACCATCTTTGACCTATCCTATCCTTTAAGTCTTTTGACTGTCCTGGCTAATTCCTCCTCTCTACAGGACACATCACAAATCCCTATGTTAGTACAACGAACAGGACTGAGAGAAATATTGTGAGCTGCATATGCAATTGTAAATATTCAAATAGCCACATTAAAAAGTAAAATGAAATAAATTTTAGTTACATATAAAATATCACTTCATCATATAACAGAATATTGAGGCATTTTATTTATTTATTTTTTCATACCAGGGCATCAAAATCCAGCATGTATTTTATACTTAAAGCACATCTCAATTTAGACTAGCTAGATTTCAAGTGTCAGTGGCCAAATGTGGCTATACTGTCTCGGAAAGCACAGGTCTAGAAGATGATCAGTTACTCAAAGTTTAGTGTGCAAGTGAATCATCTGGGAGATTGTCTAAAAGTTTCCAATTTAATAAACTGCACTGTGGTCCAAGGATCTGCATTTTTACAAGCACCACAGATGCTTGTGGTTCCCATTTTCAGAAACACCAGCTGGGATTTTTTTTTTCTGACTCCTTGCCCCCCCATGCTTATATGTACTGATCTATTCATTCTATTTCCATGAATAGATTTAACGAAATCCTTTAAAACCTTAAGCTAAAAAACTAAGTCATAATATAATTAATGTCAAGTAAGGATGGTAAATTATTTCTCAACGATAGTACATTTTAGGTATCAAGTGTTATCATATTAGCAGGAAGAGTCGAGTTATTTTTAATGACTATTTTTGTGTTTTTTTTTCTCTCTTGAATGGTTATCAACAGACCACCAACACTGTCAGAACCCGAAGCCCATTTAATATCTTACTGAGAGAGGGTAATCTTTCATTTACTATTTTCTTATTTTCACAGAACTTCTTCCTAATTAATCACCTGTTATTAGGAATCACCTGTAATGGCAATTTTTAGTAATTTTGTGATTTCTTAAAAGTTAAACTTAGGGAAGGCATGTAGTAAAATGAGGTAGCAAACCATAAAGAAATAGTGCCAAGTACAGAAATTAAAGAAATCAAGGTGAAAAAGTAAGTTTCATGAAATGGACCCTTGTCTTCTAGTCATTGCCTAATTCAGCCCATCCTTCAATATCTGGCTCAATTTTCACTTTTTCCCCAAAAACATTCCAAACCACTCTGACCAATCAGAGCTTAATTCCTTTGAAATTCCTATTTCATTTAAGTTCACAAAATTGTTAGTTCCTTGACGGGAAGAATGATGACATGTACTCCTTTTGTACCTCTGTCTATCAGAATGTTGGGATCACAGCAGCCAATAACTTCTTTTGCTAGAACAATCTGTTTGATGTGCACTAGCAAATAAGTATCATGCTAACCAGAACTGCAGCCCTAGCCAAATGCTTCATTTCATATTACCTTTCCCCATCAGTATAATTTACAGACTCCTCGATGTTACTTGATGTTGACACATCTCCAATTTGTCGACTTGTAGACTTTAATTGTTCGATTTCAGTTTTCAGTTCTTCACACTGCAAACGGATTTGTGATTTTTCCATTTCCAATAATTCAACCTGACAAAAAATTAATTAATTTTGTAACTGTACAATTTAAAAATACTAATGTCAAAGTGCAAATTTAAGCTAAGAAATGTACAAAATCCTCCTTGATGAAAATTACCATCAAAAAATTAGGACACCTCCCCGCTCCAAAAAGAAAACCAACAGAACACACACAAAAAACAATAGCTTTCTATAAATAAAGCTTCATTTGTTTAGTTTCAGCTCTATATCTTTTTACATTAGAAGAATACAAAATGTTAATTAAAGCATGACTAAAAACAAATGGGGGCTTCCCTGGTGGCGCAATGGTTGAAGAGTCCGCCTGCCGATGCAGGGGACACGGGTTCGTGCCCCGGTCCGGGAAGATCCCACATGCCGCAGAGCGGCTGGGCCCGTGAGCCATGGCTGCTGAGCCTGCGCGTCCGGAGCCTGTGCTCCACAACGGGAGAGGCCACAACAGTGAGAGGCCCGCGTACCGCAAAAACAAACAAACAAACAAACAAAACAAATGGGGCCTAAAAACCAAGATAAAAATGCCCAAATTATGTTGAGGTCATAGTGACTTTCATTTCTTGCACACTCACCAGCAATAAGTTACAACAGAAAGCTTACATTGTTTATGTATTTTGTCATCTAGCTCCTGAGCCAACACATCAAGCGGAATGTCTGAATGAGCAGTTATGTCAGCAGTATTTCCAGGAAGAAGGGGCAATTCGGTACCATACTGTCGTTTCCAAATTCCTTTTAGCAGAGAAACTCTCCTTTCCAATGCCATGTAAATATAATACGTAAAATAGTTTTCAAAGGAGCTACCCAAATCTGAACTGGGGGCTCCTCCTTCCTCAGTAAAAGAACCCCCAGATAAAGACTACATTTCCAAGGCATCCACTGGCCAGGTGACTAAGTTCTGACAGATGGCATATAAACAGCTTTCAGAAACCCCACCCCTTCTCTTTCCTGTTGCCTGGAATGTAGATATATGTTGGCTGGACCTGAAGAGCCATCTCAGACCACAAGTGCAGGTTGAGAAGCAAAGCAACGATGTAGAAGGAGCCTGTGTCTCTGATGACTGTGCAGCTGCTACTGTTACGTGGGGTTTTATGTCACCTTCAGAGGAAGCTAATCGTAACTAATACAGGGTACCTCTATAAAATGAGGTATTGTCATCTACCCTGTGTGGTTATTTTCAGGCTTATTAATAACGGACGGAGAACTCCCGGCATGTTAGTAACTGAGCGTCTCCGTGGGAATGAGCGGGACGACCCCTCACGGCACAGCAGTGTCCTGCGCACTGCAGGACATTTACCAGACCTGGTTCCCACCCATTCAATTCCAACAATGCCCATCCCTTCAAGATACTTAAGAACTGAAACTGCCCTACACATTTCCATATGCCCCCAGGAGGACCACTCCCAGTTGAGAACCAGTGGAGTCGGTAAATGGAAATATGATTAAGTGATTTATGCCCACCTAGCAACTGGCAGTCAAGCTTTAGATGCCCCTGGACTCCCACGACTCTCACTGTGCTGGATGACGTAACTTACCTCACTTTTATACTGGTCCCTCTCGATACTGCATTTGTCCAGCTGTCTAAATACATCGTCAAGCTGTACAACCATCTCATCCACTTCACTTTTACTCTCACTATTGGAACACTGACTGCATTCAGCCTTTACATGTTGCAAAGCACTACACTGTTTTTTCAGCCTTTCTATTTCTTCCAAAGCTTGCCGATACTGAGACACCATATGCTCTGGACTTTCAGCTTTACCGTTAATACTTTCAAGTAAAAATACAGCATCAGTTTCAGTAGACTGATGGCAAGTTTCCTTCTTCACGTATTTGTCATTCATTTCCAGTATCCTCTGCTGTAACACTTTGATTTGGTCAGTAAACACGTGGCACTGTCTTTTATAATTTTCTTTTTCTTGGGTGACAAGCAGCAGCTCATTTCTTAGTTCATTTAACTGGCAACCAGCATCACCAGCAGATTTATCAAAGATTTCCTGGGTTTCACGTGTCTTTCCTTCCGTTTCCACACAGGATGGCAGTACGGCTGTGTCGTTTCTTACATCTATCTCATCTTCAATAGTTTCTTCCTTTTTAACGACTAAACTTGGTACTTCAGTCTGGGTGGCTGCAGTGGTTCCCTGATTGCACCTGGATGATGAGGTGTCTGTTGAACTAGTCTGGCCACACGGTTCATTATCACCCACAGGCTCCACCTGAACACCGCTTTGCTCCATGTGACTCTGCTGCAATTTCACTTCAATATCATCGTCCACTGCAGGCTTGGGAGTACTGTTTTCTTCTAAGATGATGACATCTTCATCATCATCATCACCTTTATAAGAATTTTCAAATGCTGGATTACTCAATCTCCGATTCTTTGCATTCAAAATTGAGGAACGAGTAGAGAGTCTCCGTTTCAGGCTGGAAAAAATTTTATATATGAAATACAAGATTATAAAATGTAGATATGGAAAAAATAGACGACCTTGAAGTAATCTAACTATCTTGAAATTCTAAGAAATGCCCATGTTCATTTTTTAAAAAAATGATATATTACACAGTACTGCCCAATGATTTAATGAAGGAGAGACTATTTTCTCCTTTTACAGATAAGGAAACAACTACTGAGACCTCTTTTTAAAAGTACCACATCCTTATACTGCCAGATACCTCTTCATCTGACGTCTTCCGGCATTTCAATGTGACACGTCCCAACAGAATGCCACCAGCCACCCCAGGGCTGCTCTCTGAACTCCAGAGCTCAGTGAATGACACTGCCATTCCCGTTTGCCCATCAGAATTTTTATCAACATTCAGTGATCAAAGGTGAACCACAAAGTAAACCAGCATGCCCTATCCTTTCATGGAAAACAATTTCCCCTGCATTAAAAATTGCCTCATTTTCTTCATCTGCTTAGTTTTCTGTGAATTTATCACCAATAGATTACTTTTTGCCCCACTTAGAGGGATATTTGTACTGATTTGCTATTTGGGCCTTATGTGTTAAGACCTCATTTCTCAAGAAGGATTTTCCCCTTTCTTAGGCTTACTCTCTCATATGGAGAGGGCATAATCTCCAATAAAATCTTGAGAAAGGGTACATACGACATAAAGAAATGTGAAATTTTGCATGGTGAAAATATGTTAATTCACCTCTCAAGTTCACTGCTGGCTTGAAAAATACAGACTTCCAGGTTGGGAATTACTTTCTCAAAACTTTAAAAGCATCAATCCACTGTTATCTACCACTCATTGTTCCTGCCATTCTGATTCCTGACCTTTTGAATATAGCCTGTGTTTTTCCTCTCTGAGATATTTCTTACCCTTTCCAGCCACTATGCTGTGTATTTAGTGGCAATTAAGTCTTTCTTATATTATTTCCCCCCTTTTGTTCTCTGATTTCCCACTCTGAAATGTCCTTACTCAGATGTCGGCCCCTCCAGTACATCGTCTCTTCTTTTTTCTATCTTCCAACCATTTATCTTTTCATTCTAGATTTATCTGTTAAACATCTACCCACCTCTCAATAAATTTCACATGGTTTCTTATACTCCCTTTGTTTCAGTTTTGTACATCTGGGGATCCTTGGCTATATTTCTGTTTCAGACTAGAAGCAGTAAGGTCTGGGAATGTGAAGGATGCTCAGGCTGTCATCATCTTCTAGAGCTTTTTCTCTTGGGAGCCCAGTGAGGGAAGGAAGGGAGGGGGATTTCTTCCACTCAGTATTCAAACTTTCCCTTACTTCTTGGCTTCCAAAACAGTGGCTCACCCACATCTTCAGCAGTAGAAACTGCTCCAGAAAATAAACTCCCTGCCTTTTGACAGAGGAAGAGAAGCAGCACTGCTGGACTTCGCAGGCTGGGAAGAGGTCTAGGGAACTACTCTTCCTTAAACTTTCATACAAGCTTCCTGTTCTCACCCCTATTTTCCACCTTCAGAAGTTCCCAATGCTTCCAAGTTCTGAGACTGTCTAGGGATCAATGGAGTTAAGCATTTAATTGGAAGTTGTCCTATTATTTTTCTTACCAGGCCAATTCCTATTTGTCTCTCTCAAGACTTAGTTTAGGTACACCTTTCCACAGACTTTGGCTCTATGAATTTAAGAATAAATACAGGCTTTAAAAATTAATGAAGGGGACTTCGCTGGTGGTCCAGTGGTAAAGAATCCTCCTTCCAATATAGGAATATAGGGGACGCAGGTTTGATCCCTGGTCGGGGAACTAAGATCCCACATGCCGCGGGGCAACTAAACCCACACACCAAAACTACTGAGCCCCAGTGCCTCAACTAGAGAGCCTGTGTGCTGCAAACTATAGAGCCCATGTGCTCTGGAGCCCACACCACAACAAAGAGAGAAAACCCACATGCCACAACTAGAGAGAAGCCCACGCACTGCAGCAAATAGCCCGCGTGCCGCAACTAAGACCCGACGCAGCCAAAAATAAAATAAATATATTTTTTAAATTTAATGAAAAGTTTTACTCTATTCTCTTCTTCCATTTTGATGGCAGTCACGTCCGAAATTAAATTCCATTATCGCATCTGTAACATTACAAATTTTACTTTTTCTTACTTTGTCTGGAACCATCTTTATGAAGAAAAGCCAATATTATGGAGACCAGTTAAAAAAAAATTCACACATGTTCTCAGTTAAGTAGCAATCCAGCCACAAAATAAGACCTCAAAATGTAGGCTATAAACAGCAAACTCTTTCAAAACATGCCCTCCCTCATGTATATATGCGTGAAGACAATTTCTAATCTTTTCTGAATTTTCAAAAATCCTTTTAAGAATTTAACGAAGGCTACAAAACCTCTAGGAACGTCTGGCCTCGCTATTTCAGAGAGTCTTGTTTCAATGTTTCTCTTTCAATAACAAATATCAGATGGAGTCAGTCTAATGTACTAGTTCACTGGCGTCACACACCTTTTCACCTGTGTCCATTCTATCCCCTTTGAATGGGCCACCGCACAGAGCACTTACTGCTTTCAGAATTTCAGGGACCAACCTAAGTACCAGCTCATCATACAGCCTTCCCGACCACTGCAGTCAAAAGAGCTGCCTGTCCAATTCGTGTATCACTCACACCTTTCTTCCTCTTCCTTCTCCATCCACTCATCCGAAGTGCACAGCACGTCACGGGCTATGCTAAGAATGTATGGGTCACATTTGACATTACAGTGTTGTACAGTTAATTGCTTCAGGTTTTTATTTACTCAGATACTGATAATCTTAAAAGCAGGAATTTTCATACTATACAGAATTTCAAAGAGGTGACAATTTGATCTCCACAATAAAAACAATTAACATTCTTTTAATTGATTTAAACAGGTAACGTAAGTAGAGTGGGGTTAAGTTCAGACAATGAAAGCAAAGTAACTTGTCCTTAAGACTTTTCACATGCATATCAACTACACTTTCTTAGAAGCGTATTACTGCACTGAAGTGTCAAGTAAAGGCTGTTTAATATTCATTCCCCAAATGGAGAAACACATTTTAGCCACTGACCTGTTATTCTCAGGTTCAGACTGGGGTGAACCTCGATGATTATTTATCAGTCTCGTTGCATAAGTATTTGCTGCTTCTGAAAGATGTCCTCTTGGAACATTTTCCTTAATGGGAGGAAAGCTTTGACTTGACAAAGGAGTTGTTGGAAACAAGAGTTCAGCAGGAATCTGTTGAAGGAAAAAAAACTGATCTTAAAGAAATTTTTAAAGTGTGTCATGTTCCAAACACAAGATATTCTTTCCCCTTTCCCCCGTCCCAGAACGCACTGAGAACTATCCTAACCGCATACACTCCTTGTGCTCTACCAGACCAGGGAGTGACAAACAACAGGCCAAAGAGCCAAATCCAGCCTGCAAGTGAGCTAGGAATGGTTTTACATTTTTAAAGGCATGAACAAAGCAACCAAACAACGAAAGAATATGCCACAGAGACTGTATATGGTCCACAAAGCCTAAAATATTTACTATCTGGCCTTTTACTGAAAGATCGGCTGACCTCGGACTATATAGAACGTATAGAGATATAATAAAAACTTATTTTTCTAAGAGAAAGAAATTGAGGATAAAGTCACAAAGACACTGCCTTTAAAAACCAAAGTAAGCCCACTATTCTTTTTCTCCTAGTTCTGTTCTCACCCTCAAACCCTCAGCCTTTATACAAGAAAACATTTCAGTGTAATGATAAGCACACATACACAACTGCAGCAGACCACAACTTCTGATACAAGAAGTACAACTACCTATTTATATACTCAGAAAAAGCTCAACACCATTAAGCGTTAAGAAAGATATGGGGGTATGGAAGGACTTCCCTGGTGGCTCAGTGGTTAAGACTCCACGCTACTGATGCAGGGCACCTGGGTTCAGGGAACCAGATCCCACATGCATGCTGCAACTAAGACTTCGCATGCCACAACTAAGGAGCTGGCAAGGCGCAACTAAGGAGCACACCTGCTGCAACTAAGACCTGGCCCAACCAAATAAATAAACCAAATAAAATATATATATTAAAAAAAAAATAGGGGTATGGATTAAGAGATAAAAACTACTTTGTATAAAATAGATATGGGCTTCCCTGGTGGCGCAGTGGTTAAGAATCCGCCTGCCAATGCAGGGGACACGGGTTCAAGCCCTGGCCAGGGAAGATCCCACATGCCATGGAGCAACTAAGCCCGTGCACTACAACTACTGAGCCTGAGCTCTAGAGCCCTCAAGCCACAACTACTGAGCCCACGTGCTGCAACTACTGAAGCCCACGCACCTAGAGGCCATGCTCCGCAACAGAAGCCACTGCAATGAGAAGGCCGCACACCACAATGAAGAGTAGCCCCCGCTCACTGCAACTAGAGAAAGCCCGCGCACAGCAACGAAGACCCAACACAGCCATAAATAAATAAATAAACAAACAAACAAATAAATAAATGCAACAAGGACATATTGTACAGCACAGGAAATTACAGCCATTATTTTGTAATAACTTTATTGGAGTATTATCTGTAAGAATTCTGAATCACTATGTTGTACACCTGAAACTAATATAATATTGTAAATCAACTGTACACTATGGTTGAAGGGTCAACACTACAGCTTTGGTCCAGGTTAGTACTACCATGTGGCTCCCTGGGTCTTCCTATAAACTTTTCCTTGACTGTCTACCTAACAATAAGATTCTTAAAAGAATATCTGCCTTTCCTCAGAAGATGCCCAACTGAATAATAAAATTGAGAAGTTTGAGTGAAGTTGGGGGTTAGAAGTCAGTATTGGGAAAGAGGGTAAGAAGGGGTCCAAGAAGAGAAGAGAAACGTGAACTGAATGAACAAGATTGCTTCAATTTGTTATGTAACTCCTGAGCTTAAAATTGAGTATTAAATTAATCACAACACAATACAAGACACAGCTATAAAATGGAAGGCCTAATTACCCGAGGGATTACTTCCAGTTGTCTGATCCTGAATTTTTCCTTGTCTCTTAAAAAAAAAAAAAAAGAGAGAGAAAAGAAAAATGTATTTAAATTTACTTATGATTTTTCAATTCTGTTTTCGAATGACATACTTCCATTTCACTACTAAGTCAGTAAGATAGGTACACTGAACTTTGCTTCAATTTCGTTATGATCAGTGGTCAGCACTCAGGCAGGCAAGTACTTTCCACCTCTTATCTCAGCAACACCCTAATGTCTTCCACTCCTGCTACTGGATTTATCTTTAAGAACAGTGCACTATAAATCAAAACCACCCAGAAGATCTTCATCAACTCAGCCTTCCGTGTGCAGTACACAAGCCTAACGTTCACCATGGTTCACTATCGTTCCCCAGCTTCTCTCTCCCACCTCTATTTTCCATTATCCCCATTCACATATTTACTGTACTTAAGCTGAACAAACCTTTGCTTCCTACCCAACAAATCCTACCTTTCCTTCAAGGCCTATTACAAAATTGTCCTTCATGAATTTTCCTGATCCATTTCCCCATCCCCAACCATAAGTAATTTCTCCTTATGGGCTTCCTCACAGGACTGGATCATGCCTTTTACGGGAGTCGTCAATTTCAAATTGGTAATACACACATCTCACTTTCCCCATTAGACCTTGAGCTCATAAAGGGCAGTATTCACTTTTGATTCATGGATGTGTAGTCCAAAAGAACAAAACTATACTGTATATTCAAAGTATCTTGTAGATAGGACAGCAATAAACAGCAGGTATCCACAGTATAAACTTTAAAAGCACTTGATGTTATGCACTCCACATCATATCTTTTTTTTTGGAGTCATAATCTTTTTTGGCTATACTGCTTTATCTTGGAGAAATATCAACTAATGCTGCAGACACACCACTGTTGATGATCTGGGTATTATTTTCCCACCATACAATAATATAACACTCACTTCTTTTTGTAGGTTTTTTCATAAGTGGGATGCACCAAATCTTCATCTTCAGGTTCTTCTGGAACATCACAATTTCTAGTCAGAAAAATCACATGGGAATAACACGTCACCAGCGCCTATTCATACATCTTGAACAGTACTTTCTGCCTTTCCAAAAAGGCTACTACCAACTATATGATACCTGAACTGTGGGTCAGGGTTATTGGAGCAATACCATTTTTCTGGAAGTTGATCTATCCCATCTGGTAATTTTCGCCACTTTAGACAGGAATCACATTGAACCCATGTCTGATCAGGACGTTTCCTGTAACAAAATAGCAACTAAATATTAGCATGGAAATATGGATCTAAGTACTTCACTAGACTTTCCACATCATTTCTTCCACAAAATGCCCCTATTATTTAATTCTGTCCCTGAAAATTCTGGAACATTTGACAGTAAGTTAAGATTTTAAAAACAACAACTTTGGCTACCACTGAAGGTTAAAAGTGACAGACCAATTTAAACAAATTGACTTAGTCTTGTCTAATAGCATACTATTACATTTTTTCTATAATAAAAACTAAAAAACTTAGAAAATACTACAAATGCCTTGCCCTGAAATTTATGTTAAGTTAGCGTCTGCAGTGTCAAATCTAATATACTTATTAGCACAATAAACCATTCAAAGTACAGAAAAGAAGCAAGTTGTATTACTGTAATTTAAGCAATTTTTATAACTGTATTACATTTTATCCTCTATTATAGCACATCTCTGAATAACTTAAATGTACACATTCTTTTAGTTTATAAAAGGCTTTTGAGTTGTGGGATTTATTTCTTACTATGGATTAGATTCAAAAGTTTATGAACACTGTAGAATCACCATGCCCTCCAATATCACATCTTGATATCATAGTCACTTATTATTATTTTTATATATAAATTTATTTATTTATTTATGGCTGCATTGGGTCATCGTTGCTGTGCACAGGCTTTCTCTAGTTGTGTTGAATGGGGGTTACTCTTCGTTGCGGTGTGCAGGCTTCTCATTGCGGTGGGCTCTCTTGTGGTGGAGCATGGGCTCTAGAGCACAGGCTCAGTAGTTGTGCTGCACGGGCCCAGCTGCTCTGTGGCATGTGGGATCTTCCTGGGCCAGGGCTCGAACCCATGTCCCCTGCACTGGCAGGCGGATTCTTAACCACTGCGCCACCATGGAAGTCCCAGTCACTTATTATTTTTTTAAATGTACTTACTGTATATCTTCAACCAGCAAAGTCAGAGGATATTCTGCATTTTTCTTCACTTTCATTTCATTCCAGTAATCATTGAGCTTATCTCCTAGTGCTGTTATTGTAAGCCTTAAAAAAAAGTAAATTATAAAATCAATTCAAGAAAAAAAAAGATAAAGATTAAATCTTTGACAAACAGTGAAAGCATAAACAACCTGGTACTGATCATGTGAACACGGGGGAGGGGCCTCCAAAAGGCACAGTTAAGAAACTTAAAGTAATGGCAATTTTCTCTAAGGATGTACATAAGTTCATAGAACAGAGCCAGGACCATCTAGGAATAAGACGGACAATACTAACACTTTGGGTTCTCTGTTGAGGAAGTGTGTTGCAGACCAGCTACTGGGAGAACCACAGGCTTTCTGAATTTCACCTCAACCAACAAACTTACAAGCTTCAATGCAAACCAGAATGCAGCTGTTTGCTTTATAAAAGTATGCAGCCATTACCAGCAAGTATAATTCAAAATAGCTTCTGTCCCACAATTAAGACTTTCACTTTTCCCACAATAAGGTGTCAGTAAAAAAGCAAATCAGGGCTTCCCTGGTGGCGCAGTGGTTGAGAGTCCGCCTGCCGATGCAGGGGACACGGGTTCGTGCCCCGATCCCGGAAGATCCCACATGCCGCGGAGCGGCTGGGCCCGCGAGCCATGGCCGCGGAGCCTGTGTGTCCGGAGCCTGTGCTCCGCAACGGGAGAGGCCACAGCAGTGAGAGGCCCGCGTACAGCAAAAAAAAAAAAAAAAGCAAATCAACAGGACCTACTGAGATAAACGTGACTACGGCCACAACTGAATAATCACTTGTTAATGAGTTAAGTACCTACTGTGCCAGGAACTGTCTGCACACACAACATACAGTCAGTGTAACATCTTAAATTTAAAACAGACTTTATGTGATCCCTATCAAATTACCCATGATGTTTTTCACAGAACTAGACCAAATAATCCTAAAATTTATATGGACCCACAAAAGACCCAGAATTGCCAAAGCAATCCTGAAAAAAAAAAGCAAAAAGCTGGAAGCATAACCCTTCTGGACTTCAGAAAATACTACAAGCCTACAGCAATCAAAACAGTGTGCTACTGGCACAAAAACAGACATATAGATCAATGGGACAGAACAGAGAGCCCAGAAATAAACTCACACACCTACAGTCAATTAATCTTTGACGAAGGAGGCAAGAATATACAATGGAGAAAAGACAGTCTCTTCAGCAAGTGGTGCTGGGAAAGCTAGACAGTCGCGTGTAAATCAATCAAGTTAGAACATTCCCTCACACCACACACAAAAATAAACTCAAAATGGCTTAAATACTTAAATATAAGACATGACACCATGAGACACCTAGAAGAGAACACAGGCAAAACACTGACATAAATCGTAGCAATGTTTTCTTAGGTCAGTCTCTCAAGGCAAGGGGAAAAAAAAAAAAAAAAAAAAAGCAAAAATAAACAAATGGGATCTAATCAAACTCACAAGCTTTTGCACAGCAAAGAAAACGAAAAGACAACCTATGGAATGTGAGAAAATATTTGCAAAGGATACAACTGCCAAGGGTTTAATTTCCAAAATATACAAACAGCTCATACAACTCCATAACAAAAATACAACCCAATCAAAACTTGGGTAGAAGATCTAAATATACATTTTCCCAAAGAAGACATACAGATGGCCAACAGGTACATGAAAAGATACTCATCATCACTAATTATCAGAGAAATGCAAATCAAAATGACAATGAGGCATCACCTCACGCCGGTCAGAATGTCCATCATCAAAAAAGTCTACAAATAATAGGGCTTCCCTGGTGGCGCAGTGGTTGAGAGTCCGCCTGCCGATGCAGGGGACACGGGTTCGTGCCCCGGTCCGGGAAGATCCCACATGCCACGGAGCGGCTGGGCCTGTGAGCCATGGCCGCTGAGCCTGCGCGTCCGGAGCCTGTGCTCCGCAACGGGAGAGGCCACAACAGTGACAGGCCCACGTAGCGGGGAAAAAAAAAAAAAAAAAAAAAGTCTACAAATAATAAGTGCTGGAGAGGGTGTGGAGAAGAGCCAACCCTCCTACACTGCTGCTGGGAACGTAAATTGGTGGAAGCACTGTGAAAAACAGTATGGAAGTTCCTTAAAAAACTAAAAATAGAGTTACCATATGATCCAGCAACACCACTCCTGGGCACATATCTGGAGAAACCTATAATTCATAAAGATAGGGCTTCCCTGGTGGCGCAGTGGTTAAGAATCCACCTGCCAATGCTGGGGACACGGGTTTGAGCCCTGGTCCAGGAAGATCCCACATGCCATGGAGCAACTAAGCCCATGCACAACGACTGAGCCCACACGCCACAACTACTGAAGCCTGCACGCCTAGAGCCCGTGCTCAGCAACAAGAGAAGTCACCACAATGAGAAGCCCACGCACCGCAAAGAAGAGTAGCCCCCGCTCACCGCAACCAGAGAAAGCCTGCACACAGCAACAAAGACCCAACGCAGCCAAAGATAAATAAATAAAATAAACTAAAAAACGAAAAGATATATGCACCTGGGGCTTCCCTGGCAGTCCAGTGGTTAAGACTCCGTGTTCCCAATGTAGGGTGTATGCGTTCGATCCCTGGTCAGGGAACAAAGATCCCACATGCCACATGGCATGGCAAGGGGTGAGGGGGGAAAAACGATACATGCACCCCAATGTGCAGCACTATTTACAACAGCCAAGACATGGAAGCAACCTAAATGTTCATCGACAGAGTAATGGATAAAGAAGATGTGGGGGCTTCCCTGGTGGCGCAGTGGTTGAGAGTCCGCCTGCCGATGCAGGGGACACGGGTTCGTGCCCCGATCCCGGAAGATCCCACATGCCGCGGAGCGGCTGGGCCCGCGAGCCATGGCCGCGGGGCCTGTGTGTCCGGAGCCTGTGCTCCGCAACGGGAGAGGCCACAGCAGTGAGAGGCCCGCGTACAGCAAAAAAAAAAAAAAAAAAAAAAAAAAAAGAAGATGTGGTGTATACATCAATATATACAATGGAATATTACTCAGCCATAAAAAAGAATAACATAGTACCATCAGCAGCAACATGGATGGATTTAGAGATTATGATACTAAGTGAAGTAAGTCAGACAAAGACAAATATTATATATCACTTATATGTGGAACCTAAAAAGTAGTACAAACAAACTTATTTACAAAACAGAAAGACTCACAGACTTTGAAAACAAACTTAAGGTTACCAAAGGGGAAGGCGGGTGGGGAGGCATACATTGAGAGTATGGGATTAACAGATGCATACTACTATATATAAAATAAACAACAAGGATTTACTGTACAGCACAGGGAACTATTTCAATATCTTGTAATAAACTATGATGGAAAGGAATAAAAAAAGAATTATAGACATACATATATATGTATAACCAAATCACTGCTGTACACTTGAAACTAACATAATATTGTAAATCAACTGTACTTCAATAGAGTAAATAAAGCTTTTAAAAATTAAGACTCGGGCTTCCCTGGTGACGCAGTGGTTAAGAATCCACCTGCCAATGCAGGGAACATGGGCTCGAGCCCTGGGCAGGGAAGATCTCACATGCTGCGGAACAACTAAGCCCGTGCGCCACAACTACTGAAGCCTGCATGCCTAGAGCCCGTGCTCCGCAACAAGAGAAGCCACCACAATGAAAAGCCTGCGCACTGCAATGAAAAGTAGCCTCCGCTCACTGCATCTGGAAAAAGCCCACGCACAGCAACAAAGACCCAACGCAGCCAAAAAATAAATCAATAAATTTAAACATTTTAAAAAATAAATAAAAATCAAGACTTGAAATTCTGTACTGACAGGTTAATATTAGACATGTCTATCCCCATTCATTATCTCTATTTTTGCCCACCAGGAAGCCCCACTATAACAACATATAAACATCCGAATAAGAAGGTATCAACTCCCCTCCCAAACATGGTTCTCCTTTCATATCACTTTTTCAGGTCTTCCTCCTCTCCTTTTCTTATCATCTCTATTCCTCAATCCATGAGACTGTACCCATTTCTGTTGAAAATATACCTAGGAGTGGAATTGCGGGGCCATAGGGGTGGACATTGATGTTCACCTTTACTCAATAGTCTAATAACTTTGAAAAATGATCAACAATTTTCACACCAACAGCACGTACAGGAGTTCCAACTGCCCCACATCTTACCAACATTTGCTATATCTTATTCATTTTAGATAATTTTTCGATTTTGATCTAATGTATTAACACTTTTTGCATCTTGTTAAAAAACCACCTAAATTAAAGGTTATGAAACTATTCTTGTTTTCATTTCATTTTTGCCTTTCTCATTTAGGCTTAAAATCCATCTGGAATTGATTTTTCGCTTCATGTAAGAGGGAGAAGTTAACGTTCATTTTGTTCACAAAGGTAGCTGAAACATCATTTTTAGAAAGATGATCATTTTCCTACTACACCTTGGTCATACATCAGCTGACCATATGTATAAAAAGCAGGGATCTGTTTCTGGCTTCTCTATTCTATTTCACTAGACTATTTTTCATTAATACCACACTTTCACTACAGCGTTTGAAGTACTGATATTTAGTCGTATGAGTCCTCTTGATTTGTTGTTCTTTGTCTTAACTATCTTTGGTCTTCTGACTTTCCACATAAAGTTTAAATTAAGCCTATTAACATACATACACACCTGCTGGGATTTTTTTTAACCTGGAATTGTATTTAATCACTTTGGAGAAAAAATGACATTTTATAATATTCAGCCAACCAACTCCTGAACCTGGTATACCTATTTATTCAGATTTGAAATTTCACTACACAATGTTTTATAGTTTTTAGTGTGTTGAGGTCTTTTGCATATTTTACTTACTCCAAAGCACTTGCTTTTTTGATTATGTATAAAAGTTTTTGAATCTCATGGTTTTTTGTTTTTGTTTTTTTTTTGCTGGTAAACAAACTTCTGAATACTTCTTATCTAGCAACCTTAGACTCTGTATTACATTGCAGATTATTTTGGACTTTCTATATACTTGATATTGTCACCTACAGAAAATTATTTATTCCTTTCCAACCCTTATACTTTCATTTCTTTCTTTTTTGCCTTATTTGTTCTGGTTATTTCCTCAAGAACAATGGTGAAGAGCTGATAACCTTATCTTACTCCCACTCTTAAGGGGAAAGCTGTCAATAATTCACCATTAGGAACTGCTGGTTTTTTTGCTAAATAGTTGGTATTGCTAATATGCCCTTTCTGTTAATGGCTTTGTAAGAGTTCCTTTTCTCCTACCTCACAAATTGATACTGTGGTTTCTCAAGTGCTTTTTCTGTACCTATGAAAATGCCCATGAGATTTTTCTTTAACATCAGCGTGATGAATTACATTGAATTCTGAATAGTAAAAACCACCCATGCCATCTTGGAATACAATCCACTTGGTTTTAATGTATTATTCTTTTTACAAGTCACTAAATGGTATCTGCTGTTTAATTAAGATTTTTATATCTTAATCATGAGAGAGTGACATAAATTTTCTTTCTTGTAATGCATTCATGAGTTCACTACTAGTTATGTGGTCTCTTAAAACCTTTAATGATTGTGTAAGCTGGCGCCGCCACTTCCTTAAATGTTTGAAAGTATGTGGGAAATTTTTAATTTGACTCAGTTTGAAAGGAAGGTGTCCATATCATCTAAAATGGTCTAAAACTGTTCATGCTACCCCTCTATGTTTTTCTGTCTGTAGATCTGTAGTAATGTCCTCCTTTTCATTTCTGATATTGATGATCATTATTTTCTCTTTTTCCTTAGTCTTGCCAGATGCTTATAGACTTTGTTAATCTTACCAAAGAACAAACTTTGGGCTTTTGATTGTGTCAATTATCAACTTACTGTCTTCCAGTTCCAAACAGGTTTTTTTGGTTCAGTTTTGTGATAACGGAGCTTGATCCTGTAAACATTCGTCCTTTGCCAGCCTGAGGAATGTTACACTGGGTTAACGGGGCAATGAACCTACCAGGTGAGAGCAGCAAGACACACGGCCTTCAGGTCTGGTGCTCCATTGTTATCTGGCTGGAGCCCATGGCCTCCCAAAGGAGCTCCAGCTGTGCTTTCAGGCCACGCTCTTCCCTCCAGCAGCAGGAACCAGTTCCAGCATATACTCACAGCCTTGTGCAAAGACAGGTCTCCTCTACAGAACAGCTCCAGCCCAAGCCCACCCACATCCCCTGGCAACAGCAGGCCATGTCTACAGACCCAGACTGGCCAGGCCTCCTGGCAAGCTTCTTGCCATGGCAGGTGGCCTGTTCCTTTGTTTGTTATGACCTCTACAAAGAGATCTGAATCTCCGACATCAGGGACCAGGGATCCTCTCCTAGTTCCTTTATTGTCTACTCTTTTTCAACCTAGAGGTTTAACAGCTGCTCTTCTTTATCAGCTAGTTCTGGACATCTACTGTCCTCTTTTACCTCTTTGAGTGATCACCTTCTACTATTCTGGTTAACAACTCCCTATATTTTCCCTGTTCAAATAACAGGGGTAGCTTCTGTCTCAGGACTATACTCTGAATATTTATTGATTTTCTCTATTGTGTGTTTCCTAATTTGCTGATTTTGCTCTTTATCATTTCCCTCCTTCCACTTTGTTTTTATATGAAGTTTGCATTCTTCTTCATAATATACACTCATTAGGACAACTGTTTGTGCTTCCTAAATTTATAAGTAAAATTGATGGTCATATTTATTTTATGGCTTCTGATCACTCTTAAAAGATATGAGCATTTCTGTCTCAAGTACATAGGACTAAGCTATCTTAAAGTTCCCATCCAAGATCAAAGTTTCTGGATTTTTATATTACACAAAAAAATGTTACCAAGAAAGCAGGAACTTCCTCTATTTAGTACAAATCTCAAAAATTCTTCATCAGTAAAGACAGAGGAGAATATATTTCTATTTGTGACGGAGTAGAATACTGTCCCCAAGGATGAGAAAATGATTACATGTGTTTTCTATGCAAGCTTCCCACAAAACAGAAAGAAATCCAGCTTAGAAAAAGTTATGAAAGTATTTCCAAAATAAATAGTAAGAAGTCAGTCATTTAAATAGGTAACATACCTGTATTCATTAGTATAATCGAAATCTTGTTTATTATGAGTCGGCTTTAAGAAATAACAGTCTATAATCCCCACTACTCCAACACCCATGTTGTTTGCCTGAAAAATAAAACTGGCATTTTAAACATGAAACATGATGCTTCAAACAATTATCCCTTCACCAAGATTTAAGATCTGTATGAAACATTGTCCTGTATTTTATCTCATGATTCTCATGACATTTAGATTGAAAAACAGTGTCTGGTAGGTAATTTACCTTTCTGGGAGCTAACTCCTAAATATGTAACAACAGCTTTCCTCCAAAACCACTTCCACTGTTATCAAGTATTCATGTAGACAAGTATTATCATTCCCGATTTTATACTAGGGAAAAAAGATCCCCTCTACTGGGATGCAATTTCTTCGCTACTAAAAACCACAACTAACTCCTTCCTGTATCCATACATAGTGCCTAGCAAAGGCTCTGGCACGTAATATTCCATAAGTTTGTTAGATAAAAATTAAAGACATTTATCCAAAGTTACACATTCAGTTGTTTATTGTGATGAAGTAAAAACTTTAATTCAACTGACCTAGGTTATTTTTTAAACCTGCTAGCTAAAACACTGAACTCCAAGTATCTGAGTCATTTTCTGATTATCCACATGTGATTAACACATGTATTTTGTTCACGACTATAGCTGAGTCTAAGTATAAAGAGAAACAGTGAAATACTGACTTATGAGAATTTTCAGATGCAACTATAGACAAAACCATGAAAACCTAATCATAATGCTACTCCACTGAAAACTATCAGTGGTTCCTCATTTCGTACAACTTGTAAACCACAGAACCCTTCAATCTTAGTTCTTTTTCACCTCCTTTCTGGCCTCATCTTCCTCTCTCCCATTCCCCACTTACCACCTGGTCCAGGCCTAACAACTCCCTTAATGATGCCATCCTCTCAGAAGCCTTTCTTTTCCTTTTCAGACATTCCTTTCTCTGTCTAGAAAGCTCTTGCCAGACTTTCCAAAACAGTAAATCAACTTAGTCCCATCTCAATCACCACTTTCTCCAAGAAGCCCTTTCTGCTGCTCCAAGGATATACCACATTCCCCTCATCAGAAAGAGCTCTGGGGGCATGTGCTATACCTTTTCAACTTTTTATGCTGAGCATCTAGCGTGGAAAATCATGCCAAGTATTTAATAAATGTTTACTGAATCCAAATACTACGACCAGTCCATCTTCTGGTAAAGAAAAACATTAAAAGTTGGCTGCAGGGCTTCTCTGGTGGCACAATGGTTAGGAATCCACCTGCCAATTCAGGGGACATGGGTTCGATCCCTGGTCCGGGAAGATCCCACATGCTGTGGAGCAACTAAGCCCATGTGCCACAACTACTGAGCCTGTGCGCCTAGAGCCCATGCTCTGCAACAAGAGAAGCCACCACAATGGGAAGCTCGCGCGCAGCAACAAAGACCCAATGCAGCCAAAAATAAAATACATTTATTAAAAAAAAAAAACCTGGCTGTAAAAGCTTATTTTTTACAAGGTTAAACTTAACCAGAAATTATATATAATGCAAATTTAACTGGGTTGGAAAAATGGATTATGTACCTTAAGTCAAAACACTTGAGAAATAAGGCCTATTACCAAAAATACATTTCCAATTACCAGTGAAATTCAGAACTTTATAATTATAGAGTATTTCTGGCAAAAATTACTATTCCAGGGCTTCCTTGGTGGCGCAGTGGTTGAGAGTCCACCTGCCGATGCAGGGGACACGGGGTCATGCCCCGGTCTGGGAAGATCCCACATGCCGTGGAGTGGCTGGGCCCGTGATCCATGGCTGCTGAGCCTGCATGTCTGGAGCCTGTGCTCCGCAATGGGAGAAGCCACAACAGTGAGAGGCCCGCGTACCGCAAAAAAAAAAAAAAAAAAAAAAAAAAAAAATTACTATTCCAATTATAAATAAAAATTAGCATTTTAAATAACAGTTATTGATACCTTGCATCATGGTTGTCATTTCTGGATTTTTCTAATTGAAATCAGTGGTTATAAAGAAGAGCCCAACAAAGTTCATTTACTTTTTTAAAAATTGAAATATAGTTGATTTACAATACTATATTAGTTTCAGGTGTATGACACAGTGATTCAATATTTTTATATAGTCCATTTAAAATTATAAGATATTGGCTATATTCCCTGTGCTGTACAATATATCCTTGTGGCTCATTTATTTTATACATAGTAGTTTGTACCTCTTAATCCCCTACCCCCATCTCCCCTTGCCACCCTGCCCCCACTGGTAACCATTAGTTTGTTCTCCGTGTCTGTGAGTCTGTTTGTGTTCTGTTACATTCATTCACTTGTTTTATTTTTTTGATTCCACATATAAGCGGTAACATATAGTACTTGTCTTTTCCTGACATATTATACTTCATTAAGCATACTATGCTCCAGGTCCATCCATGTTGTTGCAAAGAATTTAGAATGAAATAAAATGAATAGAAAATGAACATCATAGAATTGGAAAACAAAATATGCCTGGACTTAAAACCTTTAACAAAGCTGAATTTCAGAATTTATCACAAATTCTTAACACCCACCCACACACACCAAAAAAATTTTCTGTGAAAACAGGTAAAAGATAAACAGATCGACATAGTGGGCAATGTTCACCATCCTAAATTGAATCCTACAACAATGGAAGTGGTTTAGGAGGAAAAACTCTGATATATTCAGGAACTAACTCCAGAAAAGTAAATCACCTATCAGATACTATTTTTTAGGCTACTGAGTCAACAACTAATTAAAACCAATCAATTTTATTCTATCATGAAAAAAATCAAGGCTCCTTTTCCAAGTGTAGAGAAAATATCTGCACCTGGGCCTGAGGTCTAAGGCAGGTTACCTATTAGCCCCAATTCCCTCTGTAAAACAGAGATAAAATGTTCTGTCCTCAAATTAATATAAAAGTGTTCTAAGGTCAAGTGCCATACCAATGTTATTAAAAACATTGACATTTAAAAGTCATTAGGCAAAAAGCACATTGTTTCACATCTGACCCGATAACATGTTATCCTAACTTTTATAAAAGATACATTTTCAGATATAAACTTACCCTTAACTGACATCCAACTTTTTCATAGGCTTTGATGAGTCTATTTCTGTGATACATCATTATCCCATAATGATCTTTATTTCTGCAGTTGAATCCAAAAGTAATTCTCACAGTTTTATTAGTCTTAAATGTTAAGGAAAATTCTGAACACACCACCTCACTCCCTTTAAACCACCCTTCCTATTTTGTTATTTTTTGAGTCCAAAGGTGCAAAAAAGGGCAAAAGTTGGAGAGGATTAGACTCTATCAGGATAAAAGGAGAAAGGGGGAAGGGAAATACACTTGACTGATACATATCTATATACAGCATCATAACAAGCAAAATAAAGGATACTAAAAATTTGGGTCGATAAATATCACGTTCAATGTAGGCAAGACTCTTCGAAACTAGCTGTGTCTTCACTTTCTGTCCACGCAAGATGATCTGCATTCGTGGCTTTAGATATAATATACTGCAGTAAGCCTGCAAAGACACACAATTATCTGTCCTTTCCAAATAATTATCTATGGATTTGTTCAACATTACTTACGCATGTATTTAAAAAGGAAGCTACCACCTTGCTTTGATAAAAGACGTATTAACTCTTCAATAAAATACTATAGACTATAAAGGTGTATTAGTTAATATCTGAATACCTTTTATTAAAAACAAGCTCAATATACTGTAGCCAGTAAAAATGACTTACAGAAAACAATCTATTGACCTACATAGATGTTGATGTGTTAAGTGAAAAAAAGTTAAAAAACAGCATGTATAGATAGTATGGTCTTATTTTAATTAAAAAAAAAATGTTTGGGGCTTCCCTGGTGGCGCAGTGGTTGAGAGTCCGCCTGCCGATGCAGGGGACACGGGTTCGTGCCCCGGTCCAGGAAGATCCCACATGCCGCGGAGCGGCTGGGCCCATGAGCCATGGACGCTGAGCCTGCGCGTCCGGAACCTGTGCTCCACATCGGGAGAGGCCACAACAGTGAGAGGTCCGCGTACAGCAAAAAAAAAAAAAAAAATGTTTATGTGTACAAAAAGGACTATTTTCTGACTCTCCTGTCAAAACTATATATTGCTATTATAATTTTAAAAGCATCAACAAATTTTATTTGGGCAAAAATAAGCAAAATCTAATATAAACAAAAGGGACTATTATAAGCTTGAAAAGGAAAAAAATCATAAATAATGCACCAACATTTAAGCAAAGTAGACAAATAGCACTTCTTCCATATGGAGCCGTAAAAATCAGCAGTCATCTAAATGTGTTTTCAAGTCTTTTTTTTTTTTCTGGCTGCCTGGGGCTTGCGGGATCTTAGTTCCTTGACCAGGGATTGAACACGGGCCATGGCAGTGGAAGTGCCTAGTCCTAATCACTGGACCGCCAGGGAATTCCCTAAACGTGTTTTCAATTCTTAATACATGGAAGTTTAGATACCTTAGAATTGTGACCAAACTTTGCATCCTAAAACATGTTAAAATATGATCTCCTGTGCCTGTCTCCAAGCTATCAGAAATCTCTGAGGGAAATGAACTGAACAACTCAAGAAGGATATATGAAAAGTTCAACACAAAACTAAAATTTGAACATTTCTCTTATCTTTTTTTCCTGACTCCTGATTTCAAAATTAGTGGTGTTTTGCCCGTTTATAAAATTCATTA
Source organism: Mesoplodon densirostris (assembly GCF_025265405.1). NCBI lineage: Eukaryota > Metazoa > Chordata > Mammalia > Artiodactyla > Ziphiidae > Mesoplodon > Mesoplodon densirostris. Next base: position 9,155,828 of record NC_082665.1, read on the forward strand.
ATGATATTTTAAAACACTTTTTTCATGGTACACTAACATTATACCATCTGCTCTGGCTACCTCTGGATATTCTTGAGTTAAGATTTTCTTAACAACTAGGACATACTTCACTAACACACTGGGGTATATCAAGGAATAGTAATAGCTGCCATTGTAATTGCTAGAATCTCAGAAAAAATTACATAGTATACTTGTAAACGTCAAAAGAATCAGCTTGGGGTTATGAAATAATTTTAGCACAAAAAAAGGGAAAAGGGGAATTCCCTGGTGGTCCAGTGGTTAGGACCACTCTCCCCGGTCGGGGAACTAAGATCCCACATGCCGCAGTGCAGCCAAGAAAAACAAAGAGGAGGGAATAAAAAGGGAATAGTATTATATGTCTTATCATAGTGACTAAGAAACTTAATATTCTTTGTTTTGATTAATTTATTTATTTTTGGCTGCATCGGGTCTTTGTTGCTGCGTGGGCTTTCGCCGTTGCAGCAAGCGGGGGCTACTCTTTGTCGCGGTGCGCGGGCTTCTCATTGTGGTGGCTTCTCTTGTTGCGGAACATGGGCTCTAGGCGTGCAGGCTCAGTAATTGCGGCTCATGGGCTCCAGCGCGCAGGCTCAGTAGTTGTGGCGCATGGGCTTAGTTGCTCCCCGGCATGTGGGATCTTCCCGGACCAGGGCTCGAACCCATGTCCCCTGCATTGGCAGGCGGATTCTTAACCACTGCACCACCAGGGAAGCCCGAAATTTAATATTCTTATTATATCAACACTGTTATATTGAGAGATTAATTCCTTCAATCTTAAAAACATTCTCATCTCTAAGGTCAAATCTCAAAGGTATTTATCACAAAATTCTACGAACGTGCATTATGTATAGGCTATACATAATTTATTGCTTTAGGGTATCAATAATGTGTGTGCGTGTGTTCTAGAGAGTAATTTAAATTTTAAAAGACACTCTGAATCTGGCGTTTTGATGGAATCAATCAATAGGGCCATCATAGGACAAACTGATTCTAGTATTCCCAATTCAAATAATTAACCACACAGTGAAAGAACTTTGACAAGCACTGTTAGACCTGATGACTTCGCAATTAAAAAACTTTTCTAAACAAATAAAACAAGCAGTGCGCACAAGACCAATTTAATAAATTGGTTCATATCTGAGATACTTAGAGATTTCTGGCAGCATTTATAATGCAAGTGGTTAACAATCTCCATTATCTGATGATTTTTCTCACTCCCACAGAGAGCTGAATACATACCCTCAGAGAATAGTCACTCTCCGGGGCAATTTGGTCCATCCTTTCTTGCTTCTTGTACCCTTTCTTCCCTGCCGTCTCATCTAAATCTTCTGGAATTCTGATGTCATATTTATCCTTATCAAAATCAAACTCTGTTGCACTTTTGTAGCTGCAAAAATAATGTTTTTATAAGAGCTGAATTTTAACTTCGCCATAAGATGAGCAAGCAAATAACTTTGAGTTAGCAAAACAAAACACGAACATGTGGTGGGAGTTAAGGTCAGAGGAGTTGGAGGGAGGGAGGGAGGGAGGGAGGGAGGGAGGGAGGGAGAAAAGAAATCCAGAAGGTACAGAAAAGAACTGTATTCATTCACACGTTGCCATTGGGAATGTCAAATGATAGAGCCACATTCTGATAGTTTCTTAAAAAAATAAACGTGCAACTACCATAGGATCCAGTAATTACACTCCTGGGCATTTAGCCCACAAAATGATGACCATATTCCCACAAAAATCTCTATGCACGTATTTCATAGCAGGGGTCTCCAACCCCCGGGCCTGTTAGGAACCCGGCCACACAGCAGGAGGTGTAAAGCTTCACCTGCTGCTTCCCACCACTGCATTACTGCCTGAACCCCACCCCCCGACCCTGTGGAAAAACTGTCTTCCATGAAGCCGGACCCTGATGACAAAAAGGTTGGGAACCCCTGTTTTATAGCTCTATTTGTAATAACTGAAACTTGTAAACAACCAGATTGGTAAACACACTGTGGTCCATCCATATAATGCAATTACCACTCAGCAAGTAAGAGGAAGCAAACGGACACACACAAGAACCTGGATGAATCATCAGAAAATTATGCTGAATGAAAAAAGCTAATCCCAAAAGGTTTCACACGGTATGATTCCAGTTACAGAATATTCTTGAAATGACAAAGTTATAGAAATGGAGAACATGTTAGAGGTTGCCAGGGATGAAGGAAGAAGTGGGTGTGGATATAAAAGGGATCCTTGAATTGATGAAATTGTCCTGTACCTTGACTGTATCATTGTCAGTATCAACAGTATTACTGTACTGTAGTGTTCCAAGAAGTTATCATTGGGGGAAACTGGGTAAAGAGTACATGAGATTTCTTACAACTACTATGAATCTACAATTATCTCAGAATTAAAAGTTAAAGAAAATGGTGGTGGGGATGGGAGGGGCAGGGAAGAAAGAAAAAGAAAATAAAAGAAAAAGGGAATACAGGTGGTCAGAAAAGCACAAGAATTAAAGGATTTTAGGATTATCACTATTTGTGCTTTATTCCTATGGTTCAACATATCTTAGATCTCTCAATATCACACACTTACCCTAAATTTTAAAACTTTATTTGCAAAGGATTTTATCCTCACAAAGATTTAGCAACACAGAAGTCTCATTTATATTATTTTTCTCAACAGATGCTGAATTGTGCTTAGCTTTATGTAATTAACCAAACAGACAAAGATTTCTCTAACTTACTCAAGTTGGGACTTGTTGGCTGGGCTTTATCTTTTCGTTTCATTTCTCTTTTTTTTTTTTGAGGAGAGGGATGGTATAACCAAGAGCGAAAATAGAGTGCTATGGAGACAGAATGGCAGGGCTAGGAAATTTATTTTTAGTAATATGAAATTATCTCAAATTGAAGCCAAAGTAGCCTCAATAAAATACCCTTGGAAAAGGTAAATCATTAACTATGCCATAAAGTGAGGACCTTCCAATATATTTGCACTCTTGTGTGACAAAGCATGAATGTAATGAAATTATTCCCACACGTGCACTTTACTTCCCAAATGGTTAACTAGCTGAGGTCTACCGTTTACCTTCTGAGATTCCAAATGATGATCCTTGTCCCCTTCTTACCGATGATAGCATCAAGCTCTGCCAGTAATTTCTGTTCCGTAGAAAACAGAGAATGTTCCAGAACTGCAGCAAGACTCGCTTTTGATTCTGTTAAATTAATTATGTGTCGTATATCCAAAGTTAAAGACTTAGACCAACGACGTATTTTTCACCATTACGATACGGAAACCAACTCAAACTAACTGAAAAACCATTTCCTAAATTATTTTTTAAGTTTTAAAATGACAGTGTGGTTTCAAATGAACACCAAGAAGGATGAAATATGAAGAAGTTTATTATTATTCCTACTTTAATTATTTCCAATATTTGAATGTTTATACAGAAGACATTTTCCTAAGGATATCTTGCTTTTCCTGGTTTTTGGTGAAAATTTCAAGCCAGATCATAAGCTTATCAGCCCACAAAAAGACTGAAATAAAGAAGCTTAACATGAAATGCAATCGCCTTATGCTAAGGATTTCCATGGCACAATTCCAACAGAGAACACAAAGGGACAAACACTTAGCCCAGATGTAGAGTAGAGGCAGTGGACAGGAACAAGAGCTAGAACGGAAGGTATGATTAAAAAACAAGAATCTGGAGGAGGGCAGAAAGATGTAACGGTTCAGATTATTTCTTCATAGTTTCAATTTCAACATCAAAAGGATATGGTCTTTGTCAAATGCCACTATTGGGACAACAACATGTTCTGCTTTTATGACTTCCAAGTAGGTCTGAGACAAGAAACCCACGCTCATGCTTTCTTCATTTTTGGTAAAAACCATTGCATCTTTACCCAAACGCATAGAACCTGACTTGAAGCCATTCCCATACAAGCCAACTGGGACGTGACCATTCATGGTGACTTTGTCACTGAAGCCAAAGCTAAAAAGAAAAAAAAAAATTAATAAGTATGTATAATCTTCATTTATTTTAATTCAAAAACTGTAATACCAAGTAAAGGGCCTAAGTTTGAATGTTAGCCTTATCCTTCCTTGCTGTACAATCTTGGGCAAATTACTTTTAATCTGTATTGATGTGTTTCCCTATCTCTGAAACGAAGGAAACCAAATCCACATTACAGGGATGTAAAGATTACACATACTAAAACAGGAGCTCATTGCCTGGCACATCCTAGCTAAATAGCTGAATTATAATTTAGGCTCCAGGGACCTTGAGATTTCACCCCATGAAATCTCTTCCTTTAAGTGTGAATGATTCTCTTGCTCTCAGCAAGTCTGCCGTACTATGATTATTGATCGGGTGAACCTGCCTTTTTTATCAGAGTAAGGAGTATCTGAGAGATAGCAGAAAGGCCTCTGAGGCAAATCCTCCCTCTACCTCATACCTGTACTATGTATCTTAGCTTCTATTTCAGGCACATTTGGCTTCATCCTGACATCCTATTCTGTGACTCTAGAGCCCAAGCTCTTACGACTATGCTACTTCCTCATCCTCTGTGTCACTTTAAAATTACCAGTCCCCATTCCCCAGAGTGGTAAGTTTTATTGGAAATAGTAGCTAAAACTATTTCCACTAAAGCACAAACAACTGATGTCAATGTGCTACAACTCTAAAGGAATGGTGGAATTTTAGATAAGTCAGACATGGGGAGCGGGTGATCAGAATGGCAGGGACTGCTTAATAATCTAACAGTAGGGCTTCCCTGGTGGCGCAGTGGTTGAGTGTCCGCCTGCCGATGCAGGGGACGCGGCTTCGTGACCCGGTCCGGAAAGATCCCACATACCACAGAGCGGCTGGGCCCGTGGGCCATGGCCACTGAGCCTGTGCGTCCGGAGCCTGTGCTCCACAACGGGAGAGGCCACAACAGTGAGAGGCCCGTGTACAGCAAAAAAATAATAATAATAATAGTAATAATCTAACAGTAGTAGAAAATGACGGATGACTTAGGAGAATAGAGCACACTGTGGGTATAGCATTTCATGTTTAAAAAACAAAAACTACAGGCTCTAAGTATGACACATGAAACACCTGAACTAGGTAAAAGCAATGAGTTTAAAGGAGTGTGACACTTTTACATACCTCAGCATTTTATGTAATTTGTCTGAAGTCATACCATTCCCATTATCAGTAAATGTCAGGCATATGTGGTCATTTATCACTGTTTTGTCAATCCATATCTGTTTAGCATTCACATCAGGATCGTAAGCATTATCTGAGAAACAAGTTTTGCGAAATTTTGATTTTAAAGAAGAGCAATTAGTTCAGAACAACACTTTGACAAGCAACGGAATAATGTATTTTACGGAAAATTTAAAAGCTGAAATGTTTTGGAACTCCTAAGATTTGACAACATGAAACTAAACTGTACCATGCTATATATTGTTCATTGACTATTACAGAATTAACTCTATCTAAAGCCCTCCATTTGTTATACAGAGAGCAGAGACTGGTACCCACTACACTGAAAAAGTGTAAAGCCAGAAGAATCACTGCACTGAAGAGATGATCAAGACAGGAAGGTCTTCTGCCCAAAGAACTAGCCTAGCTATCATAAGGGAAACTGAGAGCTGAGTGTCAACAGCACTGCAAGTTAACATGGAAGGTCCACAACAGTTACTGAATAAATGAGAAAGCAGTATGCCAACCTATACACACAGATGAAGGTTTACTTCTACCCAGTTCTTCAAATTGTAGCCCTTTTCTATCTGACAGAAGTTTCTGGTGGCTGGTACATTTTTCTCATCTCTGTACACCTCACCGTTTAACACCCTTGCCTAGCATACGTGTTTCTCTCAGAATAAGTAAGTACGAGGAATATATCAAAGAAAAATGAAAAACTTTTCAACAGTAGCAGTAATAAAATCAATTTGTGAACTATCTAAGATCTATCAGAATATCCCTAACTGACTAAAAATACTTTTGAGGTATATTTTGAAGTCTTCATTATAATATAAATAATGGTTCTCAAACTATCCTTCCGTAAGCCTTCAATTAAAATCAAATAATCTTTTTCATCAACCACCTTAGCTTCATAAAAAAACTTAAAAATCCGATACACCACAAAGAGCACCATGACTCTCAGTTGCCCTAACCCAAAGCTAGGCAAGCTCTATGTATGAACAACCCCAGGCTAAGTAGCTCCTCCCCCTTGCCCTGAAAAAGAATGACCGTGAAGAGCTGCAATGTTATCTCGTTTGCACTTCAGAGTCTACATCTGAACAGCACATGTTAGCTGAGAGACTCCGGAAAATCTAACTTCACCAAAGAAAAGAAGGGTTCTCAAATTTTCTTTCTTTTCTCTTCCTTGCACATCCAACATAGGACCCTTTCTTGATAATGAATCTAAAGTATACCTAAGAATTCCCAAGAATTCATGTGCACTAATTTTACCAAGAAAAAAAAAAAATGACCCATAATGCAAATCTGAACACAACCTTGCCTCTTTCCTCATGTTCATTAAAACACTTTTTAAATATAATCCTATACCTTGATCATTCTATCTACTGAAAAACCAAGAATTTATTACCACAAATCTAACATAATATAATCCTCCTAGTTACTAACACCAGAAAAGTGAATCTACTGTTATAAATATTTTCAGACTATTAAAAAAATAACATAATTCTCACGTTTTGGCAATAGACGTATTTCTTTTATAATGGACTAAAAATATTTTCAACATAAATGCTTTAGGAACTTTGCAAATTAAAATACTTTGATAGTAATATAGGGAAATACTCTGACAATTGTATAGGGAAGGCTGAGCAGTGATTAATTTGATATCAGTTTGAATAGCTGTTATGCTAGGTAACCTTTACCAATGTTATCGCTGAGATACACTTTGGTTTTTTTAAAAGCACATCTGTAGGGCCTCCCTGGTGGCGCAAGTGGTTGGGAGTCCGCCTGCCGATGCAGGGGATACGGGTTCGTGCCCCGGTCTGGGAGGATCCCATATGCCGCGGAGCGGCTGGGCCCGTGAGCCATGGCCACTGAGCCTGCGCGTCCGGAGCCTGTGCTCCACACCGGGGGAGGCCACAGCAGTGAGAGGCCCGCATACCGCAAAAAAAAAAAGCACATCTGTATACTATTTTTCAATAAAAAGCTTTTTAGAACTTCAATTGCAAGCAACAGATTATATACGAAACACCAATTTACTTACCTATTAATTCAGCAACCGCACTAAATGGCCAAGTGTGACTAGTAGAATTTGTATGTAAAAACTTCGGGCAAAGCTGAAATAAACCAATGATTCACGTAAATTAATTAAGGTCTTACTTTTGAGAACAGATGCCAAAATAATTTTCTGTCCCAGTATTAAGAGAGACCAAGCAAGAATGACTTAGCTGCTTGCGTCAGGATATACCTGGAAGACATAACCCGGAAAATGAGATTCCTGGAAGATAAGGCTATAAATCAACTAAACAGTTTCTCATCAAGCTGTGCTGCAAAACCCTTGCCTCCGGGCGTCCACCAATCCAGAGCCGTATCATAAAGTGCCCAATCCCAAAGCTATCCACCCTACAAGACCTACCTCAAAATTACCATGAGATAAAACTAAGACTTTGTCAAAGGGGTGTTTTCTCCTTTAGTGCATTAAGCTTAATAAACTTAGCTTTGCTTATTAATCAACAGCCTTTTCTCATGGTCTCTCCAAGTTCATTATATCAACAGTTGAATTTACAGCACTGGAGCAGTATACATCTATAAAGCCTTCAAACAATGTCAAATAACAGTTTAAATGCAACAAACCTTCTTGACCTCCAGAGATTTTATGTCTGATTCATGGTAATACAGTAGGAAAGAGTATGTTAATCAACCTCATGCTACAGGGAACTCTAAATTCCTGAGTAGTGCAGATATCAAATGCCTAAAAATGTACAAATGTTAAAAAGGCTGAGGCTTGGAAATTTCAATATGCAGAGTATTTCCATGAAATGAGGACTTTTTTGTGTTCCTTTTGAACATATTATCTCATATTTAAGGGGGAAAAAAAGAGGCACTTTAAGTGTTTCATGTGAAGAGCCCTAGAAATATGATTAGATTATAAATCCAACCAGCTGCATTTACAGTGTTCAGCTGCCGCCACAAGGTGTCAGAAAGAGGTCTACTTTTCCTCTGTCCACCCTCGATTTTAGACAATCCCTAAGCACATTTGTTTACTATCAGGTTAAAGTACACATGTGAGAAATAGTATTCTGTAGAAGAGTGGTCTTCAAACTGGAGCATATGTAATTCAGACCTCCTATGGCATACTTTCTATAGCATACATCCGTGTAATAATGGTGTATAAGGAATTCCCCAACTTTCTAAAACAAGAGTTTTTAGAAAGAAAGTCAATTTCCAGGCCTTCATCTTCTACAAGAAACCTTTTGTCAAATTAGTCTACCTGAGTCCTGTCCCAGGCCCTCCCCTTGCACAATCATCAGTCCTCCATTTATAAAAGAATACATAGTGTACTCCTCACCCATTCTAAATCTTACTATGGGGCATGGCTTTGGGGTGTAAAGCCTCTGGCTACCAAAGGAGAAAACGATTAATCAATACCAGAAACCCTTAGAATAGTTTCTGTCTTTGCTCTCTATTTTATGAATTTGTTAGGTGTGAAGTCTAGAGTTAGAAATTGGGTGTTTCGGTCCATGTTGTAATACTTTGATTTTAGATGTACAGCAGACTGTGGGCAGACTGTCAACTTACGTTTAATGACTTCATCCTATATACCAACTCCAAACTGACATGGCACACACTGTTGTTGAGTTAGAGTCCCGGGGGAACAAAGCAAAGAAGGCATCAGTAAGAAAAGATGAATGCTAAACAGTGGCTTTTTGGGTATTCAAACAAAAGCATTATTTTCAACTACTCTTAATTCTCATCTCTCGAACATGTCATCAGCTGGAAAGAAAAACATCCTTCAACAGCACACACACACACACACACACACACACACACACACACACACACACACCCCATGGACTGTGGAGTATCTCTAACTAGATGTGTGATCCTGGGTAAGCAACTTAACCTTCTGTGCCTCAAGTTTTATCATCTGTGAAAATGAGGATGATAATAGTATCAGCTTACCAAGACATTAAGAGAATTTAAAAACTTAATATTTATAAATGCTTAGAAGAACACCTGGGACATAATAAGCATTATAAGTGTATGTTTTTTTAAAAAACTAAGTATACTCTTAAAGGCACAACTGAGCTCATATATAAATAAAGAAAATCCTCAAGGGCCTCAAGTAAAGAAGGAATTAAAAACTAAAATAAAATTTGAAATTGTGTATTAGAGTGGGGTGCTGAACTGGAATACAAAGGTTTCAATGTTAATGGTGACTCAGGGGTAGGAGACATGGCAGAAGAGAAGCACGCACTTGAAGTAACTGCCCCCTCTTACCTCCTCAGTAAAAAAAGGGGGTGGGGGAATATGCCCTATGGGAAGCTTTCTGTTTTGGTCTGGACTCTAGGTTAAAAAAAAAAAAAAAGTGTAGGGCTTCCCTGGTGGCGCAGTGGTTGAGAGTCCGCCTGCCGATGCAGGGGACATGGGTTCGTGTCCCAGTCCGGGAAGATCCCACATGCCGTGGAGCGGCTGGGCCCGTGAGCCATGGCCGCTGAGCCTGCGCGTCCGGAGCCTGTGCTCCGCAACGGGAGGGGCCACAACAGTGAGAGGCCCACGTACCACAAAAAAAAAAAAAAGTGTAACATGAAATTCTGTAAAGAGGCATGCCTTCACTTGGGTTAAGCATTTCAATTTATATAACCTGCAGAACCACTGTGGAGACACAGCCTCAACCAGACTGCATAGGGTTCTCCCAGAGACATTATGTGGGGAATATTTGTGTAAACAATCTAAAATAACATTTAAGGAAACAATCCACCAGGAGAAAATATTAGCAGACAAGATACAGTAGTATTAGACATCGCCCCCCAACACTAGGTAAAAGAAATATCAGCCTATAAAACAGGAATCCCTTGAAATAACTAGACATTTAAAAAGTAATCCTCGGGCTTCCCTTGTGGCGCAGTGGTTGAGGGCCCGCCTGTCGATGCAGGGGACACGGGTTCGTGCCCCGGTCTGGGAAGATCCCACGTGCCGCGGAGCGGCTGGGCCCGTGAGCCATGGCCGCTGAGCCTGTGTGTCCGGAGCCTGTGCTCCGCAACGGGAGAGGCCACAACAGTGAGAGGTCTGCGTACCGCAAAAAAAAAAAAAAAAAAATCATTTAAATATAAGATGGAAGCCTGAACACATGGACGGTGTTTACCTCTGCGGCCTCCCGAAGCCGCTCTATAATGAAGGGAAAAAAGGGGCATAAACCCAGAACAAAAAGGATCAAAGAAGTGATTACTAATAGCAGACAAAACAGTCAGTAGTTTGGAAACTGGAAAGCACAGACTAGTAGTGACAACTGATTTAACAGCCTGGAAAAAGCTAAATCCGAAGCCTGTAGGAGATGAGAAAACCAACCAGACGCAGGTCAGGAACCTTGGCAACCCCAGAAAGCCTTAGAAATTAGACTTTGTACCTTTGAAGTAAAAGATACTAGAAGTTGTATGAAAACAAGATAGGTGGAAAGTCTTTAAAAGAATAAAGATTCCCCAGCTCCTTCTTTTACCCTGAGCAGCCCTTCAACTACCCTCAGCAAACCATGTAAGGCTGGAGGTCTGCTCTCTGGAGAAACTGACAGCGGCGGGCTCACAGACAATCAAAAGCAGGTGGATTAAAAGCAGGTCAGCAAATAGACCAGAAATAAACCCTCTCATATATGGTCAAATGATTTTCCCCAAGGGTATAAAGACCATTTAATGACGAAAGGACAGTTTTTTCAACAAATAGTGCTGGGAAAACTGGATATCCATAAAAAGAATGAAGTTGTACCCTTACCCTATACCATAAACAAAAATTAACTCAAAATGGATCAAAGAGCTGAAACCATAAAACTCTTAGAAGAAAACATAAGGGAAACCTTTTACGACATTGGACTTGGCAATGACTTCTGGAAATCACCAAAATTTAAAACTTCTGTACATCAAAGCAGCAGTCCCCAACCTTTTTGGCACCAGGGACTGGTTTCCTGGAAGACAATTTTTCCACAGACTGGGAAGGGGGGGGGAGGGGCGGGGGATGGAGAAATGGTTCAGGCGGTAATGCAAGCGATGGGGAGACGCAAATGAAGCTTCACTCGCTTGCCAGCCTCTCACCTCCTGCTGTGCGGCCCGGTTCCTAGCAGGCCGTGGACCACTGCATCAAAGGACACAATCTACAGAGTGAAAAGGCAACCTACAGGATGGCGGGGGGGGGGGGGGGGATCTGCAAATCAAGTATCTGATGAAGGGTTAATATGTAGAATTTACAAAGAACTCCTACAACTCAACAAGAAGACTACAAACAGATTAAACAATGAGCAAAGGACTCAGATATTTCTCCAAAGATGCTCAACACCTCTAATCATTAGGGAAATGAAAATCAAAACTGTAACGAGATACCGCCTCACGCTCAAAGGGTTGGGTATTGTTAAAAATCAAAACAAAAAACACAACAACAAAAGCAGAAAGTAAGTGTTGGGGAGGCCGTGGAGGAACTGGAACTCGTGCGCACCCTTCGAGGGAATATAAAATGGTGCAACCACTGTAGAAAACAATATAGAGGGGGCTCAAAAAATTAAATATACATTTGCCATAGGATCCAGCAATTCTAATTCTGGGTATATACTGAAAAGGACTGAAAGCAGGGTCTTTTTTTTCCTCCTTAATTGAAGTATAGTTGATTTACAATGCTGTGATAGTTTCAGGTGTACACCCAAGTGATTCCATTATACATACATACATATATACACACACAAAGGTATGTGTGTATGTGTGTGTATACATATATACATATACATATATGCATACACACATACTTTTTCCAAACTCTTTTCCCAGACTCTTTTCCAGTATAGGTTATTACAAGATATTGAATATAGTTCCCTGTGCTATACAGTAGGTCCTTACTGTTTTTATTTTGTATAAAATTTATCTATTTTGTATACAGTAGTGAAAGCAGGGTCTTCAAGAGACATCTGCACACCCATGTTCACAGTAGCATTATTCATAATAACCAAAAGTGGAAGCAACACAAATGTCCATCGATGAATGAATGAACAAAATGTAGTATATTCATAGAGCGGAATATTATTCAGCTTTAAAAAGGGAAGAAAATTTGATACATGCTACAACATGCATGAACCTTGAGGACATTATGCTAAGAGGAACAAGCCAATCACAAAAAGACAAATAATGTATGATTCCACTTATATAATGTACCTAGAGTAGTCAAATTCACAGAAGGTAAAACGGCCAAGAGCTGGTGGAAGGGGGAACGGAGGGTTGTTTTTTAATGGGTACAGTTTTAGTTTTGCAAGATGAAGAGTTCTGGAGATTGGTTGTACAACAATGTGAATGTACTTAACGTACTGAGCTGCACGCTTAAAAATATCGTTAAGATGGTAAATTTTATGTTATGTGTATTTTACCATAACAGTAAACAAATGAAAACCAAATCTGCAAACTGAACAATGGGATACTCCTATCTCCTTTTCCCTACTTCAGAAGAACTAGCAGCCAGGATTATATAAGCCATGCAGGAGACTAGATGTAGAATTCCTCTCTGGAAAACGGAATGATTTCTAAAATTTCTATCTGGTTCTTTTACAATTGTGCCAGGCCATTCTGGATAGCTTTTTTTAATCCCTCACTTGAAAAAAAATTCTTTTACAAGTTTTAAAAGTTATTTTAAACATACTTACTTTATGGTCTAACACTTCCATTCTTTACGGTCAACAGATACTGACAGAGAGTGCTCCAACAACATCGCTGGCTCCTTCTACCTGATCACCCAACACTGAAGCCCACCAAAGGACTAGCTCTACTTGGGTATGAACATCCATTTTTTTAGTGTCTCACTTGGAGATATAAGTAGAAGGCTGACCATCTCCAGACATTTGAGAATGTGTAAAATTAGAATAAAAAACACACAGTAATGGGCTTCCCTGGTGGCGCAGTGGTTGAGAGTCCGCCTGCCGATGCAGGGGACACGGGTTCGTGCCCCGGTCCGGGAAGATCCCACATGCCGTGGAGTGGCTGGGCCCGTGAGCCATGGCCGCTGAGCCTGCGCATCCGGAGCCTGTGCTCCGCAACGGGAGAGGCCACAACAGTGAGAGGCCCGCGTACCACAAAAAAAAAAAAAAAAAAAAAAAAAAAAAAGAATGTAAAGAAACTACAGGCAATGCAGTGAGCAAAAGAAAACTTCAAAAATACTATGATTAATATACCCAGAGATAAAAACAAATATTTTATTGAGAAAGATTTTTAAAAGATATTCAGAGAATAAGACAGTGTTTATAATAATTAAATATATGGTAAGAGAAAGGTAAGAGAAGAAACGGAGGAAATCTCCCAGAAAGAAAAAGCAATGGGAAGGAAAACAGGAGACAAAAGAAAACAGAAAAATAAAGGGAAAACTGTCACCAAATAAATGAGAAAATTTTCCATATATTATGGACTTGAGTTTCCAGCCTAAGTACCAGTACAATGCATAGGACTCTATTAAACAATAAAGCATGCCTTTAAAATTCTAAAAAAAAAAAATTTCTAATCTAGAATTACAAACCCAGCCAAATTATATGTAAAGAGCAAGGGTAGCAAAAACATATTTCCAAGAAAAGACATAAATTTTCTTCCCATGTACTCTGTTCTCAAGAAGCTACACCTGTTTTTGGAAAAATGGATAGGCTTCACTGCTAACGGTAAAAAAAAAAAAAACAAAAAAAAAAACCAGCAAATATTTACTGAGTATTTATGGCGTGAACAGGACCTTTATAAGACTTTTACAGGCACTGGCTCATTTAAACCAACTTTCCAGTGGGTAAGATTATTATTCCCACTCTTCAGGTCACATACACAGTTATCAGTCAGGATTTGAACCCAGGCATGTGAGCTCCAGAACCAATGCTCTCAGTCACAAAATGGTATTAGCATTTGAGAGCTATTCCAAAGGAATAAGCAAGCCTTTATTCCAACGAAACTTCATTTATGGAAACTGAAATGTCTATTTCACATAATTTTCATGTTACTTAATATTATTCTTTTATCTTTTTTCCCCCAACCATTTAAGGATCGTGTGCCATACAAAAACAGGTGGCAGGCTGGATTTGGCCCATAAACTGCAGTTTGCCAATTCCTGTCCTAAAGCAAAAGACGAGTATAAATACACTCCAGAAGCTGCAGATGGGAGATTTCTGTCAATGAGGTTCCAAACGGCCCATTATTACCCACAAAAGAAAGATTTAGCACATGGACAGCTGCTACACCCAGAGAGCCAGCTAACAACAATGCCAGTCTCTCAAGACTGACCCTTATCTTTGCTCCCTCTGTCTTCTCAATCTTGAAGAGACAGAGATAGCAACTTGGGAGGGGCTGGGGAATGGGGAAGAGAATCAAAGTGCAGAAATAGCAAGAAAAAAAAACCAAAACCCAGTTCACTCCTTTTTCTCCCCACAGTTTTCTGGGCCAGAATTTGGCCCAATATGAGGGGAAAGAGCAGGGCTTTAAAATGAATAAGAGCTTTTAAAGTAGTTAAGGTCTGACTTAACTGTACCCGAGGCTAATTGGAAAGCATCAGAATCTGTCCAGATTCACCCAGGTGAATTAGCAAATAATGTTTAAAGCTTTGGTAAGAAAGAGTAAAGTTCCTCTCTGTCTTCCATCTACTAAATACTATCTCACTCAATAAACCAGTTAGGTAACCAAAGAGCCTTTATTCCGAATATGTAAAGAACACTCATAAATGAATAAAAATACCCCTCAAAAGAAAAATAGAAAAAATGGGCAAAGGATATGAAGTTGTTTTTTTTTCTTTTTTAAATCCCAAACCAAAAATCTCAAAAGAAAAAGATAATAGAAAAATGGGCAAAGGATATTTTTTCTTTTTTAAATCCCAAACCAAAAAGGGTGAAATGTGACAAACTTTCAACTTCAGTCAAGTAAATGTAAAGTAAACAGATACTATTTCACACTCATCAGGAAAAACGTTAAAGTCTAATGATATCTACCAGGTGTTGGCAGGAATCTGGCTAAATGAATGCAAGTCAATGGGCAAAATACCATTTTTAAATCAATAGTATTACCATTCGAATGAGACTGCTGCAGCCATTCTCTGGCCAGCACCAACACCCTCCAGAGAAGAGGTACAGTTTTGCATAACAACGCCAACTTTTTAAGGAGAATCAGGTAGGGAGGCCACGCCCACACCTTAGGCTGTGAAATTTTAATTCATATTGTGACCGCTCCCTCCGAAAAAGACTCACAGATACAAAAAAAAAAAAAAAAAGCTCAAGGATCCCCAAGAACCCGAGACGCTCCGGAACAGACACGACCCGGAGACTAGAGGGGAAACGGGAGAGCTCGGTGGTGGCCTAGTAGCGATTTGGGCCCGAGGGCTTAACTGGAGGGAAGCGGCAGGAATTTAAATGAATCAGGAAGACTAGTACCAGCTCGCAGCACCCCGTCCCACCGCCAGGAGGTCAAGGCCGCTGGGCACTTCTGGCAGCAGACTACCTCTCCCTCCCCCTCCGGGACACCCCGCGGGCCCGCAGGCCGGGATGGGTCAGAGGCCCCGCGGTCCGAGGGGCGGGCGGACTGGCCGCCGAGGCCTCGCCCTCGGACGACAGCTGCGGGGCAGCCAAGAGGGAGCCAGGAGGAGGGGCCGCGGCCCCGACCCGCCCCGAAGCCGCGGAGGCAAAACAGAAACGCAGCCCGGCGCGCGCCGCCCGGCCCTGCCCCGCCCTGCCCGCCGCCTAGCAGCTCCGCCGTCGGTAGCGAGATGGCCGCCGCCGCCTCCCCCGGCCCCGCCGCGGCCCCAGCCGCCGCGCCGGGTCGACGAGTCGCCACCGCCCACTGCCGGCCCCCCCTCGCTTGCCCGCCTGCCCGCCTGCCCGCCCTCCTGGGACACGGCCCGCTCCACCCCTCGCGGCTGCTCACCGCGCTGAGGCGGATCCCGCTGGGTGGCTGCGCCGCCATCTTGAGCAAGTTACAAAGCCAGGACCGGCCTCGGCCGCAATCCGACTGGGAGGCGGCGGGAGACAAATGTGGAGCCCGGAGGCCCCTCCCACTTCCTGGGCGGAGCGCGCAGGTGACCCCGCCCACTTACTTCCGCCTTCCGCGCTGTGGAATTGGGAGTGTACGGAAGGTAGATCGCCCTGGGGGTAAAGGGAACCGGGACAGCGGGAGAGATAGGTTTCAAGCTCCAGGGCCCTGCAGAGTAGGGCGCATGCGTGAGGCACCCGTAGGCTCGAATGGGTGACTGCGGTAACTGAACCTAGAGGCTTTGTCAAACAGTAATCAGCATGGAGGCTGCAAAGAGCTTTATTTGGGATCCTGGGAATTGCAACTGGAGATAGGTGCCAGCAAAATAGGATGAGTGGGAAAGAGAAAGAGTCAGAGGCTTATCAAAAACCACTAGGTTGTTAAAGTTGTCTTGCACGAATTATGATTAACTTTGATGCTAAAAGGAAATATTTGTCCTTAAGGGATAGACTGTCACGAGTTATTTAGGGTAAGGGCCGGATAAGTATCTTGAATTTCTGGAACATCGTGCAGATGTTCTGGATACCTTTGTTAGACGATAGATAAGCGGTCAAAAGGTCAGACTTTGTCTGGGCTGAGACATGCATAAGTCACACTTCCTCAGTGGCCTCTGGCTCCATTTTAGAGAGATCTCTTAGCAACACCTACTCCTTTTTGATTTTCCTTTTGCAGCTTGAGGGCCCCAAGTTTGAAGCCGGGTGCCATGGGCGTTGGTGACCCAAAAATGTGCACTTGAGGTGCTTGACCAGGCTGGACATGAATTACACTGAAGAAAGCCATCACATGCCCACCAGTGTCAACGTGATTTGAAACCTTATTAATTAAATGAAGACTGTACTTTTGGGATGTACCTTGAAAATTATCATCCTTCATCCTGATAAAAAGAGTCCTTTCTCATATTGCAACTTATTGAGTCCTTTTGCTCGTGCACATTTATTCAGTATCGACTTGGAGCTGGGCCTTGGGCTACGTTAGTAGTATATAGAAATGTATAAGTTGGGATTTCCCTTGTGGTCCAGTGGTTAAGACGGCAGGGGGCACGGATTACATCCCTGGTCAGGGAACTAAGATTCCGCATGCCATGAAGCGTGGCAAAAAAAAGAAAGGAAGGAAGGAAGGAAGGGAGAAAGAAAGAAATGAATACGTCAAGGGCTGTCAGATACTGCGGTTAAAGAAACAGTTAAAAGGTTTTTAAAAATATTCATTGTGTTTTTATAATTGTAAAAGAAATACATTTTCTTTGTAAAGATTCAAATAATACAGAAATATAAAATTTACCCCAATACCTTTACCAGAACATATAAACAATTTGGCGTACATTACTCCAGATTTACTATATGCTAAATATTGGGTTGGCCAAAGAGTTCCTTTGTTTTTTTCTGTAAGATGGCTCTAGTAGCACTTAGTTGTCTTTAACTTCTTTTGAAACAATTTTGTTAGATTGCATAGTGACAACTGTCATATCAGCGTGCATTAAAAAAAAAAAATTGGTGAATTTTTGTGTAGCCATTTTAATATTGAAGATAAAAAAAGCAACATTTTGACATATTATGCTTTATTATTTCAAGAAAGGTAAAAATGCAACTGAAATACAGAAAAAGATTTGTTCAGTGTATGCAGAAGGTGCTGTGACCGATCAAACATGTCAAAAGTTGTTTGCGAAGTTTCATGCTGGAGATTTCTCACTGGACTGTGCTGCTTGGTCGGGTAGACCAGTTGAAATTGATAGCGATCAAATCGAGACATTCACTGAGAACAATCAACGTTATACCACACGGGAGATAGCCGACATACTCAAAATATCCAAATCAAGCGCTGAAAATCATTTGCACTAGCTTGGTTATGTTAATCACTTTGATGTTTGGTTTCCACATAAGTTAAGCAAAAAAAAACCTTCTTGACCATATTTCCATAAACGAAGATGTTCTGTTTTTATGACAAATTGTGACGGGTGATGAAAAGTGGTTATTGTACAATAGTGTGGAACAGAAGAGACCCTGGGGCAAGTGAAATGAACCACCACCAACCACACCAAAGGCCGGTCTTCATCCAAAGAAGGTGATATTGTGTATACGGTGGGATTGGAAGGGAGTCCTCTATTATGAGCTCCTTCCAGAAAACCAAACGATTAATTCCAACACGTACTGTTACCAGTTAGACCAACTGAAAGCAGCACTCAACGAAAAGTCTGGAATTAGTCAACAGAAAACGCATAGTGGACTTCCCTGGTGGTGCAGTGGTTAAGAATCTGCCTGCCAGTGCCAGGGACATGGGTTCAAGCCCCGGTCTGGGAAGATCCCACATGCCACGGAGCATGAGACCGTGCGCCACAACTACTGAGCCTGTGCTCTAGAGCCCGCAAGCCACAACTACTGAGCCCATGTGCCACAACTACTGAAGCCCGCGTTCCTAGAGCCCGTGCTCCACAACAAGAGAAGCCACTACAATGAGAAGCCCGTGCACCGCAATGAAGAGTGGCGCCCACTCACCACAACTAGAGAAAGCCTGCACACAGCAGTGAAGACCCAACACAGCCAAAAAAAGAAAAAAGCCATTATCAAAAAAAAAGAAAACGCACAGTCTTCCATCAGGATAACGCAAGGCCACATGTTTCTTTGATGACCAGGCAAAAACTGTTAGAGCTTGGCTGGGAAGTTCTGATTCATCCGCCATATTCACCAGACATTGCACCTTTGGATTTCCATTTATTTCAGTCTTTACAAAATTCTCTTAATGGAAAAAATTTCCATTCCCTGGAAGACTGTAAAAGGCATCTGGAACAGTTCTTTGCTCAAAAAGATAAAAATCTTTGGGAAGATGGAATTATAAAGTTGCCTGAAAAATGGCAGAAGGTAGTGGAACAAAACAGTGAATACACCTCAATAAAGTTCTTGGTGAAAGTGAAAAATGTGTCTTTTATTTTAAAAACCAAAGGAACTTTTTGGCCAACCCAATACTATTTAAAATATGGAAGTCTAGCTCCTCTGCAACTTGCATTTTTGTTTTATCTAATTATTTCAATTTGAGGTTTTTAGGTTCTCAAATATTTTTGAATAAATGAATGAGGAAATGTTAAAAAAAAAAAAAAAAGCCTGTGTTCTGTTGCCACCCTTGCTACTCACCACTGGGTTCTCAACTGAAAAAAAAAAAAAAAAGCACAACCTAAAAGTTGAGAGTTATGTTTTATTTGGTGGACATACCGAGGATTAAGCCAAGGAGACAGGCTCTCATTAGCTCTGAGGGACTGTTCTCTGTTCTGAAGATGTAAGGGGGGGAGCCAGGATATATAGGGGTTTTTGCAAAAAACCCAGGTAGTCGGAGCATCAAAAGATTACTGTTAATTAAAGAAAACCAGACATCTCAAGTTAGTGAATTTAGTGCTTTTCTAGATATGGGGAGAGGCAAGAGTCTGGGCTTATTGAAATCACCACTTTGATGTACACTTAACTCTCTAGTGCCAGTATCCTATTATTCTCCATCCTGAATCCCCTCAGTGCGTACAGTGGGTGATGGCTTGATGGCCACAACATCCTTTCTTTACTGATACGGCAGATGACATTCTTTGTCCACAGGGTAAACGACATGTGAAACACCTAAGTAAGAGTGCTAGTTAATACCACTTGCAATCCTCTGGACTGGGTAATTTCTCAGTTTCCTCCAGCTTTCAGATTGTATTGTTATGTGAGAGGCTCTTTCATCAACTGTTTGTTGAGAACCGACTTTGTGTCTACCAAAGTGAGGGCTCCAAGAATGTGGTGATGAGCAAAATAGAGGATTCCACTCTTGTGGAATCTACAGTCTCTTGGCTGTTTATTCAATAAGTTGTAGCCCATTAGTGAGTTGTGAAATCAATGTGGTGAGTCTCAACTAGCACTTTGCAAAAAAGAAAAAAAAAAGAATTTTAATTTAATAGTATAGTGTAGTGTCTGTCTGGGCCTAAATCCAACTTATTCACTTGTTAACTATGTGATGTTCAGCAGTGTTGATTTTGAAATGAAATCAGCCTGGAATATCCGGGTGGGCCCTAGATGCGATCACAAGTGTCTTTGTGGGCTTCCCTGGTGGCGCAGTGGTTGAGAGTCCGCCTGCCAATGCAGGGGACACGGGTTCGTGCTCCGGTCTGGGAAGATCTCACATGCCGCGGAGCGGCTGGGCCCGTGAGCCATGGCTGCTGAGCCTGCGCGTCCGGAGCCTGTGCTCTGCAACGGGAGAGGCCACAACAGTGAGAGGCCCGCTTACCGCAAAATAAATAAATAAATAAATAAATAAATAAATAAATAAATAAAATAAAACAAGTGTCTTTGTAAGACCGACGCAGAGGGAGATTTGGTCACAGGAGGCTACTTGGCCACTGAAGCATCTCTCCAGAGACTTGAAGGTGCTATGTGGATGGTTCTGAAAGTGGAGAAAGGCCATGAGCCAAAGGATGCAGGGAATGCAGCTCCAGAAGCTGGAAATGGCAAGGAAACTCCCTTCTAGGGCCCCTAGAATTTACAGGGAGCACGAGCCCCTGCAGACACCTTGGTTTCAGTTCATTTTGGACATCTGGCCTCCAAACTAGAAGAGAATACATTTCTGCTGGTTTTTATTTTTTATTTTTTGGCTGCTTTGCGTCTTCGTTGCTGTGCACGGGCTTTCTCTAGTTACAGTGAGCGGGGACTACTCTTCATTGTGGTGCGCGGGTTTCTCATTGCAGTGGCTTCTCTTGTTGTGGACCATGGGCTCTAGGTACGTGGGCTTCAGTAGTTGTGGCACGCGGGCTCAGTAGTTGTGGCTCACGGGCTATAGAGCTCAGGCTCAGTAGTTGTGGTGCATGGGCTTAGTTGCTCCATGGCATGTGGAATCTTCCTGGACCAGAGCTCGAACCCATGTCCCCTGCATTGGCAGGTGGATTCTTAACCACTACGCCACCAGGGAAGCCCCCTTCTGCAGTTTTTAAGATACTAAATTGTGGTAATTTGTTAGAACAGCAACAGGAATAGACAGTAGTGTATTCATGTACAAGCAAACACTTACCTGTACATACAAATTCTTGCCTCCCCACTCCTAATCTTTTTTTAACACAATTGAGCACACTGTGGAGTTCTACATTCTCAAGCCTTACTCATATGGAAGAAATGTGAGGCAAACATGTACAGGCTAAACTTAAACCAGGTTGGTATAAAAGGGTCTTTTTTAGGAAAGTAAATGCTCTGCTGCACACCTCTGGTGCATGTGTTACAGAAACTCAAGCTGACTTGGAAATCTTTATCTTTAAAAATGTCAAAGCTGGGCTTCCCTGGTGGCGCAGTGGTTGAGAATCTGCCTGCCAATGCAGGGGACATAGGTTTGAGCCCTGGTCTGGGAAGATCCTACAGGCCGCAGAGCAACTAGGCCCGTGAGCCACAACTACTGAGCCTGCATGTCTGGAGCCTGTGCTCCGCAACAAGAGAGGCCGCGACAGTGAGAGGCCCACGCACCGCGATGAAGAGTGGTCCCCACTCGCCGCAACTAGAGAAAGCCCTCGCACAGAAACGAAGACCCAACACAGCCAAAAATAAATAAATAAATTTATTAAAAAAAAAAAGTCAAAGCTGAGTTTGATGTGATTTTTTTATGGTAAAAACTACCTTCTTTGGGGAGTGCTGTTTACTAAATGTCTCCCCCCAAAATTCATATGTTGACATCCTAACCACCAATGTGATGGTATTTGGAGGTGGGGCCTTTGGGAGGGTGATTAGGTCAAGAGGGTGGGTACCTCATGAATGCGATTATAGTCCTTATAAAAGAGACCTTACAGAGATCCCTCAGCCCTTCTGTTAGGACACAGCAGGTAGAACCAGGAAGGTGCTTTTTTTTTTTTTTTGGCTGCACCGTGCAGCTGTGGGATCTTTGTTCCCTGACCATGGATTGAACACAGGCCCTCAGCAGACAGAGGGCGGAGTCCTAACCACTGGACCGCCAGGGAATTCCCAGGGTGCTTTGACTTTGGACTTCCCTATTACAGAACTGTGAAAAATAAAAGTTTGTTGTTTAAGCCACCTAATCTATGGTATTTTTATCTTAGCAGCCCAAACTAAGACAAGAAAAGAGAAATTTTAAAATTCCATACAAGAGTTAGAATATCTGAAGAAAATAAAATCTCTAACAGATCGATCTAAATCAAAAACAA
The DNA here is from genome assembly GCF_025265405.1 of Mesoplodon densirostris. NCBI lineage: Eukaryota > Metazoa > Chordata > Mammalia > Artiodactyla > Ziphiidae > Mesoplodon > Mesoplodon densirostris. The sequence goes on from NC_082665.1 coordinate 9,178,164, forward strand.
CATGAAGGGGTTTCCCTGGTGGCGCAGTGGTTAAGAATCTGCCTGCCAATGCAGGGGACACGGGTTCGAGCCCTGGTCCAGGAAGATCCCACATGCTACGGAGCAACAAAGCCACAACTACTGAGCCTGTGCTCTAGAGCCCATGAGCCACAACTACTGAGCCCACATGCAACAACTACTGAAGCCTGCACACCTAGAGCCCGGGCTCCACAACAAGAGAAGCCACCGCAATGAGAAGCCCGCGCACCACAAGGAAGAGTAGTCCCCGCTCAGCCCAACTAGAGAAAGATCGCGCGCAGCAACAAAGACCCAGTGCAGCCAAAAATAAATAAATAAAAATAAATTTTAAAAAAAGAAAAAAAAAAAAACAACGTGAAAACTGGTTGCTTTCACAATCCTACACAGTTACACATCTCGACTTTTACATGGAATATATCTCAGAGAGCCTTCCATCGTTGTACATGAAAAACTTCATCACATTGTTTTACAGCTTCATAACATTTCATTATATTGATGTATTGCGATTCATGTAGTCAGTCTCTTACTGGTGGACACTGAGGTTGTCTCCAAACTTTTTGCTATTATCAATATTTACAATGAATAACTTGTATATAAGTCATTTTGCACATATGCATGTATATCTGATAAATTCCTGGAAGTAGAATTGTTAGGTCAAAAATACATCCATTTTTACTTTTGGTAGAAATTGCCCCATTTTCTCCACAGAGCTTGTACCAGTGTATATTCTGTAGGAATGGAAGTGGGAAGGCTGTTTTCCCTCTTTCACTGATATTTCTGAAATGGTCAGTGACTAATATCTCAGAGCAATTTTTTTTCTCAGATTGTAAGTTTGTGTGTCTTTTTACACTTGTAAAAGCCAATTGTATGTGTGTGTGTGTCAGTGTGTGTGTGTGTGTGTGTGTGTACTCCCTGTTTAAATCTTTTGCCCACTTTTCTATTCTGTTTCTTTTGATAGTTCTTTCAGTACTGAAGAAATTAGCCCTTTGTAATATGTCTCAAATATTTTTGTTTGCCATTTGTCTTTTACTTTGCTTATGATGATTTTTGTTGTGCAGAATTTTAAAAAGAAAATTTATATAGTCAAAATTATAGAACTTTCTCTTAGGCTTCTGGAATTTATGTTCATCTAAGAAATTTCATCTCCATTGTTGGCTTATATAAATATCTTTTCCTCAGTTCTTCTAGCATTTTCATGGTTTCTTCATGGTTTCAATCTTTGATTTGTTTGGAATTTATTTTGGTGAAAGATGTGAGATATGAATCCAACTTATTTTCCCCCTGTTGGGTACCCAGTTATCCCAACACCATTTATTGAATAAGACACCTTTCTTTCCCTTTATGGGCTTGAAGTACCACCTTTATTATATGCTAAACTTTTCTATGTGTTTGGGTCCATTGATAGACTTTCATTTTGTTCTATTGACCTCTTGTCCATTCCTGCACTGGTACCAATTATTTTAGCTTTATAATATAAAGATCTGAGGTTAATTCTCTTCATTACTCTTTAACTTAGAATTTATGCTGTAAGTTAAAATTTACAACTTTATTATGTTGAATTTTCCTCTTCAGGACCTAGCATACCTTCCCTTTAGCTCCAAGTCTTCTTTTCTGCTTTGGTAGTGTTGTCTTCAAGGAGGTCTTATAAAGTTTTTTTTTTTCCTATTTTATTATTGTTGTTGTTATTGGTAGTGAGATTTCATCTATCTCATAACTGGTCATAAATAGATAGATAGATATAGATGTCAAAAAAACTATACTGATGTGTACATATTAACTTCTGATTGAATTTTCTTGCCTTTAGGCTGATCATACTCTTCATTTGGCCATGAGCTCCACCCCCTGCCCCCAATCATATTAAACAACTTGTCTTTTTTTAAAAATAAATTTATTTATTTATTTTTGGCTGCATTGGGTCTTCGTTGCTGCACGTGGTGGGCTTTCTTTAGTTGCGGCGAGCAGGGGCTACTTTTCATTGTGGTGTGCAGGCTTCTCATTGCAGTGGCTTCTCTTATTGTGGAGCACGGGCTCTAGGTGCACGGGCTTCAGTAGTTGTGGTGTGTGGGGCTCAGTAGCTGTGGCTTGCCAGCTCTAGAGTGCAGGCTCAGTAGTTGTGGCACACAGGCTTAGTTGCTTTGCAGCATGTGGAATCTTCCCGGACCAGGGCTTGAACCCGTGTCCCCTGCATTGGCAGGTGGATTCTTAACCACTGTGCCACCAGGGAAGTCCCCAAACAACTTGTGTTTTTCCTGAGGGAATTTAGATTGATAGGCTGGCTTAGATTCAGAAACAAACAGAAAATAATTGGAAGGAAAACATGGGACAATATACAATCAAGTACTTATTAGTTACTGTAGTATCTTTAACACAACACAAAGCTCTCTCAGCAGTATGGTTAGTGCACAGAGTCAAGTGTTCCCTCTCCATACAGTACGGAAGTGTTTGGCTGTCAGAGGGTCCAGTAAGAATTAAGGACAAGCCACGTGAAGACAGAATGCCTGGTTCTCACAGAGATGCTTCAGATGGGTTGGGCTGACTATGTAATCAGGCAGTGCTGGGAGCAGCAGGACAGAATGGGAAAAGCACGCCAAGCAGAACACCTCACGTGTCCCAAGTGGTGGTCAGGGAAACCACATGAGTCTCGGGGGGGGGGATTCTTAGCGTGACGGAGAGGCCAAGATTGGGGCAGAAAACCCACTGTTCCCTGAGCCCACACTGCCTCGTCCTACAAATCCATTCATTCAAACTTTGTTTTACTCCCCTTTCTTCTTCCTTCCAGCACCACCTTGGGCAGATAAATCAACATTTATGTTTTTCATTTAGCTATTTGCTGGCTGCTCGTCGATGCCAGACACCGAAGGAACTGAAGATACAGGCTCTGTCTTTTCCACAACAGGGCGCTTACCTTGGACCAGTAATGGCTACTACGTTATTCAGTGCTTTCATGGGGCCACACTGGGAAGGTGCCTCGCTGTGAGGTGTAGCAAGAAGCAAGGCCAGGGAGTTTGGATCTCGAAGACGGGCTCCCATATATTTGTTAAATAAACCAACAAACGACTTGAGTAGGACTTCGCCAGGTGAAAGAGAAGGAGAAAATAGTATCTAGTGGATGCAACAACATATGTAAGAAACGCAGGAGAGGGACTTCCCTGGTGGCGCAGTAGTTAAGAATCCGCCTGCCAATGTAGGGAACGTGGGTTTGAGCCCTGGTCCGGGAAGATCCCACATGCCGCGGAGCAACTAAGCCCGTGCGCCACAACTACTGAGCCTTCGCTCTAGAGCCCGTGAGCCACAACTACAGAGCCTGCGTGCCACAGCTACTGGAGCCTGTGTGCCTAGAGCTCGTGCTCTGCAACAAGAGAAGCCACCGCAATGAGAAGCCCACGCACCGCCACAAAGAGTAGCCCCGACTCGCCGCAACTAGAGAAAGCCTGCATGCAGCAACGAAGACCCAAAGCAGCCAAAAATAAATAAATAAATAAATAAATAAATAAATTTATATTAAAAAAAAAAGAAATGCAGGAGATGAGAAACCCTGAGTGGTTGGAGGAGACAGGAGAGGTAGCTGAGGCCTTCAGGAGGATAGAAAACCCCATCAGGCCCCAAGAGTCATAATTACAATTTCAATTTAGGGTAAAATATTAAGCAACTTCTTTTTCTTTTTTTTTTTTCTTTTTCTTTTGCGGTACGCGGGCCTCTCACTGTTGTGGCCTCTTCTGTTGCGGAGCACAGGCTCCGGACACGCAGGCTCAGCAGCCATGGCTCGGGCCCAGATGCTCCATGGCATGCGGGATCCTCCCAGACCGGGGCATGAACCCGCGTCCCCTGCATCGGCAGGCGGACTTGCAACCACTGAGCCACCAGGGAAGCCCAAGCAATTTCTTTTTCTAAACCTGAAACACTGAAGGGCGAGTTTCTCCTTAGTATTCTACCTCCCATCTGCTTCTGGTTGACTCTGGGGGGAAAACTCAGGATGGCACAGACGCTTGTTCACCAGATAAGGGGGAGCCCTGGCTGTTTCCCCTACCCTCACTTTAAATTCACAGTATTTTGGGGGTTTGTTTTAAAATTTTATTGTGGTATTATATACAAAACATAAAATTTATCATTTTAACCCTTGAGTGTACAATTCAGCGACATTAATTACATTCACACTGTTGTGCAACCGTCACCACCATCCACCTCCAGAACTTTCTCCTCATCCCAAACTGAAATTCTGTACCCATTAAACACTAACTGATCAGTCCTTTCTCCCCCAGCCCCTGGCCACCACCATTCTATTTCCTGTTTCTATGAATTTGATTATTCAGGCACCTCATGCAAGTGGAATCATACTTGTCCTTTTGTGACTGATCTCTTTCGCTTAGCATCATGTCCTCAAGGTTTATCCATGTTGTACACGTGTCCGAATTTCATTCCTTTTTTTTTTTTTTTTTTTTTTTTGCGGTATGCGGGCCTCTCACTGCTGTGGCCTCTTCCGTTGCGGAGCACAGGCTCCGGACGCGCAGGCTCAGCGGCCCTGGCTCACGGGCCCAGACGCTCCATGGCATGTGGGATCCTCCCAGACAGGGGCATGAACCCGCGTCCCCTGCATCGGCAGGCGGACTCTCAACCACTGCACCACCAGGGAAGCGCTTCATTCCTTTTTAAGGCTGAATAATGTTCCACCATATGTCTACACCACATACATGTATCCAATGATGTACATTCAGGTTATTTCCACCTCTTCGCTATTGTGGATAATGCTGCCACGAACATGGGTGTGCAAATATCTCTTTGTGACCCTGCTTTCCGTTTTTAGCAGAATTGCTGGATCATAGGGTAATTATATTTTAAACTCTTTGAGGAACTGCCATGCTCTCTTCTTAGATCCAATTTTAAAGTCCATTTCCACCTTGGCTTAAAGGTAGGCTTATTGATTTAGATGCAGAACCACTTGGAAAGAGCTACCTGTATAGGATGAGAAGCAAGCAGACAAGCCTCCTCCGCCTTGCGGGTTTCCTCATTTCCACCCAAGCCATCATCTCTGTGAACTCATGGCTCTGCAAACTAGTGTTTCTCCAAGAGTGGTGCAGAAAGCACTGGCATCGAAGATAACTTGTTACACAAGTAGATTCCCGAATGCCACCCCATTTACTGATTCAGACTTTCTGGGGCAGAGGCTAAGCCTTCTGCAAGTTAGCAAGCTCTCTGGATGATTCTGTGCACACACCAGAGAGAGGACCCCTGTTAAGTAAAGTTGCTTTGCTGGATTCTAACCACAACTGACAGATTTCCAACTGCCGGCTCCCCATAACCATCCTGAAAAAAGGTTGAAGGGGGTCTCTTCACTCAACTTCAGAGACAGCACAAAGTCCGATTGAAGATGATGGAATTCAGCTTATGGAATGATGACTATACAACTTAACAAAACATGTAAGCATGGTAAGGTACTACGTAGTGATTCTCACAACATCCAGTTGCCCCTTAGTGTAGAATGGGTGGACTCTTCTTTGATGGCGTTACTTGTCCATGTTCATGGGTTTGTGTGTCCTACTAAACTGCCAATGATACCTGGTAGAAGGCATTGTCTTACCTCAATTTAATTCCAAAGGCCAGATTCTGTCTGGTCTCCCAGGTTGTTGTTCAAAGCTTTTAATTACAGTCTTCATCACCCATCTTGATGAATCCAGCTACTTCTACTTCTACTTTAACTGGGCATAACACAAATGCTGGAAAATAAGGCTTGTTCTGCTTTAAAACACACCTCACCACCCCTTGAGAGGCAGGAGCCGCCTGCTCTGTGCCGAGGCCCTGGGAGGAGCTGTTTCAGCAGGAAGTCCGCTGGGCGGGGTGGCCTCAGAAGCTGTCTCCCACCCGGCACCACGTAGCAGCAGCCCTCGCAGGGTTTTCCTGTTTAAACTTCTGAGCCCTGGGCTTGAAAACATAGTGCTCTAGAGCAACACAGACCTAGGCTTCGGCTCCTGGCTCTGCTGACTTTGGAGAACTGAGGAACAGTCCCTACCTCCCAAGGGGGTTAGGAAATCACCCATGTGACGCGCCCAGCACTACGCCTGGCCCCTGGGAAGCACTCCAGTGGTGACCATTCATACCTGCTCATAAGGGCTACATCCCCACCACACCCTCCTGTAGCTCCGTGCGCTCCAAAGTCTGCTTTGTTAGTGCGCGGGACCCAGCACACTGCTTGCCCCCAGAGAAGTGGCACTTTGGTCCTTGGGCTGGACACGTGGCTTAACTTCTTCTGAGAGGAAATGAGTCACAGCGGTCGTCTTCCAAGTGGGGTGCAGAAGCGCCTCCAGTAGGAAGGGAAAAAGAGAACGGCTGATTTTGCTTTTCCTCATACTTAAAAAAAAAATCTCCATTTTCTCTTTTAAAACTAAGACAACATTGTCAATCAACTATACTCTGATATAAAACAAAAAGTTAAAAAAAAAAGACATAAAAGATCCAAAAAAAAAAGTCAAGTGAAAAAAAACAACTATATAAACCATAGCGGGAGCAAAGAGAGGGTTAGTTGCTATAACCCTGAGGGGTAGTTACAGTCGATATTTCTATTTTATAGATGAGAAAACTGAAGCACAAAGTATATGTCCAGCCTAGCATGTGGGTAAAGCTGAATAACAAACCCAAATTGAATTCAGAGCCTATGCCCTCACCCACTGTGGTGTGTACACTGACAAAAGACTTAGATATACATCACATTTATAAGACTTCTTTCCTAGTGTTCTATGATACACAGAGATGTACTATTAAATCCCTTTTAAGATTTCTATTAATAAATAAGGATTAAATTATATATGGTATTGACCGAGACCATTAAGCTGTTTTAGATACTGGAGAGAAAAAAAGAAAAAACAAAATTTGTAAATCTAGGTACAGATACAAGAACTACCTTTCATGGCATAATAGCTACTGATGATATAAATAAGCTATTAGTTTTGTTGTCAATTTTGATACATGATCATATGTACCCACCTTGATGTTAACTATTAATCAGCATATGGTTATCTCCTCACAACCTGAATTATAGGGAACTCATCATATAAGTTACATTGAATTCACAATTGTAGACTTCAATATTTAACATTTCAGTGACCAAACTTGCAAATGATTTTAAAGATACCCCCCAACACACAGAAAAACAACACAGTTTCCATGTAATTATTTATTTTTTTTATTATTTTTTTTTGGCTGTGCCACATGGCATGCGGGATCTTAGTTCCCCAGCCAGGGATCAAACCCGTGATCCCTTCAGTGGAAGCAAGGAGTCTTAACCGCTGGACCGCCAGGGAAGTCCCTCCATGTAATTTTTTGTTTGTTTGTTTGCGGTATGCGGGCCTCTCACTGCTGTGGCCTCTCCCGTTGTGGAGCACAGGCTCCGGACGCGCAGGCTCAGCGGCCATGGCTCATGGGCCCAGCCTCTCCACGGCATGTGGGATCCTCCCGGACCGGGGCACGATCCCGTGTCCCCTGCATCGGCAGGCGGACTCTCAACCACTGCGCCACCAGGGAAGCCCTCTCCATGTAATTTTTAACACGTATTTGTATGAATGCCCATATATGGTGGTGCTTTTTGATTCTTACTTTTAGCCCTTATTTAGGGAACCAAGTGGTTCTGTGCTCCCCACATCCTATCTTGGGGCTAGTGACACAAATTGCTTCTGCAGCGTTCACAAACTAATACGTAGTAGAATGTTAGGAGAAACTTAACCAATAATGTTGGTCAAGTTCCCAAACACCCTAGTCTATAGAAAGGATGGATCTGAGAGCATGCATTAGGTAGGACAGTTTGCATCGTCTGGCCCGGCAAATGAGGTCATGGAACGCCGTGGTGGCTGAAAACGGGACATGAGTTAGGCAGGTCTGGCAGGCAAGCCCCGCGCATTGGCGCAGAGTGAGGGTGCTCACCGCAGAGGATGGGCACCAAGAGGGGGTCTAAATAAGGAAGTTGGCATGAGACAAAGAGGCTCGAAAAGAGTGGGATGACACGTTGCCAGCCTGGAGGAGTCTGTGCCGAGGAAGGGATAATTTTCATCAACAGCAATGTCTGCAGAGAGGTAAAGAGACCCCAGAAAGGACAGGGTAGTAAGGAAGAGTCCAAAGAGTGAGTTTCCCTGACAAGAATTTCAGGCATTAGAGGCTCCATGACCACGTTGATTGCTTTATGTTAAATGGAGAGTGCTGGCCAGGCACACTGTGGTACCATAACTAAGGTTACAGCTGTCAGACGTTTGAAAACTATGTATTTCTTACCCAGCAGAATAGTGTGAACATGTGACTTTAATGGGCATGAGTTAAATACAATGAGATATCTTCAAGCTGACACCTCTGCTGAATAGTCAATGGTAACGGGCAATTCGTATTTTCAGAAAATAATATATTTTCATTTTAAGATGTGGTACCAAAATAAATGTTTAAAGGGACATATGTAAGAAAGGTTAAAATAATAGTCAACAAGATTTTCAGAGAGGTGTACTGACACAGACCCATATACCTGCAACAAAGAGAACAACTCTTCAATCTCTTCATCCTTTACTTTATATTACAAATTTTGTGCCGCCATTAGATGATATATTAATTTTATTTCTTTACATAAATTGAGGAAGAAACATAAAATCAGATCTAAAAATATTACATGGCATTCGGGGGGGTGTATTTTGGTGCCACCAGAAAAATGATCTGAAATTTACTTTCAAAATTGAGACAGACTTGTTTAAAAGCACTATCCTGGCTCCTTTTTTGTTTTGAATATATCCTGGTTTTTCTCAAAGTCTCAGTAAATGGATTAAACAAGTTCTGGCTTACAAGTTTAACATTCCAGATGTTCCAAAAAATCATATTCAACACATTCTTCCAGTTGCTTCAAGACCCTTGAGCTATCTGCGACGGGAAACTCCACAAGTAGAGGGCCTCGGGTGTCAGCAGGCAGTTTATTCTGGGTTTTAAAAGCGCAATTTAGAGTCTTGAAGAATGGCATCAATTGCCTAATGCTGGAAAGAGAATGCTGGCGCAGAAGAGGGAACTCGCTCTTCATGGCGAGCTCATCGGAGCTGCCGATTTCCTGCAAAAAAACCACAATGACATGGCTTTGCTAAGGGTTAAGAGATGCACACGAGGCACGTGCAGGCGATGAAAGCTAAGAGATGGGTCCTTTATGAAATTCACTGTCAGCGCTGCTGGTAGCAGCATCAACTCAGATCCTAGGTCTTCAGCTGCCATCTTCCACCAGGATTTCACCCTGAGCCCACCCCGCTGGGGCCACTGTCACCTCTCCTGCAGGCTCTTCCTCTGAGTTACAGAGGAACTCTGTGGGCAAGACTACTTCTACAGGACTGTGTCACCCAGGAGGCTTTACCTCTTAGCAACTGGGATGAGAAAGTGACATATACATGCTAAAACAAAGAGGAAATTTATAACCATCTCCAAGTCTGAACACTCGGTTAGGAGGCATTCTGAAAACTGTTCAAAGTCATTAAAATCAAATAGCATATGAAGTACTTCACTCACTGCCTAGTCTTTCTCCCCTCTGTCACAAATATAACTGTTAAAAAGGAAAACATTTACCCCATATTTTAATTTTAGAAGTTCGAGAATCCTGACAGTGTGGGGTTTGCATTCTTGGTGATTCTCCTCTAGATCCGATGGGAAGGCAGGGCCCTCTGTGTCCACTTCTGGAACAAATGCCCACCTGTAACTGGAGGAAAAAAATCTGAGGTCAGGCATGCTGCCTTGGAGCCCACTTGAAGAGTTATAAACAGTTTTACTGAGATGTAAATCACGTTCACTGCTTTAACGTGTACAAATCAATAGCTTTTGGTATAGTCACAGAATTGTACATCCATCACCATAATCAATCTTAGGATATTTCCATAACCCCAAATAGAATCCCTGTTCCCGTTAGCTCTCACCCCTCAATCCACTACACCCCTTTGAACTAGGCAACCACTCATCTATTTTCTGTCTGTACAGATTTTTTTTATACTGGACATTTCATATAAATGGAATCACATCGTACATGGTTGTTTGTGCCTGGCTTCTTTCACTTAATATTGTCAAGGTTCATCCATGCTGTAGCATGTGTCGGTACATTTCTTTGTATTGTAGAATATTTCATTGTATGGACACACCACATGTTATTTATCCACTTGTCAACTGAGGGACATTTCTCTACCTTTTGCCTATTATGATTAATGCTGCTGTGCATACTCATGTACATTGGAACTCACTTAAAAAAAAAAACTTTCTTTTTTAGAGCAGTTTTAGGTTCACCCAAAATTGAGCAGAAAGTACAGAGGTTTCCCACTTGCCCTGGGCCCTGCTCTGCCGTGCACAGCCTCCCTGACTACCGACACGCCCACCAGAGGGTACATTTGTTACAATCGATGAACTCATACGCAATAGTTTCACTGCCCTAAAAATCCTCTGTGCTCTGCTTTGCTCTCCCCTCCCCCCTGGCACACACTCAGCTGTTTACTGTCTCCACAGTCTTGCCTTTTACAGATCATCATATAGTTGGAATCAGACAGTATGTAGCCATTTCAGATTGGCTTCTTTCACTTAGTGTTTCTAACCACAAACATTTCTACATGATTTCACTCTTTAGGGGAATAGGACAGAGAGAAGTGGCATCTGGGGCCAGGCATGAAATTAAACGTATGAGCAGCTGTGTTAAGCCTACAGGAAATGTGAGCCAACAAGGGCAGAGCCAATTGGAGACGGCATGTTCCATTTATTTAATTAAAAACAAAGAGACAAAAAAATTATACAAACCCAGTGAGGATCACCAGGGGGTGACTCTGTTTTATAAGAACCCAATAGCAAAACCCACCTCAACACACACACACACACACACACACACACACACACACAGAGAGACAGAGAGAGGAAGAGAAACCCTTACATAAACACTACTGTGAACCAAATTCCCCAAACCACAGATGTTGCAAGTAATGTGAAACTTGGTATTCTGAGCAGGTTTCTCCACCACTAGTAACCCATGCTGCGTTGTCTTATATACTGTACAGGAAAGAGCAAGTGAAAGTGCTCACGAGGAAAGAAAGTCATCTGCTTCAAAGAAGACACGTGGTCTTCTCTGACTTACATCTGAAATAGCGGCATCTTGTCAGGTGGAAAAGAAAGTGCTGTGTCCAAGAATTTGCAAGCCGATAAATATAGGATAAGTTCACTCTGGGGGATCTCCCCCATCGAGGGCTCATTTCCATCAGAGACTGAAACTTTTATTCTGTTGATTTTGTTGCTGTTTCTGTAAATTTGCAAAGAAACTCTTGTTATAAATTCATTCACATCTGCTGTGGTCCTTTTGCCTATGCAATGTCCATAAGAAGGTTTTCCTTTTAAGAAATGGTCAGAATAGCTGGTCCCTTCACAACTACTTCAGGAAAACAGTATTTAGTGTTAGATAGCCCTGTGTCTTAAGGTGATGTCCATTAACCTTCATATATGTGTGCAGACTGCTGTACTACTTACCTCAATGATTCATCGTCCTCTTTCAGATCTTCTTCAAGCTGTATGAATGTCTGAATCTTTAAAAAAAATGTGAATTCAAGTTACTATTTGAGAGTAAACCTAGCTTAATGTTTAAAATTTATATGTCCATAAAAAAATAGCAAATAAAGCAAAAGAAACAATCAAAAAAATGAAAAGACAACCTATGAAACGGAAAAAAATATCTGCAAACCAAATATCTGATAGGATAATATCCAAAATATATAAAGAACTCATACAACTCAGTAACAAAAATAAGCAAATAATCCAATTAAAAAATGGGCAGCATTATTTGCAGTAGCCAAGACATGGAAACAACCTAAATGTCCATCAACAGATAAATAGATAAAAAAATTGTTTTATATATACACAATGGAATATTATTCAGCCATGAAAAAGGAGAAATCCTACCATTTCCAGCAACATGGAAGGACCTTGGGGGCATTATACTAAGTGAAATAAGAAGAGAAAGGCAAATACTGTATGATCTCCCTTATAAGTGGAACCTAAAAAAATAAAACAAGGAACTTCCCTGGTGGTCCAGTGGTTAAGACTCCGTGCCTCCAATGCAGGGGGCATGGGTTCAATCCCTGGTCATGGATGTTAACTAAACTTACTATGATAATCATTTCATGATATACTTCAGTCAAATCAAGTTGTACACCTTAAACTTACACACTGCTATATGACACATATTTCAATAAAATTGGGGGAAAAAAAAACAGTTTAAAAAATAGCAAATAGGGAGTTCCCTGGTGGTCCAGTGGTTAGGACTCAGCACTTTCACTGCCATGTCCTGGTCGGGGAACTAAGATCCTGAAAGCCATATGGCATGGTCAAAAAAAAAAAAAAGCAAATAATATCAAACTGTACAGATTAATTGGAATTACTGATGTTGAGAGAGCAACTATGATTATAGGATAAAATATCTCTACTTAGGCAAGAGCTGACTATGCACTACCAACTTGACTGAAAATTTTGCAGATAAAATTAGATATATATGAAATATTATTCCTGAAAAAGCATTTTTAAAAGCTTCAATTTTGCTTTCAAGAGTAAAATATTTGCACTTACCAATTCAGAGACCATTATTGGCCACAATGAAGTCAAATGTTGAGGAGATATTCTTAGCAGCAAAACTCTGAAAAAAAGAAACATCTGAGCAGCAACTATGGATGTCTGTCCAACTCTGAGATTGTCTGTCAGGCGTTCTAAGGAAAGAAGATTTTAGAGATGTCACACAAATAGGCAGTTTGGAGTTTCTCACTAGACAAAGAGGAATAATAAAATTGTAATTGCTTTGACAATTGACAAGAACCTCATACATGAGACGGGTGTTGGAAGAATGGTTTTGTGCCCCGTGTTTGCCCCCAGCACTGTTCTTTGTGAGGCACAGCAGTTTGTGGCTTTTGCTAAAGAAGTGAATCAAGTTCCTCTTATTCCCCTGCTGCAGCTAAGTAGAAAGGCATCAACTTCTGGCTCAAGCCAGAAATCCAGTGTGTGATCAATGAACATGTAATTATTCTTCTAAGAATATGAAACATGAGACACAGAAACTGAAGAGTCTTTGGCGAGTGATGGACCTATGAGATCATATAGATTGGTTGGCAGATGACACTATATTTTGGGGGTGAGGAGTGGCAAGTGAAGTGCGTGAATAAAATAGAATTATTCAGTAAAGCTTAGATTTGAAGACCATGACAAAAACTTTAATTCCTGCAGGAAAAAGAAAAAAAGGTAAACTCTCTAGTCCCTAACAGTCTTCCACACTTCTCCACTGAAATAACTGTTTGCAGAATATGACTTTTTCCCATAATTTAAGGTTTCTTAGGAAGATGACAAATTGCCATAGGAAATAGCTGAACTATGGTCATGCCGCTTAAGATTCGCTGTAGTAAATTAGTAGTAAACTTCTCTTTACTTGAGGTAGCTTAAGTGGGTTTTTACTTCTTGCCTTTAAAAATACTCTGACCAAATGAAGGATCGTGCATAGATCACACACTTGACAAACAAGTTGGTATTTTTTTTTTTTTGCGGTACGCGGGCCTCTCACTGTTGTGGCCTCTCCTGTTGCGGAGCACAGGCTCCGGACGTGCAGGCTCAGCGGCCATGGCTTACGGGCCCAGCTGCTCCACAGCATGTGGGATCTTCCCGGACCGGGGCACGAACCTGCGTCCCCTGCATCGGCAGGCAGACTCTTAACCACTGCGCCACCAGGGAAGCCCCAAGTTGGTATTTTTAAAGAGTGGTTTGTGCTTTTGGTTCTGGACAAGATGGAGTAAGTATAATACATCCTATTTATCTAACTGCAAACAAACAAACAAACAAACACCTTGAACAAAAATACATAAACCAACTATCAGAAAACAGGTGAAGGAAAGGTAGCAGGACTGCATAGGAACCTTGGGACTTAAGGAATGACCCAGAACTGGGTTCCATGTGGTTTTTAAATTTTTTATTTTATCCCAGCTTAGGCAATTGAAAAGAATGTAACCTGGAATGCCAAAAATCTCAACTTGAATGAGAAAAGATACCCAAAAGACACCAATGCAGAGATAATACAGAGGTTGGAATTACTGGAAAAGGATTTTAAAGCCGCTATCTAATAACCAATTATGGACACTTGAAACAAATAAGAAATAGAAAGTGTCAGCAAAAAAATACAAGTTACAAAGAAAAGTCAAATAGAAATTTTAGAACTAAAAAACAGAATCACCAAGATAGAAAAACTTACTGCTGAGCTCAACAGCAGAATGGAGATGACAGAGGAAGAGGGGAATTCAAGACAGAATCAATAGAAATTATGTGAGCTGAACAAAGGAGAGAGAAAATATCAGAAAAAAAAAAAAAAAAGAACAGTCTCATAGACCAGTGGGACAACAAAAGATCTAACATTTGTGCACTGGAATCACAGAAAAAGAGAAAAAAGAATATAGGTTGGAAAAATATTTTAAAAATAATGACTGAAAACTTTCCAAATGTGGTGAAAGACATATATCTACAAATAAAACAAGCTGAGTGAACTCTAAAAGGGATAAAAACAAAGAAATCATGTTCAGTCACATAATCAAACTTCTGAAAACTAAAAACAAAGAAAAAAACCTTGATAGCAATCAGAGGGAAATGATACATTACCTAAAAGGGAGAATAATTCAAATAACAGCAGATTTCTCATTAGAAACCATAGAGTCAGAAAGAAGCTGCCATTTTTCAAGTGCTGAAAGAAAAGAACTTCAACTCAGAATTTTTCTATTTCCAATGAAAACATCCTTCCAGAATAAAGGTGAAAGAAAAAAAAACAACAACAACCAAACCAAACCAAGATGAATGAAGGTGAAAAAAAAAAGGCTCAATGAAGGAGAACAGTGCCAACAGATCTGCACTAAAAGAATGGCTAAATGATGTTCTTCTGTCAGAAAGGAAATGGTAATGGTAGGAAACATGGAACATCAGGAATGACTAAAGAGCAATAGAAAGGGTAAATAAATGAGTATAAATAATATCCTTTCCTCTTGAGTATTTATGTTGGACAGTGAAAGCAAAAAGTGTATCTCTATCTCTTATGGTTCTAGTATGTAAATGTAGTATTTCAGACAACTATATCACATGGGAGAAGAGAAAAGCAAATGGTGGTAAAATACTGATACTAGTAGACCACAGTAAGTATGTATATTCTATGTTCACTGTAATCCCTAGAGCAACCACTGCAAAAAGCTATATAAAGAGATATACCCCCAAACCACTTTAAATAAATCAAAATGGAACGCCAAAAAAATGTTCAAGTAACATCAGGAAAATAGGAAAAGGGAAACAAAAGGAATGAAAAACAAGGAACAAACAGAAAATAAATAAAATGGCATAATATATCCTGACATGACACATCAATTAAAAGAGATTGGTTGAACGGATAAAAGGAATGACCCAGTTGTATGCTATCTTACACAAAACTCACTTCAAATATAACAATATGGCTTCCCTGGTGGCGCAGTGGTTAAGAATCCGTCTGCCAATGCAGGGGACATGGGTTCGAGCCCTGGTCCAGGAAGATCCCACATGCCGTGGAGCAACTAAGCCCATGTGCCACAACTACTGAGCCTGCGCTCTAGAGCCCGCTAGCCACAACTACTGAGCCTGCGTGCCACAACTACTGAAGCCCGCACACTTAGAGCCCGTGCTCTGCAACGAGAGAAGCCACCACAATGAGAAGCCCGTGCACCGCAACGAAGAGTAGCCCCTGCTTGCTGCAACTAGAGAAAGCCTGCGCAGCAACGAAGACCCAACACAACCAAAAATAAATGAAATAAAGAAATTTTAAAAAAGATAAAACTACTTTAAAATATATAACAATATAAGTAGGTTAAAGGTAAAAGGATGGAAAAAGATACAATATGCAAACATTTTAAGAAAGCTGGAGTGGCGCTATTAATATAGGACAGAATAGACTTCAGAGCAAAGGAAAGTACCAGGGTCAAAGAGGGACATTACACAGTGGTAAGGTCAGTTCAACAAGAAGATATAACATTCCTAAATGTCTGTGCACCAAACAACAGAAGTGTAAAATACTTGAAGAAAGAACTGCCAGAACTTAAAGAAGAATAAGTACTGACAACTGTAGCTGAACTTCAACATTCCTATCCCATGACTGATAGAACTCCTAGGAAAAGTCAGTAAGGATATAGAAGAACTGAGCAATACCTTCAGCCAACAGGATCTAATAAACACTTGTAGAAGACTCCACTCAACACCAGCAGAATACATCTCATTACGTGCTCGTGGAACATTCACCAAGACTGCTTTACGACCCATGATATAACCGAACTTCAACAAATTTAAATCCTACAAAGAATGTTCTCTGACCATGATGGAATCAAACTGGAAATTAATAACAGAAAGATAACCAGAAACACTTGGAAATTAACAAACTTCTAAATTAGATATGGGGTGAAGAAGTATCAAAGGAAATAAAAAATATAAAGAAATGAATGAAAATTACAATATATCCGATTTTGTGGGATACAGTTAAAGTATTGCTGAGAGGGAAATTTATAGCACTAAATGCTTACATTATAAAAGAAGAAAGCACTCAAATCTATAATCCAAGCCTCTACCTCATGAGACCAGAAAAAGAACAAAATAAAACCAAAGCAAGGACAAAAAAGGGCATAATAAAACGCAGAAATAAATGAAACTGGAAACAAAACAAACAAAAATAATGTAGAAAAATCAATCAAATTAAATTGTGGTTATTTGAAAAGAACAAGAAAAGGGATAAACCTCTAGAAAGACTGACCAAAAAAGAGAGAAAGCAAATTACCAATATCAGGAATGAAAGAAGGGGTATCTCTAAAGACATCAAAAGGATAATGAGGGACTTCCCTGGTGGCTCAGTGGTTAAGACTCCACGTTCCCAATGCAGGGGGCCCGGGTTTGATCCCTGGACAGGGAACTAGATACCACATACATGCTGCAACTAAGAGCTCACAAGCCACAACTAAGGAGCCCATGTGCCACAACTAAGGAGCCGGCGAGCCGCAATTAAGGAGCCCACAAGCTGCAACTAAAAGGAGACCACCTGCCGCAACTAAGACCCAGTGCAACCAAATAAATAAATAAATATTAAAAAATAAAAATGTTAAAAAAAAGGATAATGACATTTGAATTACTGTCTAAATGGGAATGCAAAATGGTACATCCACTCTGGAAAACAGTTTGGCAGTTTCCTATAAAGTTAAACACACATTTACCATAGAACCCAGTAATCAAACCCTTGTGCATTTATCCCAGCTTCCCTGACCAGGGATTGAACCTGGGCCCTCTGCAGTGAAAGCACAGAGTCTTAACCACTGGATCACCAGAGGCTTTATTTCTTTTTTTTTAAATTTATTTATTTCATTTATCTTATTTTTGGCTGCACTGGGTCTTTGTTGCTGTGCATGGGCTTTTCTCTAGTTGCGGCGAGCGGGGGCTACTCTTTATTGTGGTGAGCGGGCCTCTCATTGTGGTGGCTTCTGTTGTTGTGAAGCACAGGCTCTAGGCGCGCGGGCTCAGTAGTTGTGGTGCATGGGCTTAGTTGCTCCATGGCATGTGGGATCTTCCTGGACCAGGGCTCGAACCCATGTCCCCTGCATTGGCGGGCAGATTCTTAACCACTGTGCTACCAGGGAAGTCCCTAGGCTTTATTTCTAATAACCAAAAACTAGAACAACCCATATGTCCATCAGGTAAATGGATAAATGAACTGAGGTACATCCACAAAATGGAGTATTATTACTCATTAAAAAAGATCAAACTCTTTATACACCCATGAACATACCCCACTTGCCTTTGGATGGATCTCAAAAGCACTGTACTAAATGAAAAAAGCTAATCTCAAAAGGTGACATTTACATAATACGTATGATGTATGATTCCATTTAAATAACATTAAAGTGATGGAGAACAGATCAACAGTTTCCAGGGGTTAGGGCTGGGTGGAGGGTGTGACTATACAAAGCAGTGAGTGACTTGAGGGTGTCGCTCTGTAGCAAGGGAAGAGTTCTAAATCCTAGTTGTGGTGTTGGCTACAAGAATTTGTATGTGGGACACGTTCATAGAACTAGACACACAGACACACACACAAAGAATGCACTGTAGAAACTGGTGAAATCTGAAAAAGTCTCAAGTTGAGTTATGGTAATATTCCCACATCGATATCCTGGTTTTGATGAGGGACTATGCTTATGTGAGATGTTATCATGGGGTAAGCTGGACGAACAGTACACAGGAACACCAGGTACTATTTGTGTAACTTCTTGTGAGTCTTAATCTACTTCGAGATAAAAAGTATTTAAAAAAAAAAGTGGTTTGTACACACGGGGCATATTTCATATTGATGCTCCAAATAAAAGCTAAATTCGTGAGATTATTCTTCAGCCAAGATGATCTATTTTAGAAGCTCTAATATTCCTTTCTTAGCTGAGTGATAAACCTTACAAGCTTAAGGAGTCCTGGTGAGCAGAGCCAGAGAAAGCCCAGAGCCAGAATCCCTGCACCACTGTCAAGGTTGCAGAACCTCGCTTAGGTTGGCCACATAATCTTGCTGAGCCCATTTCCCACCTGTGAAACTCACCTGCCTCAAAGGGTACCTACTAAAGAACACAGCCTGCTGCTGGCAGCCAGAGGGCTCAGATTTCAGTCCAGGTTTTGCCAGTTAGTGGCAACGCAGCTTTACGCAGGTGTTAATCTCTCTGAGCACAGGTATCCTGATGTAAAAATGGAGCTAATAAAGGACAATGAAGAAAACTTAAAAGATGGGAAGGACTTCAATGGACCTGGAATGAGCCACACTCATCAGCTTAGAGGGAACAGACTGTTCCCTCTAGACCTTTCTGATGCCCTCATCAGGGGCCTTTGTAGCCTGTCCTCCTTTCATCCTAGACAAGCAGCATTTTATCGTCCCTCCTGTTTAAAAAATAATTGCTTTGAGCCGATTTACTTCTTTGGAGATCAATGTAAAATTTATGTCACTACGAGAGCCAAGATGTAAGAAGCTGCTCAGCTCTGCACTGAGTGCATCGATCGACCTCTTTCAGTGCTACTTGATGGTGATCAGTTGGGGGTGAGGACCCCAGAGGAGAAATGCCAGGCCTTCCCCATTCCTGCCTCTTTTGATTTGGTCTCAACTATTCACCTTGGTGTGCAACTTAGGAGCTTCTGGATGCCTCCGCTCCCTTGACTGGGGCGTCACTGCTCCATGGGGCCAGTCAATGTCCCAAGACTGTCAGAGAACGTTCTGAATCCCATCACCCCAGGACCTTAGGGAAGCTGGGTCTATCAACAGTCCTGGGGACAATGACAATACAGAGGCAAGTGCTTGGCAAACTGTCAGTTAGTAAAAAATGGAAGGGGGTGGGCTTCCCTGGTGGCACAGTGGTTGAGAGTCCGCCTGCCGATGCAGGGGATGCGGGTTCGTGCCCTGGTCCGGGAAGATCCCACATACCGCGGAGCAGCTGGGCCCGTGAGCCATGGCCGCTGAGCCTGTGCGTCCGGAGCCTGTGCTCCGCAACGGGAGGGGCCACAACAGTGAGAGGCCCGTGTACCGCAAAAAAAAAAAAGGAAGGGGGTAAACATGTTTACTTCTTCATCTTATTTTTTTAAAACAAGGACTCAAACAGGTATTTTTATTTTATTTTATTTTTTATTTTTCGGCGGCCTTGTGTGGCATGAGGGATCTTAGCTCCCCGGCCAAGGATCGAACCCGTGCCACCTGCAGTGTAAGTGCGAAGCCCTAACCACTGGACCGCCAGGGAAGTTCACTCTACTTTTTCAAACATGTAGTATTAAAAAAAAACAAAAAAAAAACAGCACTTGAGCTATCCAAAGTGGAGGGTATTTATTTGGAGAAACTCCTCTTTCCCCAAGGGCCCCCAAACTATCTCCTATTTAAAGTCAGCATTATTCTGACTTTCATATATGTTGCATGTATATAATATTATGTTGCCTCTACTTCTCTCTCCCTCTCCGAGCCACGATTTCTCAGAATTGGATGTTTACACCCTGCCATAGTCAGATTCTCCATACCACTGATTGAAAAAGGCCATTGTCTGTTCTCTTCCTGTTTTACACATCTAATAGTGTCTCTTTGGCTCTCTGGGCCTCACCCCACGTTTTAGGAGAGTGTGTGATGGGACATGGGGGAGAGAAGGCGCAGGTGTTTCTCCCAAAGTGAGAAGGCATGGCAAGGATTGTCCAATGCACTGCCTACCACGCTCTCCTGCTGAGAAAGCGAACTTCACGCTGCCCTTTTGGACCACTGTCTGATGGCCAGGTGCATAAAGCACCATCACAGACGCCGCCTGTGAACTAGAGGAAATGTGGTTCCCTTTGTTCTTTCTCCCCTTTAAATCCTGTAAGGATGCAACAAAGTTCAGCTTTGACTCTGCACTGAGCAAAGTCTCTGGAGGGCTGCCATCACCTTTAACGGCATTCCTGGTCACCCTCTGATCTAAGCAGCCTCCTGTTAGTAATTCAAGTAAGGATTTGTTAATATCTGAATATTCACTTTTATACATTTTAAGTATTCAAGACGTTAGGTCATGAACATCTCCTTAGGTGCTTTACAGGCTGAAATTATGCCAGTAGAAGTATAATGGTATTTTCATTATTGCAAATATAAAATACTGTCATAATTAATACCCGTGAAAGCTGTTAATGTTTTGACCTAAAATAATTAAGACCTTTCAAGTGGTTAATCATGTAGGGACATGGGCTGAGAATTAATACAAATATTTAAGAAAAGCACATGCTTTGTGAGCCGACAGATATTTATAAGAGCATTTTTTTAAGAGGGTAGAGTAAGAGATTTATATCATAATTCTATGTGGAAACAACCTGAATGTTCAACTGGTGAACTGGTAAACAAATCACAGGATGGAATACTATAGATAAATAAAAATAAAAAGAAATAAGCTATTGATAAATCCAACAGAATGAATGACTCTCAAATACAAAAGAAGCCAGACTCAAAGGCTGTATACTGTCTAATCACATTTACATTTATAGGACATTCCAGAAGAGATGAAACTATATGAACAGAAAGAAGATTTAGTGGTTGATAGGGTCAGGGGGTAAGGGGAGGAGATGCCTTCTGAGGGGCACGAGTGAACTTTCTGGGGTGACGGAAATGTTCTGAATCTTGACTGCAGTGGTTGTTATGTGACTACATGTGTTTATCAAAATTCATAGAACTGTATAGCCAGGACTGTATGTAAATTATACTTTAATAAGTCTGAGCCCCCCAAAAGGATTTACACCGTAATTCTAATATCTGTAAAACTGTTTGTTATACTAGTCTTCATGATATTTAATACAATTCTTGAAAGCTTTTTTGTTTATTTTATTATATTCCATTTAGGCTACGTGTCTTAAGGAAAACACATTCCTGTTTGAGAGTTCTTTTGTATCTCGGAGGAGGATGAATTAAAACAGAATGCTCACTTTGCCAACTCAACATTTTATGAGGGGGAAAAACCTTTAAAACCATGTATAATATCCACAATCATTCATTTTTGAAGCAGACAAAGAATACCACGAGTATGAAGAAGAGAAAAAACCGCTAAGGAAAAATCAGGTACTTCTCCAAAATCTTGCTCTGACACTGGCCTCACTTAGTATCTGCACTGCAGGAGGGATCCAGCAGGAGACAGTGCTGAAGAAGCACTGCCAGAAATAAAAACAACCTAATAAAAACTAATAGCATTATAGGACTTCTCTGGTGGTGCAGTGATTAAGAATCCACCTGCCAATGCAGGGGACACGGGTTCGAGCCCTGGTCTGGGAGGATCCCACATGCCACGGAGCAACTAAGCCCGTGCGCCACAACTACTGAGCCTGCACTCTAGAGCCCGCGAGCCACAACCACTGAAGCCCCCATGTCTACGGCCCGTGCTCTGCAACAAGAGAAGCCACCGCAATGAGAAGCCCGTGCACCACAACGAAGAGTAGCCCCCACTCGCCACAACTAGAGAAAAGCGCGTGCACAGCAACAAAGACCCAACACAGCCAAAAATAAAAAAATAAAATTAAAAAAAATTTTTTAAAACTAATAGCATTATAATAAATTTTTCTCTTGCCTTTTTAAAAAAAATAAATTTATTTATTTATGTTATTTTTGGCTGAGTTGGGTCTTCGTTGCTGTGCACAGGCTTTCTCTAGTTGTGGCGAGCGGGGGCTACTCTTCATTGTGGTGTGCGGCCTCCTCACTGTGGTGGCTTCTCTTGTTGTGGAGCACGGGCTCTAGGCACGCAGGCTTCAGTAGCTGTGGCACGTGGGCTCAGTAGTTGTGGCTCACAGGATCCAGAACGCAGGCTCAATAGTTGTGGCGCACGGGCTTAGTTGCTCCGTGGCATGTGGGATCTTCCTGGACCAGGGCTCAAACCTGTGGCCCCTGCATTGGCAGGTGGATTCTTAACCACTGCACCAGCAGGGAAGTCCCATAATAACTGATTTGTGTGTGTGTGTGTGTGTGTGTGTGTGTGTGTGTGTGTGTGTTACGCGGGCCTCTCACTGCTGTGGCCTCTCCCATTGCAGAGCACAGGCTCCGGACGCGCAGGCTCAGCGGCCATGGCTTACCGGCCCAGCCGCTCCGCGGCATGTGGGATCTTCCCGGACCAGGGCACGAACCCGTGTTCCCTGCATCGGCAGGCGGACTCTCAACCACTGCGCCACCAGGGAAGCCCAATAACTGATTTCTAAAACAAAGTTTCAGATTTACTGATATATTTCCAAAGTTCTTCTACAATCACCTCTGCTGAGTACTCATTTAACGTCTGACCATTCCGCCAACACCTGCCCTGGGCCCCTCTGGTTTCCAGCCATGTTGGCCACTCTGGGTCTGTCTCTTTTTTTGGGGGGGTGGGCTTGGGGGAGGGCAGGCCTTCTTACCTTGGATCAGAGGAAGGTAAAGGTGGTACTGATCAAGTTCTCCACTTAAGACAGCAAAAGCCTGGCGCTTTAGCAGCATGGCTTTCTGCTCAAAACTTGAGAACAGTTTTAAAGAACTGCTCTGCATGCCTGGAATAAATAGAGCAAATATGTTCCATTTAGCAAGAATACTACAGTGAGAGGTAATTGATGAGAAATTCCTACTATTCCTATCTTCCCTGGTGAAAGATCATGATCTTGATTAAGGGCATGTAGTTGTTACTCAGGTATCTACATTTATAAAAGTTCTTATTTCTTTCATGACACTGAATGATGGGGTATTTGAAGAGGATATGAGGTACAGGGAAGTACTCCTAACCAATTGTGGTCAACTTATCATTACTTTCAAAAGTATTTTCTCCGCGATAAAACTGCAAAAAAGGTAGTTAAAGGCATTCGTGTCAATAGACTGGAAATAGGAAGGCTCATTCACGTAGTCTTGACATATCCTGCACATCACATTACACTCTATGGCTGAAATGGCACTAAAAAAGGTTTGAGCTGGGCTCTGAAATACGTGGTAAAAGCTGATTGTGACCAAAAGGAATTGGTCCTTTCAAGTGTGACTTATGTGCACATAACAGAAGAACTTACTCATTAAATCTTTAAACATTGTTTTCTCATGAGTCAGAAGATGGTCAATAATGGACTTCCAACTGGATAGTAAAAAAAGCAAAATTAATTAAACATGCAAAGGGCGACAGTCTGATTAAAAGCATCAAGAAAAGAACATGTCCCTTTAAGATCTATTAAAAACTGCTTTCTGTAAAGTTAGTGAAAGGGATGAATAGTTTTTATATAAGGAAATGTTAAGCAAAAGATTTCATTTATAACCTTAACATAGGGAATGAATAACATAGGGAATAATGAATAATTCCCAGCTCACCATAAAAGAAAACACAAATTGTCAAGGTACCTTGGCTTTTGCAAGGGTTGCCCTTAAATGTGTTCACACAGATGACGTCCATACACTTGTGTTAATGGAAGGAACTGGGGTTGTGAAGACAAATACCACTAGTTCTCAACGGGCTCCCTGCAGTGCAACAGGATTACAGCCATGGCCGCTGGTGGTGGCTGAGCAAACCCTCAGCCCATATAAAAAAGCTGACCAGTCTCCACCGCCTACCCCTGCCGTTAATGAAGACCTGCTCAGTCAAGCCAGGCGCAGAGTTACGAGGGGTTCTGTTGACCTCCAAGAAAAAGGCACAGCTACTTCATCCTGTGCCTGTGATTCCACGGATCTCCACTGCCCGCGCAGAGCCTGGTCAGCCTCAAGGTCTCAAGTGAGGACTCGGGGAGTGTAAGCCGAGAAGTGGGATAAGGACACCGCAGTGTCACCATGGAGCCCTGTCATCTTAATGCTGGTCAAGCATTTTGTGATTACAAGATAAAGTAGTACTAGACCAAGTACCACTGGAACCCCATGCAATGCTCTTTAGGAAAAATATGCTCTCTTACTTGAAATTCTTCTCCTGGTTAAAAAAAGGCACCTTTGTAGTTTTTAGAAGACTTAATTCTGTTCCCAGAAATACACAGTTAACCTGTGAGTGGTGTCCTATGATTTGGGTTGATGTTAGCTCTGCTGCTATTTCAGGAATGGGAATTAATTACAGAAATCCAAACACTTTTCCACTTGAAGATCCAGGGCATATTTTTTTATCAGGACAGCATTTCTTACTGCACACAAGAAGTGTCCATCTGGAAGAAGGCCGGGTCCAAGAATAATTCCAGGACTTCTTTTTTCCAGGCTCGTTTCGTGTAGGCATAACCGCTCAGAGAGCTCAGCAGCTGGGCGCCAGCCCGGAAGCTGGGGGCATTGTAGGCACTGAAAAGGGGTGGGAAGGGGAAAGGGCCAAGGTCAGAGATGGTGCAAGAACCCCGCTGGACACATTTCCCATAAGCTATCTTTCCACACGCGGGTGGGGTACAATGGAGAAGGTGGCGTTACCTGTGATTGCGTAAGTAAGGAAAAACATAGTAAAGCAAACGTGAGATCAACGGCACCGCTTTCTCCTTCTCATCACTTCGATAAACCATGTCCAGGAGGGATGCCAGAACCTAGAAGAAGAGGACCGCCAGAAAACGGAAATCTCCTAAAGCAGGTGGCAGTACAAAATTTAGTCCTCGGGGTATATACAGCCTAACAAGAAAACTCCACGGGGCAGCCTGAGGCCAAGACTGGCTTATGAACTCACCCGGGACGGTGCAGCCCGTGTGCCCTGGCCCCTGAGAATGAACGCCCTCGCAAAGCCTCACTTCTGTGGGGGGATGACAAGCCAGATGCATATGTACCTCTGCCAGGAGGGAGAGGGCTTGCACGCTGTACACCGAAGGGGCAGACGCGGACACCATTGCTGAAGCGGCGGCGGCAGCATCTGCTGAAAGAGGCGTGTGTGTTTTCATCAGGACAACAGGTCACCAGTTATGCCCCCAAAGCATCAGATGAACCTGAGTCATGAGCTCCTGCCTTTCACACTGACTCTGTACGTACGTACATGTGTGTTTTCATCAGGACAACAGGTCACCAGTTATGCCCCCAAAGCATCAGATGAACCTGAGTCATGAGCTCCTACCTTTCACACTGACTCTGTACGTACGTACATGTGTGTTTTCATCAGGACAACAGGTCACCATTTATGCCCCCAAAGCATCAGATGAACCTGAGTCATGAGCTCCTGCCTTTCACACGGACTCTGTACGTACATACATGTGTGTTTTCATCAGGACAACAGGTCACCATTTATGCCCCCAAAGCATCAGATGAACCTGAGTCATGAGCTCCTGCCTTTCACACGGACTCTGTACGTACGTACATGTGTGTTTTCATCAGGACAACAGGTCACCATTTATGCCCCCAAAGCATCGGATGAACCTGAGTCATGAGCTCCTGCCTTTCACACGGACTCTGTACGTACGTACAGGTCACGTATTCTTCTCTGCTAACATGTTCAACTTCAGCAACTAAGAATCTGTTTTTTTTTTTTTTTTTTTTTTTTTTGCGGTACACGGGCCTCTCACTGTTGTGGCCTCTCCCGCCGCGGAGCACAGGCTCTGGAAGCGCAGGCTCAGCGGCCATGGCTCAACGGGCCCAGCCACTCCGCGGCACAAACCCGCATCCCCCGCATCGGCAGGCGGACTCTCAACCACTGCGCCACCAGGGAAGCCCGAATCTGGGTATTTTGATCAAATAAATCAGCACCAACTCACTGTCTTCCTACCCGCTTCTATTCTCATCACCATTTTTGGAGCTTCAGCATCCCCTTGGATGATCCCTCTCACATCCTGGCCTCTGAGCCCCTTAGTCTTTTCTATTCCAGCAAGCTTTTATTTTGTTCCAGCTCAGCCAGCCACTGTCACCATCATACCCCTGACCTCATGAATTTCAAAGTCTCCATTTCCAGCACCCTACCGTGACCACTTCTTACCTTTCCTGCTCACTTACTCCTGGAATGCTGCTCTGACAATTTCCTGAATCCTTGCACAAGCCTCCAACCCGCTGAGTTCACCTCCTTAACTACCCGTCAATCCCCCCAGGTCTTCACTTCTCTATCTCCCCACCCACACCCGTGGTCTATCGTCCACCTTGCAAACATCCTTAACTTTTTTGCTTCTCTCTCCCTCTGAAGCACTCACCTAGAAAAATGCAAAGCTGGCTAAACCCAATGATTGCCTATGCAGTTCTATGCAGCTAAATGCTCTGGAGAAAACCAGACTACTCTGAAACAGATCTCACTTTACTTCATGACTGTGCAACTCAAAAATGACCTGATGCTACTAGATAACCCTCCCCCATGTCCCTCAGCGCTGTGCTGGCTTTCCCAGGCTCCAACATAATTCTTTCACCTCCTTCCTCCATAATCATCGATACCTGTCCCTCCTCAGCTGGTAACCTCATCTCATATTTCATTGAGAAAATTAATGCAAACAAACAGAAACGCCCTCAGTTTGGCCGCTATGCGTTATTAACCTGGCACATTTATATCCGTGTTCTCTGCCTTGTCTCCTGTTTTGATAGACATGTTCCTGGCTCCTGTCAAAGAATGCTAATTCCATTTACGATATTAATCCTGGCCCTATGGCTGTTGAAGACTTTGCTTTCTAACTATCCTTTCGCTCTTTGGTAATAATTTCTTCCCCTCTGCTGTACTATTCCATCACCATACAAATATGCTTTGGTTAACTCCAATTGAAAAACAAACCGAATAAAAGATATTCTTTGGGGGCTTCCCTGGTGGCGCAGTGGTTGAGAGTCCGCCTGCCGATGCAGGGGACTCAGGTTCGTGCCCCGGTCCGGGAAGATCCCACATGCCGCGGAGCGGCTGGGCCCGTGAGTCATGGCTGCTGAGCCTGCGCGACGGGAGCCTGTGCTCCACAACGGGAGAGGCCACAGCAGTGAGAGGCCCGCCTACCGCAAAAAAAAAAAAAGATATTCTTTGGTCCTTAGTACTACTTCATTACTGCCCTATTGACGACTAAGCTTCAAAGAGTTATCAGCACCCACTGTCTCCTCTTCCTCACCCCTGTCCTCTTCTCCATCCAGTCACGCCGTCCCACCCCCATCAAACCCAGGGAGTCTCTGTCCTTACTTCACGCTACTTCTCAGCAGCCTTCTGCTGCATTCCTACGCCCTCCTTCTGCAAACACACTCTTCTCACAGTTTCCATGACTCCATGTTCTCTTGTTTTTTCTTCCTACGCTGCTGACCTTTTCTGATTCCTTCCCAGACATCCCAAATGTAACACAGGCAAACCCAAGCTCCATCTCCCTCTCCAAAATGTTCTTGCTTCAGACTCTTCCACCTCAATCAATTGTTTAAACCAAAAACCAAAGTCATGGGACTTCCCCAGTGGTGCAGTGGTTAAGAATCCACCTGCCAACGCAGGGTTCAAGCCCTGGTCCGGGAAGATCCCACATGCCACGGAGCAACTAAGCCCGTGCGCCACAACTACTGAGCCTGTGCTCTAGAGCCCGCGAACCACAACTACTGAGCCTGCGAGCCACAACTACTGAAGCCCGTGTGCCCAGAGCCCGTGCTCCACAACAGGAGAAGCCACCGCAATGAGAAGCCTGTGCACCGCAATGAAGAGTAGCCCCCGCTCGCCCACAACCAGAGAAAGCCCACGTGCAGCAGTGAAGACCCAACGTGGCCAAAAAAAGAAAAAAAAAAACAAAACCAAACAACAAAAACCCCGAAGTCATCCTTGTTTGCCTTTTTTTTTCTTTAAACTACCACTTCCAATCCATCAGCAAGTTCTGTTGACGCTGCCCTCACACCAGTCCACCTTTCTTTAGAGCCTATGCCTCTAAGCCAACATCTTCTCTTGCCCAAAGCACCATGAAATGCTTTTAACTGAACTTTCAGTTTCTGTTCTCGGTTGCTGCAGCCCATATCGCGGCCAAACTGATGTTTTCTGTAAACTTGATAAGATCCTGTCACTGCTCCAAACACTTTCATGGTTTCCCACAGCAAGCAGGCTGATGGCCAAGCTCTTAAGTGTGCTCTGCATCAAGCCCGACAACCTTCCGCCCCCGCTCTCGCCCTGACCTTGTGCATGACCACGCATTAGGCTCCAGCCAAGCTGATCTTCAGGTTTCTTGGGCCTGGCCCACTCCCACCTCAAGAACCCGCCATCCCCTCTGGGCAGCGCCTTCCCAGATCTTTGCATGGCTGCCCCCTTACCTTGTATTTCTCAGCACAATGGACACTTCTTTGGGGACATGTTCTGTAACATCTAAGTGGCCCCCAGCCCCACTCCCATTAAAAAAGAAACTTTCATTTTGGAGTAACTTTGGATTTCCAGAAGAGTTGAAAGATACCTTTGTTAATTTACTTTGGACCATCACCTTCCGTGTCACCCCTGCTCATTCTGTTTCCTGCTGCAGCACCAGCATCTAGAACATAGTGCATGGCACATGCCAGACGCAAACATACAGGAAAGAGCCTGCATGTGTGCTGCACACATAAGAACTCGAAGTGGAGAAACACATCATTGGAAGCCTCATTCTGTTTCATGATTTAGACGGCCAGTATGCATACTTAGTTTGTTCTCAAGACCGAAACAAAATATAGTGTATGATCCAAAGAGTCTTTTGGTACTCTATAATTTGCTAATTAAGTCTTATTGAGAAGCCCCCAAATCACCTCCAGCTTTGGAATTCTATGCTTTCTTTCTTTAAATAAAAATCAGGTAATCATTTTACTACAGTATTGTCTTAAGGTTAAATTTAATGACTGCACAACTCAGGCCCAATGACACTTGACTCAGCACAGCTCAGCTGCACTGGTGGTGGAGAAGCAGTTTAATCCCTATATCAGTACCTACATCGGAAATAACTGAGGGCAGATGAGCCAAGGAGATGCACGAGCTCTCTTTCCCTAGAACCACAACTATAATCATAACCGCAGCCTGAGAAAGCATAACTGTTGGTTTACATTAGTAAATGATAGCATACTAGTTATAGGATCTTCATTACAGAGTAAAGTATAATTAATTTCTTATGTAAACCACAAAACTAGCTGTCAAACAAATATGGCAGAAGTAATGGAGGGGGGCTACTATGGCCTGTCTGTCTAACACCATCCTTCCTTCTCCTGGCAAGAGAAGCCCCTCTTGGGTGGGAGCCCATTTCTCGGAGCTCCAGGGCACCAGCCTTTCCTCTCCTCCTCTGGGTCAGCCACAGGCCCAGAAGAGCCAACCGGAATCTTTGCGTGAGACTTGATGAACTTCATCTGAACACCTAGCTCCCACTCTGACTAAAACCAGATGTTGACGCCTGGGCTTTTCCTGTACATGAGCCAGAAAGTTTTGTGCTGCTGTGTTTCTACACGCCTGAAGTGGGTTTCGTTTATCTGCAAGAGAAAAGAGCCCAGACTTCCTGACACACCTTCCTTTGCATATTCAAAACCACAAATTCAGCTTTGTTTCTGCTGGTACAACTACTGCTAACAATAATGACAGAGGTCATAAAATATGACAGAACTAGCAGCTTTTGAACATTTACCTTGTGGTGGGCACTGCGCTATGTAGTTCCGACTGAGAACTTAGATGTAATTTTTTTGCTCGTGTTAATAAAACTGAGACCAGGGCCTCCCTGGTGGCGCAGTGGTTGAGAGTCCGCCTGCCGATGCAGGGGACACGGGTTCGTGCAACATACAACGTATGTTGTAAGAAGTAAAGCCAGTTTACTTTTAAGGCAAAACTAGACCCACTAGCTGGCATTGGGCATTACTTTTTGACGCTTCTACACCTACCGTGCAAATCTTCCTCATCATCAGATTCTTCTAGAGAGATCTGAGGCCGAGCCTTCACTTCCAGGTTTCTGCTCAGCCAGCTGGTTTGCTCCAAGGAAGAGCCAGCAATGTTCCCAACAGCTTCTAGAATTTTTTGAGTGACTTCCTGAGAGTAGTCAGGAGAAAGAGGAAAGGAAGTTAGTTAAGGAAAAGAATCTTAAGTGCCTAAAATAGCACCATCCGATATAAATATAATGCAAGCCGCAGCTGTGAACCATGCAGGTAATACCAAGTTTTCTAGGAGCTACATTAAAAGAAGAAACAAGTTCATAATGTTTAACACAATATATCCAAGAGAGTATCAACATATAATCAATATAAAATTATTGGCGAGGTTACGCATTCTTTGTTAAGTCTTTGAAATCCGCTGTGTGTTTACAGTTACAGCACATTCAGTTCAGACAAGCCACATTTCAAGGGCTCAACAGTCACTTGTGGCTCAGGCTACTCTCTGGCCAACTTGGGTAAAACAGAGACATAGGAAGTCACAGCGGCACAACGCGTTTGGCAGATTAGATTTCCGGTTTCTTTAGGACCATGGATTCTTGCTAGAAATGCATCTTTGAATAATACAAGAAACAAAACTGCATAAATTAAATTGACTCGAGGGTGAAGTGAGGAGTCATCCGTATCAGGAGTTCCATGAGGAACGAATTTGGTCAAGTAGCTGGGACAGAGGTAGAAACACTGAGCGGGTATCATCGAGTGTTGCCAGCTAAGAGGGGCTGTACATCCCTGATGTCTGAGAACTGAACAGTCCTGACTTCCACTATGAGTCCAGCAGCTGTGGGCGGGCAGGAAGCAAAAGCACATCTGCCTGCCGGTGGCAAGGGGGGTGTACCCGCGGGAACTGTCCGCAGTGCACCTGGGCAGAGGTGTGGGGTGGATGATGGCGGCGAGGAAGGTCAAGAATAGATGGATGGACCTGGTGATGACCATACTGAGTGAAGTAAGTCAGAGAAAGACAAACACCATTTGCTATCACTTATATGTGGAATCTAAAATATGACACAAATGAACGTATCTACGAAATAGAAACAGACTCACAGACGTAGAGAACAGACTTGTGGTTGCCAAGGTGGGTGGGGTGTGGGGGGAGGATGGAGTGGGAGGTGGGGATGAGCAGATGCAAAGTATTATGTATACAGGATGGATAAACAACAAGGGAACTATATTCAATATCCTGTGATAAAGCATAATGGAAAAGAATATGAAAAAGGATATATATATGTGTATAACTGAGTCACTCTGCTGTACAGCAGAAATGGACACAACACTGTAAATCAACTCGACTTCAATACAATAAGTTCTTAAAAGCAGATCAAGAAAAGGGGTTGAGGACTTAGAAGAGCTCCCATTTCAAGTGCAGTGAATGGATGGGAAAGAAGTTGGGGTGCCTGGAAACAGCAGGAAGGAGTCAGGGTCAGGGAGGCTGGGACATCGTGGGGCGGAAGCAGAGGCCCACCGGCCCCCTGACCAACAGGAGCAGAACCAGCTGCGGTAGCGCCTGTGGCCACAGTCCCGCCGATGGACTGGAGACGGAGGGGCCGCGGCAGGCAACAGCCCATGGAAGGGGGAGGGTTTCCGGGTGAGTGCAGGAGGTGCTACCCAAGGGCTGGGCTGCAGCACTTGCCCTTGGATGATGCTTTCGTCTCTACCGGTTGAGCCAAAGGAGTCACTGTGCTTTATGTAGAACTCTAGCGCTTCAGAATCAGGAACTGGACAGATATTTCATAGACACCAGGGATCACAACGATTAGCAGTGATGTCACCAAAGCCATAAACTACACAACGCAGTTTAAAGGCTTTGACTCAAAAAGCTCCTCACTAGGGGCTTCCCTGGTGGCGCAGTGGTTGAGAGTCCGCCTGCCGATACAGGGGACACAGGTTCGTGCCCTGGTCCGGGAGGATCCCACATGCCGCGGAGCGGCTGGGCCCGTGAGCCATGGCCGCTGAGCCTGCGCGTCTGGAGCCTGTGCTCCTCAACGGGAGAGGCCGCAGCAGTGAGAGGCCCACGTACCGCAAAAAAAAAAAAAAAAAAAAAAAAAGCTCCTCACTCAAGGATTATAATGGTTGCAAAATAGTGATTTTTCTAACTCCTTCATTACTTCTATGTACTGTTGATAGTTGTCATTCTACTCAAAGGAGAAGATTTTCCTTCTCCTATGGGTGAGTTTTACTTTTGTGTTTCAGTGTTTCTGAAACTTCCTGTGAGTCTGTGTTGCTTTAAAAAGACGGGGGAAGGTTCTAAGGAAAGGAATCTGTGCATAAAGGTAGACTTATTGTTCCAGTCATGCTGCAGAGTAAGTCCGCATACATCTGTGTACAGTGAGAAGCGAGACGGTGCCTTGTAAACTGCACGGTCGCCTGGTCAAGTCTAACATGAGAACCTTCATCAGGAGATTGTCCAGAGTCCTCTAAAGACAGTAACGGAGGGAATCAGACGTGGGAACAAATGCAAATCTAAGATCTGGTTCTGCCCAATGGTTACTATCTCCAGGGAGACCCTCTAAAGGGGGGTGATACTCCTGGGACAGTGACAGCCGGCCAGACTTGCACATACAGACCTGCAGATCCTTTTGATCCTTCTTGCTCTCCAGGTTGGGAGTTCTTGTTACAAAGTCGTTCAGCATGCTGTTGAGAGACAATCAGTTTCAGACCAAGAATGCTGCAGAAATAAAAACATGTTCCCGAAGAAAAATACGGTGACGTGAGTGCTGGGACATGGTACCTGAGAAGCAGAAAATAACCAGGGGGAGCGAGATTCAACTGCACGGACTCCTTTAACACACCCAACAGCGAAGGGAAGTTTGCTTGCAAGGCTGTTGCTGGGAGCCTATTTAAAAAAAAAGAAAGAAAGAAAGAAAGAAAAAAAATATCCAACCCTAATCTAAACAGGTCAAAACAAAATGTTATTTATAAGCACATTTTAGGGTGGTTGGAAAGCACAGGAAGAGGGCACATCCGCCTGACCTGTTGGCTCTTTTTTACATTACAATCCACACAAGCTACATTTTGGTATTCTGCCAAGAACTTGGAGTTTGGAGACCTGCAACCCTGCTGACAGGTCAGATGCCCCTGGTTTCCTCGTCTATAACGTGAAAGCCTTGAACTAGAGGACTGTCTGATCTCTGGGCCTGTCTGGCTCTACCATTCGGCCTCTCCAACGTCTCTGGAAACAGAGTCAACCATCAGAAGGTCACAGAGGGCAAGGTCAGGCCTCAGAAAAACAAGGACTTGGATTATGGCTACGGAGCGAGGCTGCACAGCACAAAAGGCAGAGCTTGGCCGCAGCCAGAGGGCCCCAGGTTCAAGTCCTCGTCCCTGACTTACTGCCTCCTGACTGACCTGGGCAGGGCCTCCTCTGTAAAAGGAGGCCGCAGCTCCTGCAGCTGCTGGGAAGGCTCAGATATCACTTAGGCCCCTGCGACAGGCGCTTGCTAGTGATATAACAGGCATTAGTTACCACGAGAGGGGACAGGACCAGCCCATCTTTACCTCCTGGAGGAAAGAAGTGCAGGGATGCTTGTGGTGAAGGATGAACAGCTGGTCTGACCTCAACCCCACACCCAGGGGCTCCTGGGACATTGACCCTTCCGGCCACCTCAGGATACAGTCAGCCGGAATAACCACGGAACGTGAACTTGTTAGCCAGGGCGCTTGCAGCTGGTGGTCAGACTCATTGTGAACCCCCTGAGATACGTGAGAATACTGAGGCTTCCTTGAGACGGGGCTACACTCCCTTCACCCTCATTACTGCAGCCGAGAACACCCCACACGACAGAGGGGTCCGGGAGCCGCACCCGGGACCTGCCATGAGATCTGCACGAGGCCCAGCAAAGCGTCCTTTCTACCCGTGGAGAAACACCTGGGGAACCCCTATAGCTGAGACCCCCACATGCGGATATTCAACATAGTAAACCCACGCAGAAGCCGTCCAGCAGAAAACATGGCAAAGCATTGAGGACGGCACCAAAAATAATCCCTTCTCCTTTTTCTAAAAGAGGTCCTTAAAATCCCCCCTCCTTTTTTGGTATCAATTTAATGCAAACTGGTTCTTCTAAAGTTTACCAGGCCTTACATAAAGGTTTGCTGACGTAAGGATTTAAGCTATAGCACCCAGACTTTAAAATGTCAGATGAGGTCTCTGCAGGAAGAAAAAGTAAAATCATCAGGGTATTCCCATGCCTCGAGAGGAAATAAGGGCTCCATTCAGATACCTTCTGAACTAAGCCTCTCCAGTAATCAAGAAACACAATGGGGGGGGGCAGGGAGGGATGAACGAGGAGTTTGGGATTAAAATGTACACACTACTATATATTAAATAGATAAACAGGCACTTCCCTGGTGGTCCAGTGGTAAAGAATCCGCCTTACAACGCAGGGAACGTGGGTTCGATCCCTGGTTAGGGAACGTGGGTTCGATCCCTGGTTAGGGAACTAAGATCCCACATGCCGCAGGGCCGCTAAGCCCGAATGCCACAACTACTGAGCTTGCACGTCTCAACTAGAGAGCCTGTGTGCCGCAAACTACAGAGCCCATGTGCTCTGGAACCCTCGCACCACAACTACAGAGCCCACGCGCCCTGGAGCCTGTGAACCACAACTAGAGAGAGAAAACCTGCACGTCACAACTAGAGAAAGCCTGCACGCCACAACGAAAGATGCCATGTGCCTCAACTAAGACCCGACACAGCCAAAAATAAATAAAATAAATAATAAGGGACTTCCCTGGTGGTGCAGTGGTTAAGAATCCGCCTGCCAATGCACGGGACACGGGTTCGAACCCTGGTCCGGGAAGATCCCACATGCCGCAGAGCAACTAAGCCCGTGTGCCACAACTACTGAGGCTGCGAGCCACAACTACTGAGCCCGTGAGCCACAACTACTGAAGCCCGCGTGCCTTGAGCCCATGCTCCGCAACAAGAGAAGCCACTATAATGAGAAGCCCGCGAGCCGCAACGAAGAGTAGTCCCCGCTCGCCGCAACTAGAGAAAGCCTGCATGCAGCAACGAAGACCCAACGCGGTCAAAATTAATTAATTAATTAAAAAATAAATAAATCTTAAAAAAATAAACAATAGCACTGGGAACTATATTCAATATCTTATAATAACCTCTAGTGGAAAAGTTTCTGAAAAAGAATATATATATATATATTCAGATATATATATATATATTGAAGTCATTTTGCTGTACACCTGAAACTAACACAACATTGTAAATCAATGATACTTCAATTAAAAGAAAAAACGTAAATACAATCAGAGGAATTATTTATAATCATTGCAATAGCATCTATTATTGAGAAACGTCTTTGAGGGGCTGCATTACCTTTGGATGAAAGCATAACAAAACTGCAACACAGGGACATCCACGAGGGGCGATTTCTGAAAATTAAAGCAAAGCTAATTACTCCAAGTTGGTAGGAAATAAGGCTAAAAAAGAATTCAAATACAGAAATGAAACAGATTCCATATCCTAACAAAGCAAATGTTTGCAGCTAGAGTCTTTCAAATATAATAATAGAAAGTATCCCCCAAGTGAAACAAAAACAAATGTATCCTATGAGGTCCCAAATCATTAGTGCCCCTCTCATCAGACTCCCAGAGTCATTCCCCTTATGTTTACCTACTTCCCATTCCAGGCTTCTAACAAGTATTTAGGGAAGATTTGGCATTATAACTGAACCTCCTCAAACACAAAGTTGGTGGCCAAAGTTGGCCCTCGGGAGCTACAGTTGAGAGACAATGCCAAATTTGAATTCTTAGCTCCAGGAATTCCCTCCAACAGCCCAAACAACTTCCCTAAATCCCAAATGGCTGGAACTACTTAGAAATAGGTTTTCCAAACACACATTTTTTCCCTTCTTGCTTGTAAAAGGCTATTTGTAGAAGTTATAGAAGTCGAGCCAATTAACTAAACTAACCACAAAATGTAATTTTGTTATTCAAAAAGCCAAAAACCACTCAGCCAGACATCTAGGTTTTTTTTTTTTTTTAAGCCCAGGAGCTGCAGGTGTTTGCAGAAATTCCAGTAACATGAAGGAACAAAGCCTAAAAGCGCCTGCTCTGTGTGTAAAGCTGTTGCAGGGCCAGCTCCCCCATGGCTGCAGCTGTAACCCCATCCGTGGGGACTGATCGGCAGCGCGGAAGGTCAATCTCCTGCCAGCTAGACCTGCTCGGAGATATAAATGCCAGTCCACCCAGGATCTGATGCTGCCCCTGCCTGCCCCCACCACCCTGCTCCCTCTCTTCAGGGTCCATTACTTTACCATTTACATTCAAGAGTAAAAGGCAACAAGACCACCAGGCATTTGGGAGACTGGGGGCAGACGTCCGACAGATGCCATGAAGTTGCCTATGTCCCTTTTACATCTGACTGCTTAATCACTTGGCCAGTTCCATGATCTGGCCTCACAGTGTAAATCTGTAGGCTGCCTTATCTTCTTTCCCCAACGAGACTACAGGCTGACCGTAGGCAGGAACAGTGTCAGCTATTTAGGACTCCCCGCTACGGATGCAGACTTGATTTTCAATAAACACGTGGAATGAAGGAAGAGCACCAGAGCCCCGAGTGTAACTGACCGGTTAGAAGCCCCCAGTGGCCTTCCCAGTGTGGACGTTTCTGCAGAGGGTGACCCTGTGCCACGTGCCTTTCAGAGGAAGAGCTTCAAGTGGGGAGTTCTCCTCCAAGGCAGGCAGAAGCAAAACTGCTGAAGGTATCCTTGGTCAGCTTTCCCACTCTGGGGTGAAAATGGCTGAACACATCTCTGATTCCAAGGTTTAGCTTTTGTTCACCACCCCTAGTGCTATGACCTTAATATCTAAAAAGAAGATCTCTTTTATTTGCTGTAAAAATTTTTTATTTCGGTAAAATATACTTGACAAAATCTACCATTTTAAACATTTTTAAGTGTACAGGGCGTCCAGTGTATTCACATTGTTGGGCAACTATGACCACCATTCATGTACAGAACTTCTTCATCTTCCCAAACTGAAACTCTGTCCCCATTAACTCCCATTCCCTCCTCCCCCGCAGTCCCTAGTGACCATCATTCTTCTTTCTGTCTCTAGGGACTTGACTACTCTGGGTACCCCAGATAAGCGGAATCATATAATACTGTCCTTCTGGACGGGCTTATTCCCCTTAGCAGAATGCTGTCAACGTTCATCCACGGTACAGCATGTGTCAGAATTTCATTCCTTTTTAAGGCTGAATGATAGACAGTCCATTGCATGTACAGACCTCATTTTGTTTACCCATTCATCCACTGATGGACACTTGGGTTGTTTCTACCTTTTGGCTATTGTGATTCATGCTGTTATGAACCCTGGCATACAAATATCTGTTTGATTAAAGCTATTTTTTAGCAAAATCACTTGGTCCCCTCCCTTAATTTTCACTTATGGAATTATTCTTAAATTGTTCCTAACTGTATAATGTTAAATTACCTAAGAGAAGGCAATTATTTCAAGGTTGGAACAAATCCCTGCTTTCTATCAAATTAATTAAGAACAAAACAGCTCCAACACTTTCAACGAAAAGGTCTGCTTTGGTAAAACCAAAAATCTCTCAGGCAGAAAACTTTTTTTTTTTTTTTTTGGATTTCTTTTTTTTTTTTTTAATCTTTATTGGAGTATAATTGCTTAACAATGGTGTGTTAGTTTCTGCTTTATAACATAATGAATCAGTTATACATATACATATGTTTCCATATCCCCTCCCTCTTGCGTCTCCCTCCCACCCTCCCTATCCCACCCCTCCAGGCGGTCACAAAGCACCTAGCTGATCTCCCTGTACTATGCGGCTACTTCCCACTAGCTATCTACCTTACGTTTGGTAGTGTATATATGTCCATGCCTCTCTTTCGCTTTGTCACAGCTTACCCTTCCCCCTCTCCATATCCTCAAGTCCATTCTCTAGTAGGTCTGTGTCTTTATTCCTGTCTTACCCCTAGGTTCTTCATGACATTTTTTTTTCTTAAATTCCATATATATGTGTCAGCATACAGTCTTTGTCTTTCTCTTTCTGACTTACTTCACTCTGTATGACAGACTCTAGGTCCATCCACCTCATTAGGCAGAAAACTCTTATGCCACACAGTCCGTTCTGTTGCAAAATCATTGTGAGTAAAGGAAAAGGTGCCCCCCTAGAAACTGGGCAGAAAAACTATAAGAGCTTTGTGGTTCAATCACGTCACCCTTCAAAGGCCACTGCTTTTCCTGCAGCCAGATGAAACCTCTTCTTTCTCAGCATGTCCAGGATGAGTTAAGTCCTCTGACGTGTATTTTGTACCTTTGTAAAAATTATGCAGATTTTTAACTCGCCCATTGACAAACATGCTCTCCTTGACCTAGTCCAGTCAGGCTCCTCTGAGCCCTCTTTTTTTTCTTCTTCTTTTTTTTGAATTTTAAATCATATAGTTTTTCTTCCTCCTATAATATTTTTGCTTTCCAACAGTAAAAGAAATGGTACAAGAATCTGGCCCTTGGTCACAAGCCATTTTGGGGAATTCCTCAATATCCTCACTCCAATTTTTTTTTAACAATCAATGAATGAGGTAATCAATGACCAAAGTTGATCAACCAAAGGGTTAATCATTAGATTCCAGAGCTTCTAAAATATCTCCCATTACTCAACAGTCCCTTTCTATTTCTCTCCCTCCCTCTCCCCGTTCTCTCCTTCCCTCCTGAAAACATTTTACTGAAAATGCAAGAAAAAACTGAGAATTATGTTTCTGAGGAAAGCCCAAATCCTGAGATGCTTATGTCAGACTGTAGGGTCTGTATTTACAATTTCCTAGCCTTTAAAAAAAAAATTTATTTATTTATTATTTATTTTTGGCTGCATTGGGTCTTCACTGCACGCGGGCTTTTTCTAGTTGCAGCAAGCAGGGGCTACTCTTCGTTGTGGTGCACAGGCTTCTCATTGTGGTGGCTCCTCTTGTTGCAGAGCATGGGCTTCAGTAGTTGTGGCACGGGGGCTCAGTAGTTGTGGCTCATGGGCTCTAGAGCGCAGGCTCAGTAGTTGTGGCACACGGGCTTAGTTGCTCCACGGCCTGTGGGATCTTCCCGGACCAGGGCTCGAACCCGTGGCCCCTGCATTGGCAGGCAGATTCTTAACCACTGTGCCAACCGGGATGTCCCAACAGTTTCCCAGCAGCTCAAGGCCATGTCCCTAGGGGGATGACCTCAACCCCCTTAAAATGCCTGCCTAAGAAAGAAAGCTCAAGGCTTCTGAAGGAATCTGCTGTGTGTTTAGCCAACTCCTGATAGGTTCCTGACCTCCTTTTCTTTGAGCATTTATTAAGAAAAGCTTACAGTTATAAATCCTTGCTCTGGCCCTTTGAGATGTATATGTATCTCCTACAACCCAGGAATGTCTTTCTCAAGGACCTGGCAGCCATCCCTCTGAAATACCATCATCAAGGAAGACAGGGCCCCTGTTTCCCTGTCTCCAAGGGAGCACAGGAACCTACCTTGCACTTTACAGTCAGCAAACCCCGAGGGCCTAATTACATCCGCCAACCCCCTTCCTGCTTGCTTGCAACTCTCCCCTCCCCTGACTTTGCTGAAGCCCCTGCTTGTTCACCCTCCCTACTCTCCTTTCTCTGCTTCAACTGCCCAGTCACCTCTGCACACACACTGGAACTGAGCACAACTCTTTCCCCTGCTGCAGGAGTTACTGAATAAAATCAGTCTCTTCCACCTTTAACTAGTGTCTGGCTTTGTTTAACTCTGACGCCTTTTCGGCTGCAAGTTCTCGAGGCACGTGCCATTTCTTCCTTCTCACAGAGTAATTCGATTTGAACCACTACCGGGCACAGCACCCTGCAGTGGGATGTAAGGACGGAAGTCCGTCCTTCACCTCAAGTGGCTTGCACCCCAAAACAGGAGCCCGTGAAGCACATTTCATGGATCTCTGCAGAGCCCGGTAAGAACACCTTCGTTTTACAGCCCCCGAATTCCTAGTTGCTGCGGTAACCTCTGTTTCCCTCCCAAACACAGTTTATAAGACGTGGAGTTAGAGCGAGTGCTGCGTTCCTCTGAGGGTCCCCAGGCTCCTGACCTCGTCCCCCAGGACCTGCGGCGGCCTCTTCACCACTTCCTTCACCAGGTGCAGCACCGTGTCCGTCTGCAGGGTGCTCAGCGCAGAGATCAGGTCCACGAGCGTCAGCTGGGACGCGCTGGCCGCCGGGACGATCTGCCGAGAAAAAAATCATTCCTTTAAGGCTCACAGAGAGAAAACAAAAATAAGAATGACGCACAGAAAGCACTCTATAATACCTGCTCCTGGAAAAAGACATTTGTTTTTAATCTTTTAAAGAAATATTTAAATGAAAACTGGGGAATGGACTCTATTGGCGGGAATGAAGAGTGAGGTTAGCATTTAATCACAGTAACCTAATCAGTATCTGATACAAATAAGGAATAAAACGCGTAGCTGATGATGGGCAGTCACTCTGGTATGTTCAAGCTGAGAAAGCATTGTACAAACAGATACATTTAATTGGAAGGAAACAGGTTGATATCGAGACAGCCCCCGAAGTATGAGGACAGTAAGAAAAACAGGTAAATCAGGTTCCTGCGAGCTGGCTGTGGCAGGCAAGGCCCGGTGAGGGAGGCATGTTTTGATGACAGAAGTCTGTGTAGGGTGGTGACATGCACTTGCAAGTATCAGGTTTCTCGCCCGGAAGCCCCAACAAGTGCTAAGGTGGGTAGCCTGGGCCACCAGCCTCTCACACCTCCTCAGGGAACAGGGGCCTACGCTGGGCCCTGAGACAGTGTCCGGGGGGTGGGGCAGACCCTCTGAGGGAGGTACCAGGTAGCATGGTCGACAGAGGGGACCAGGGAAGTACGTGCTGGTTCTACAGAAGCACATGAACCAAGCTCCTGGAGGGCCTCGTGATGGACCAGTCAGTGGAGAAAGAATGGACAAAATGCAAACTGAAGTCTGGGCGCAGGAATGCGATGATTTAAAATTTCTTGACCATCATGAACAAGCATTACTTTAATAAATTTAAAAAGGCGAATGTAAATTATGGACGTGTCAGTGTAGGTTCAGCAACTGTGACAAGGGTAACCCCCAGGCGGGGGCTGCTGGGGGGAGCAGGGCATGCACGTGCGGGGACAGGGGAATATGGGAACTCCTTGTACCTTCCTCTCATTTTGTTGTGAACCTAAAACTGCCCTAAAAAGATAAAGTCTTTAAAAAGATTAGCTAAAAAAAAGAAAGCTATCACGGGCTTCCCTGGTGGCGCAGTGGTTGAGAGTCCACCTGCCGATGCAGGGGACACGGGTTCGAGCCCTGGTCTGGGAAGATCCCACGTGCCGCGGAGCAACTGAGCCCGTGCGTCACAACTACTGAGCATGAGTTCTAGAGCCCGCGAGCCACAACTACTGAAGCCTGCGCGCCTAGAGCCTGTGCTCTGCAACATGAGAAGCCGCTGCAGTGAGAAGCCCACGCAGGGCAACGAAGAGTAGCCCCTGCTCGCCGCAACTAGAGAAAGCCTGCACACAGCAACGAAGACCCAAAGCAGCCAAAAATAAAGAAAGAAAGAAAAGAAAAGATTATAAAAAATAAAAGAATAAAAAATAAATAAAACAGTGGAACCACTGCCCCAATCTCCCGTGTTGGCCTCTGGCGTCACTTTTTATCACACATGACTCTCTGGTATTTTGTCAGAGTAAGTTAGCTACTGCTTTCATTTCTGGCTTTACCTTTGTCTTACTGTGGCGTTTCACTTTCTTCCTGCCCCACACTGCTGCAACAGCTGCTATCAGCTGAACTCCAAGAGGGGCTGTCAAGGGGTTTAAGAAGTCTAAAATTTTTTGTCGTATGGTCTAAAAAATAGAAAAACAAAGAGTTAGAGCAGAGTAGAATCAGGGCTACGGTGGACTGTGCACTTCACCACCAGCGCCTGTAAACCCTGGGAGCCGGGGCGGGCCTTTGTCTCAGCATCCCAGGCACCAGGCCATGGGAGGAGGAACTGGACGAGAGGCACGGTGGACGGACAGACGGCTAGCGGAGCCGAGCAGGAAGAGACCCTTGGGAGGTGATGAATCCCACCTTCGAGCAGCTGTGAGCAGGGCAGGGCTCGAAGGAAGCCACCCAAGGCTTTGCAGACACAGTGAGAAAGCAGGGGTGGTACCCAGCAGTGGAGTCGGCACTGTTCCCATCCTGAAAGCCCCTAGCCTCACTTGTCTCAACCAGCCCTGGAAGGGCTTATATGCATCAGGAAGGAAGGATGTTTTTCAATTTCCAGAAATATGTACCATTTAACTAACTTTGTTATGTAACCAACTAAAAATAAACTCACAGCACGGCCCCGGACGTCACTCATCCCCCTCCCTTTGGCTGCGCCTGGGTTTTTCTCCATTCCTGAAACCTCCATGTTCCTTCCTCTATAGATCCTGTGGGTCTCACAGCCTCTAACACCTCCCTACCCAGGCAAGTCCTCTCTTCCTGGGTCTCAGCTCAGCCCCTCTGCCTCAGGAAGGCCTCCTCGACCCCCTGACCAGGGGTCACAGCCTGTTAGAGTGCCCCGCCTTCTCTGTAGCACTTCTCATCATTATTTTTAAATTGATGGTTAACGTCTGTATCTGCCAGGCAGACAAGGACTTACTTGCCCTATCTTACCCACTAGTGGATAAGCAGGGCCTGGTACACAGCAGCAGACATGCACATGTTTGTGGAATGAATGAATTTACCTTGGCTTCCTCTGTCCCCACTGCCTTAGTTTAGCATCTCCTTAGATACAACTGCCCATGGGATGGAGACATCCTCTCCCTCCCGCCACGGTTTCTGCTCCAGAGAAACCACGGGGGCCCCAGCTCAAGGCCTTGGGTCCCTCAGGGAGGGCTTAAGCTAAGTGCTCAGTAAATGTTAGCCGTCGCCAAAATGAATCCTTCCATCAGCCCATAGATAGGCTGATAATAACAGACTCATAATAACAGACTCATAATAACAGACTCATTTCACAGAGGAGGAAACCGAGGCTCAGGCTGTGTGCCTGAGGATTTTCTGAACCTTTCTAGAGCTTAATTTTTAGGCTTAAATTAAGCAGGTTCCTGTGGCAGCTTGAAATACAGATTTCCCTTGGAGGGTATCTCTGGAACCGACAGAACATTTTGGAGGCCACCTGTGCAACTGCCTGACTCACTACAGAAAGATCAGAAAAGAGAAGTCAGGGGCGGGCTCCATTCCCTACTCACCCTAATCCCAGCATCACTGCTTATCAGATGCACAACTGAGGGCAAAGCACTCACTCTTCTCTACACCCCAATGTCCTCATCTGTAATCTGGGAATAATAATAGTACCCACCTTGTAGGTGAGGACTAAATGTGCCAATAAATGAAGCGTGCTTGGATGATGCCTGGCTTCGTGTTTCCAACTGAGGAAACTACAGCACAGACAGGTTAATGAACTTGCCCAAGGTCCCACAAAGCACCTGAGCAGGGAGCTGAATCCAGGTGATCTGGCTCCCTGTGTCCTGATCTGTTCTGCTCAGCCCGGGCTGCCAGATGCCAGTGTAAGCTCTGAGGCTGCACCTGGCACCAGGGGTGCTCAGCTAAATGAGACACAGCCAGATAATTCTGAGCCACCAGACACAGCAGCCAGAGACTGAGTCGGGATGCTACCAAGCGAGAGTGAACTGTAACCGAGCAGGATCCTATGGGGGCTTTCCTGGGACAGACCCCTCTCCACCATATCCTCTGCCTGCCTCTTGTTTGTAGAAAAGCTTTAGTCTCCCAGGCCTCCCGAGTCACAAAAGCCTGGCTCAAGAATTAATGATTGCAAGGATGTGAACACATGATGACAAAAGTAGCAGTGGGGTGAGGAAAACTGATAACAATTTAAACAGTAAATTGGCCATGTGGCAGTCACAGAATCTTTAGTTCCTCCCTGAAGTACATAGATAAGTGTCTGAGGCATGTTCCTGAGTTGTTTTACAGATACTAAAGCCCCCACCAAATGGAAGAAGCTAACTGCATGATGACCATGAACAGGTAGCTAGCTCCCAGACCCGCTGCAGCCTGAGGATTCACGATGTTAACTCCTGTGACGCGGCCCTGTTATCTCATCATCAGCCAATCAGAGAACTGTACCCGAGCTGTTCAGCCACCCTGCAACTCCCCTCCCTCACCTTAGCCTTAAAAACTCTTCCCTGAAACCCGTCGGGGGAGTTCAGGTTTTTTTGAGCATCAGCTGCCCACACTTCTTGTCTGGTGCCTTAAAATAAACCCCCCACTTGCCTTTAACATGACCTGGTGTCAGTAGATTGCCTTTACGGCGTGCAGGCGAGTGGACCCAAGTTTGGTTCGGTAACAGAACTAGAAATGCTCT
The DNA here is from genome assembly GCF_025265405.1 of Mesoplodon densirostris. NCBI lineage: Eukaryota > Metazoa > Chordata > Mammalia > Artiodactyla > Ziphiidae > Mesoplodon > Mesoplodon densirostris. Next base: position 9,222,786 of record NC_082665.1, read on the forward strand.
GGGTTGTGAGCTTCTGCTTTAATAAAAAACTCAAAGACACCTCAACACTTGTTCAAGGCACCACTGAAAGCAGAATGTAAGAGCTAAGCTGTCTTAGTAGAGGTGCTTAAGAGAAACAGGTTGAGGACTTTAGGTACCCTACCTGGAACCCCCAGAGACTTTATGTTTGGCTTAAAAAAAAAAGGGGGGGGCCAAGGGGAAAACATAAACTGAAAACTACTCACAAAGCTTTTCTTTCCATGAATAGGAAACTTACTCTAATAAACAAACTGGAGATTTCTACTTCCAACTTACTTCTAATGTGGGTTTCTCTGAGCACATTACGTTCGATTATTTATGTATATAACCCTGGACATTTTTACTTTTTGGTGGGACAATACAAGACAAAGGCAATCATAAACACACAAAGGAAGCTCTCTCACTTTGGTGGTTTTAAAGTAAACGGAAGAAGATCCCTTCGTGGCTCCAAGGAGATCCACGGGTCTCTTTTGAGTCTCCTCCTTTCTGAGAACATTCCAGAGAAGGGCCATGGTGTTAACAATCCGAGGAAGCTCTTCCAGAATGGCATTCTTGGCATTTTTCAAATTGGTATGGTCACTCACAGCAGCAGTCTAAAAACGAAAAGGAACACGTGAGACCCGGCTGTGTCTGCGGTGGCACCATCTCCCTTTCCGCGAGCACAGTGGTGCTGGTGGGATAAAGTCTGGGCTGTAGCACTCTCCAGAGCAAGCCCCACGTGTGGTCCGGAAGTAAAACGCCTCTCTGAGCATTTAAACCCATGATTTTCTTTCAAAGAGGGAGGTCTGCGCATCTGAGGCTCCTCATTACAAACTCTTCCAATCACTCAACCAAAGCACTAGCTGCGTTCTACAATTGAATCCCAGATAGGGTAGAGCAACCAACAGCTGAAACGTCTTCAAACTCCATGAGGCCAAGTAAAAAGTACCCGGAAAAAAGATTACTTTCTATCCCATACTGGTGGAGGGCTGAAGTCGCCCACAGAGAGCGCCAGCAAGAACAAAACCACATTTGCATTACTTACATACATACATTTGCATGTATATTTGCATACACTTCATTATTTGCATGTGTATTCATTTGCATTAACATTTGCATATATGTTTGTATTACATACATACATTTCTTATTTGAAATTGACGCAACCCCAATGAAAACAAAACAATATATGAAAACTGTCTTGAACTCAGGAAAAAATGATTTACCTTTTTGTTTTGGTTGGGTTGTTCCAAAAGACAAAAATGACTAATGGTTGTTAGACCTTCCAAAAGAGTGAGTAGATAATCCGGAGAAATGTTTTCCCTCTTGGAGGTTATGCTTTGGTGAAGAAACGAGAAACTGGTTTTGAGAATCTTTAAGAATGAGGCCATAAAGGTTTTTAATCGTACATATAAACACGGAAACCACAGAGATATCACGATCTTAAAAAACTGGGGCTCTCATAATGAAATACTGTTACAAAAAGGACAGGCATCATTTGTGCTGTTTTTACATTTATACAGTCGTTTTGGAAAAATGTTTTCCAGGTGTTTTAGAATGTCTGTGAAGATCCACATTTTTCTTTCTGTTTTGCAAAACTAATGAAGAGAGACTGACTTGTCCTGTAACACTCATCTAGCCTGGGTAGTCATGTGGAATTGAAAATAAAGGAGCCGAACATTTAGTTCCTGCTTACCCCTTTTGACAATGCTGACTAGGCTTTTGATTAGGTTGAAATTATCCTCCAATTGGCTTCTAGGGGAAATCAGCCGTCTGTGACAAAAGCTGTCATGAAAGAAACAGTAACACATCAAAGGGTTCACCGTACCTGATAGAAAGCTTCACCGATTCGCTTTCATACTGCTTGACCAGCTCGTCCAAGTTTTTGCAAATCTGGACGAGGAAGGGGGTCACCGTCCAGCCCAGGGACCTTCCGAAGTATGGCAAGGAGTGCGTGACCAGGCTGACCCAGGCCGGGTGCATGCCGTAGCCGTAGGCCGGCTGCAGGCCCCTCACCACGGCGGACACCAGCAGCCCCTGCGAGGTGAGCCGGTGGGGCTGCACGTACTGCAGGGCGTTGATGGCCTGCTGGAAGTTCAGGGTCTGCCGCCACTCCCGGGACAGGTCCGCCTGGTGTTCCGCCTCCTCGTGCCCCGGCCCCAGGTGGTGCTCCAGGACGATGAGCACCTGCAGCAGCTTCAGCAGCTCAATCTGCAGGGGGTGCTCGCTCCAGATCTGGTCCTGGCCCAGGTTGATGAGATGCTCCTCGAACAGGCCGTCCTCCCGCTGGGCTCGGCCCCGCTCCGCCACGGCCAGTCCGTAGCGCTTCTGGCTTGTGTACATGGACGCGGACAGCGAGAGCAGTACGAACTCCTGGACTCTGCACCTCTGCAGCAGGCTGTGGATGAACTCCACGTTCTTCCCTTCGGCTGACTTGGCCACCGACACCAGCTGTGTCATCATTCTGATCAAAACCTCAACGCTCTTGACCTGCACGTCCCGGTTGCCGAGGACGTCTCGGTGGGAGACCCTCAGGTAACAAGGGTAGTAGCTGCGCAGGAAGCTCAGGCACAGGTAGGTGAGCAGCTCGAGCAGCAGCGAGTGAGGGCACACGTTGGGAGACTGGGTCTGGAGCTTTCCGTAGAAACTCTGGCCGACGAGCGCCTCCTGGTGGCGAGCCAGGAGGTTGGAGACGAGGTTGAGGTGCGCGGTGGAGCTGGTGTCCATGCTGGTCCGGGACACGGCCTCGATGAACTCCTTGGGGTTGGTTTTGAGCACGGCTTCTAGCACGGAGAAGGCGTACAGCACGCGCCGTGAGTCATAGGGCTGCGGGTAGAGCAGGATGTGCTTAAACAGGGCCTCGATCGCCTCCTGCCTCTCCCGCTGCTGCTTCAGCAGCCGGGCCGCGCTCAGGGCCTGGAGCTCCGCGTCCGCCTCCTCGTCGCTGGACAGCGACTCCGAAGCCTGGGTCTTGTCCGAGTCCACGCGCGTCAGGCTCCACTTGACAGCGGACTTGAGGCTGGCCGCCGGCTTCGGGGGGCCCTGGGCTGCCGCGGGGAGGGCCGTGCGGCAGAGCTCGCCGCCACGCAGCTCCTGGGGCTCGTGGGAAGGGGAGGAGAAGGAGGACGTGTGCTCGCTGTCCGTGGGGCTCGTGTCCGCGGACTCGGTGCGCTCGCTGTCGTCCGCGGTGTCGCAGGCCGACCCGTCCGGCGGGTCCGCACAGCAGGCAAGGTCTTCCTCGCTGGGCTCACGGCCGGGCGGGTACACCTCGGGCTCCTTCTCCACCTCAGCCCAGATGGCCTCGCGGTCCACGGTGGTGAAGTGGCTCAGGGGCGCGCTCTCTTCACCACCACCCTCCTGAAGCTCGGGTGCGCCCCACGCCTCTTTGAATGAGGTTCGCTTCCTGTTAAACCAACGATGCCAGTCTTCTGAAAATTACAGAACAGACGACTTCAGAACAGGAGGGTCGGTTATGACAAGTCGGTTCTAGAGTGATCTTTGTCTTAAAGCCAGGCAGAAAGATCAATATTAGTAAAATTCTCCTGTGGGAGGAGGGACAAGATAAATTCTTTGCAACAACGTGGATGGACCTGGAGGGTATTATGCTTAGTGAAACATCAGACAGAAAATCACAAATACTGTATGTTACCGCTTATATGTGGAGTCTAAAAATTAAAACAAGTGAATGAATGTAACAAAACAGAAACAGACTCACAGACATGGAGAACAAACTAGTGGTTACCAGTGGGGTCAGGGTGGCCGAGGGAGACACGGGTAGGGGATTAAGAGGTACAAACTCCTGTGTATACAATAAATAAGCTACCAGGATATACTGTGCAGCACAGGGCATATAACCAATATGTTATAATAACTATAAATGTACTATAACCTTTAAAAACTATGTTGTGCACGTGAAACTTACCTAGTATTGTAAATCAGCTCTACCTCAACAAAAAAAATGGAGTGTAAAAACCACAAAATAAAATATAATTCCCCCATGAAACAACAACACTAGAGTCTAGATTACATTACAGATGGAAGGCAGACAAGCAAAGTGAACAGTCTTTTAAAATGTTCAAGAAATTGGATAATTTAGTTATATTGTCATAGGAAATATAAATATCCCGAGTTTAGGGGAAGGGTGATTTAAAAAAAAAAAAGCCTATCATTTTCTCCCGGGAGTTTCCTTTCAAAAAGGTATCCTACAGATATGTCAGCAGAAGGTCTTCAAAGCTAAAAGGGTATCACAGAAACGTCTTGAATAAAAACAAACTGAAAAGCAAACAAAGCATCCACAGTAAGAGGACTGAAAAAACTCAATCTAAGAAAAAAAAAATGTCATGAAGAACCTAGGGGTAAGACAGGAATAAAGACACAGACCTACTAGAGAATGGACTTGAGGATATGGGGAGGGGGAAGGGTAAGCTGTGACAAAGTGAGAGTGGCATGGACATATGTACACTACCAAACGTAAAATAGATAGCTAGTGGGAAGTAGCCGCGTAGCACAGGGAGATCAGCTAGGTGCTTTGTGACCACCTAGAGGGGTGGGATAGGGAGGGTGGGAGGGAGGGAGATGCAAGAGGGAGGAGATATGGGAACATATGTATAACTGATTCACTTTGTTATAAAGCAGAAGCTAACACACCATTGTAAAGCAATTATACTCCAATAAGGATGTAAAAAAAAAAAAAAAAAACAAACTCATGGCACAGGCATGCCGAGGGCTACTGTTTGGTTTTTTTAAAGATACTTCTACACGTACGATATGGAGCAATGTGTAGAGTATATTAAGTATTGAAGAAAAAAGACCAAGCTGAAGAATCTAGCTGTACAGAATAAGCCCAATTAGGGGAGAGTGTCTATAATATGCAGCTACGAAAAAGTCTGGAATGATAGCTACTGAACCACAAACAGTAAGGCGCTCTATCAGCCGGCATCGCAAGGGACTTTCACTTGCGCTTTTACTTCCTGATTTAAGAATCCAGTTCTTAAAATAAGCACAGTAGTCCCTCTGAGATCAGAAAATACACAACACTTTAAAGAGCTCAGGTCTCTTTAAAAAAAAAAAAAGGAGTGAAAAGCCAGACGTCTTTGGTACCGCCAAACATTTGTAATAGGCAGCTTTCAGCAAACCTATTCCATGAACACTAAGCCAGGTTAGGGAAGAAGGAAGAATAAGATTTTAGAAATAGAGGAGCGCCTGGTATGCACAACAGTATTTACAAAGTAGATTTCTACAGGCTCACAGAGGTAGCACGGAGGGTAAGCAGAACCCTTCTAGTTGTTTCCAGGGAGAAAACGTGGCAGAGAAAACGCATTTTCTCTTACTAGGAAGGTAGCATTAAACGTTAATTAGAGGGGGAAAGCAGGAAGTGCCACGAGACTTTGAAAACCCAATGAGCCGTGGAGTTAAAACTTTCTCGTTAAAGCAAAGGAATGCTTAAAATCTAGCTTCCCTTAATGAAGAGCAAACTTTTAAGAAGGTGCTTAGTTTATACTTCTTTGCGTTTTACTTTCTTATAATTGTGGAGTAATAAAATGCCTCTTCTTTGAGAAGGCACCTAAAGGAAAACCAGAAGTTATAGTTTTAGGCAAGGAACCTTGTAAAGAAAGGAAACCACCTTAGGAATCTTTGCTTATTTAGGTGTTAGGCTGCTTTTCTCTGTAAGATAAGACTGTGACAAACACTGAATACTTACAACCCGGTGGTCTAAACAAACTAATCAAAGCTTGTAAAACCATCACTTAGAAAACTGCAGGAAGTCATAAAATACACCTATTGTGGGAAGCAATGTTAGATCATAAACTGCTCTAGGTACTAATCACTGAAATTTAATGAACTCATCGGTTTTATTTTAGCCTTTCTTTTCTTCTTCCTACCCATATTCTTTTAAATTTATGTTAAAGATGCCTCTGAAAGTTCTCAGAACCCAAAGGTCTATTTCTTCTGCATTTCTAATTATATGTTAACAGCTGGAAAGAGCCTTGTAGAGAAGATAGAAAAGAAACCACTTACCTTGTTCTTGACAGTTCTGGAGCAGAAATAATTTTTATAAAGTACAACTGAGTAGGTTACATGCAAATTTCAACATTCTTGATCATTCATACCTGGAGGCAACCTCAACTCTCCCGTCCCAGGCCTGAGAAGTGCTAGCCTAGCCAACCCAAACTGCACTTCACGCCAGACCTCAGACTTCTTTCATAAGTGAAGTGTTGGCCTTGGAGACCTGTGGATGGATGGTCTGTTTTTCTCTCCTCCTACCTTAGATGCACTTGAATTGCTTTCTCTAGCAAAAGAACCAAGAATCAGCTATATTTATTGGAACATGGGTTACTAACATTTTCCTTTTTAATATAAAAAAGTCATATTTTTCAGTGAAAACAACAAACCCACTACCTAGCATTTCTAAGTGCTGGTTCATCTGGTTCTTAAATTTTAAAAGTCCCCACAAAGTACCTTCATACCTTCTGAATCTGGCAAAACCACCAGGGAGGTCTAAGTGCCTTGACTGCTGCACCAGGCAGCTGGGGTCCAGGTCACCCCTTCCTGCCCCAGGGACAGAGAGCTGGCCTGGCCCCCCACATGGCGTGCTCACCCGTTGAGCTCTCCTGCTTGAGGCAGTGAATGGAGGCCCTCTGGGTCTTGGGCTCGAGCAGGAGTAACAGCACGGGCTCCAAGATGCGGGCCACGTCTCCGAGGGAGAGCGCCCGCACCAGCCAGCCCTGGGCGGTGGCCCCGATGGCGCCGTCTGTGCAGGCCAGGCTGTCGAGCACGACGAACAGGGACCTGTGGGGGGATGTGAACCGTCAGGGCGGCCGGGACGCCCTCGGGGAGCTTCACCCGGCCTGGGCTTCCTGACCCAGGCAGATGAGAACCGTTAACCCTGCTCGCAGCTAGAGTCTCTGGGAGGGGAGCTTTTAAAATCCCGATGCCCAGGCCTCACCCCAAATGGAGCGGGGAGGAGGTATCAGAATCAGCTGGCATCTCTCTAAGGCTGTGTGTCTGACCCTCGCATCTAGAGCTCCGGAAATAAGGTGGGGGATTTTCAAAAACCAACGTAGAACAGAATGCGCCTACAATACAGTTCACGTCTTCAGCACGTGGTGGAGGACATCGCAGGCGCACACACCCAGTGTGGCTGCCACCCCAGTCAAGGTCTAGCCCATCTTCATCTCCCTGCCAAGCCCCCTCTCGGGGGGGGCAGGTTCTACCAGCTCCTCAGGTGAGTCTGAGGCACGTGAGGCTTTCTCCTCCCTCCAAGGCCAAATTAAGCAAACTCCTCCCAGGTATTCACACCCGTCTGGCCGGAATTCACTTAGGGATCACAGGAATCATTCACTCTGCATCAAGAACATGGGGTCAGGTTTTCCATCGCACGCATCTCCCTCTCCCCAGCCCGACACACTGACCCGGCACCTCTGCAAAGTGTCCCTTTGCTTTAAGGGTAACTTATAAAAAAGTCCCCCCCTCACCTGTCAAAGGAGCGATTGTGAGATGTCACTCGACTGCCTTGGATCTCTCTCGTCAGGTGCCAGATGACGGAAAATCGAAACAGAGCTTCCAGTCTCGTTCCCTTGAATAGGAAAGAAAGGGGAGTGAGGAATCTGATTTCTTAGCAGAACAGTGTTCTCAGGGGCAGCAAACCCCATTGAAATAACAAACAAGAGCTCAGCAGAAAGGCAGCAACCCAGGCGGAGTTGCTGGAGTCTCATCAGTGCCTCGTGTCCGATGGGGCCCGGAGCAGGGAGGACCCGGGTGCTTGCCTTCCTTGCTCCCACTAACACAGGTGTGCTTTCCGGAGAGTGCGTATTCCAGACTCAGCGTCAGCCCGAGTCTGGGGTCACACCTAGGCCTGTGGCTGAAGGAAAACACAGAGCACAGCCTTCTCATGGCCTTTGGCAGTGCCAGGCTGAATGGCTTAGAGAACAGGACACGACAGCAAAGCAGAGCCAGGGCTTCCAAGGTGACACATTCTCTCTGACTGCCTACTTCACTGAGAGCTCTAGAAGCCCTGCAGGCATCATGGAAGCCTGGGCAGATTTCCCTGGTGAGCCTTAATATGACACAGGGGATGGCTCGTGCTTCTGGAGGCCTTCCCGTCCTGAAATTATTAATGTATTAAAATGTTACTAATGCGGACTTCCCTGGTGGCACAGTGGTTAAGAATCCGCCTGCCAGTGCAGGGGACAGGTGTTCGAGCCCTGGTCTGGGAAGATCCCACATGCCGCGGAGCAACTAAGCACGTGCACCACAGATACTGAGCCTGCGCTCTAGAGCCCGCGAGCCACAACTACTGAGCCCACGTGCCTAGAGCCCATGCTCCGCAACAAGAGAAGCCACCGTGGTGAGAGGCCTGTGTACCAGGGCGAGGGGTGGCCCCTGCTCGCCGCAACTAGAGAATGACTGCGCACAGCAGCGAAGACCCAACACAGCCAAAAAAAAAAAAAATGTTACTAGTGCCATAGGCCTGCCCGTTAATCAGGATGTCCACTGAGCCCCAGAAAGGCTCCGGCCGGCTATAGGTAAGTCTGCCTGGGCTCATGATGTCAGGACCGATGTCAGAGGGAGGTTGTCGGCTGCAAAGCCTCACCTTGTCAGGGTCCAGGAGGGCATGACAGATGATGTCCTCACACACGTTGGCTGTCGGGGCCAGGCAGTGCAGGCGGTAGAACAACTCTACACACGTGATGTGATGCTCCTGGGTCTCCTTGTTCAGCTGATTCCAAAGCACACGAGCCACCCTCTGGACGGAGGGGAGACCGTGTGAACACAGGCAGCTCCAGCCCATTTCCTCCTCGTGGCAGCCCCGTCCCGGCCCCCAGGTACTGGCTTCTGCCTACATTTGCTATGGGAGAATCCTCAATGCACAAAGAACCACCACCACCAAGCAGCACAAAGCGAAGCAAACCTAAACCACATTACAGATCCCTCAGGAGTCATCCGGGCAAGGGCAACGTTATAGGTTAAACCTGGATGTCTGAGACTAGCTCAGAACACTGCAGCTCTTGCCCAGACCTTCACTTTCAGAGGGGAATCATCTGGAAGCAAAAACCTATCAGCTGAGGCATCCTTTCAACAAGCATACACCAAGACTCCCTACATGTCAGCACTGGGGTTCCAGAGACGCACCCTCTAGGAAGTTTGGTGGATTTGCGGTGGTCGCTGTCCTGAGATAGACACCGTAGGACCTTCCCACCTAGGGCTGGCTCAAACTGGCGTTCAGCTTTCATGCCCCAAACTTGTTTGTTCCCATTTCTGTGCACAACGCTGTGGCGGATGCCCTGGCTCACCTTCAGGGCACAAACTGTAACCCACATAGACTCCTTTATCTCCCCAGCCCTGAGCTCAGCACCTTAAACATATGAGGTCTGCAAGTGGCTGCAGCCCCTCCCCAAGCCCCAGGGAGCACGGCGGGTGCCTGACCCAACCACGGTGACACTCAAAAGGAGGGCTGGTGCCCACTTCTGGGAGGGGAATTTCTGAAGGCATTCTTCCAGGTCATGGAAAAAGATGATGTCTCACAGATTATAACTTTTTATAATGTACATCTTAGATCAAAGAACTTCTTTTGGCTCATTGATTTCTCTTTAACAAAACTGTCTTCTCTGCACAGATCAAATTAACCACTGACTGGTTTGAGCCACTAACCATTATTTATTTTTTTATCTAAGGGACCATGATTTCCAATTAACGAGTTACATGTAAACTTCTGAGACAAAACTTTCGACTAAGTAAAGCAGTCCCCTTACTTGCAGTCCCTATGGCAAATTTATGCGTAAGATGCTCCACCTGGAAGGTTTAAAGTTTTTTTTGGAGGGTTTCTGAGACTTGATATGGATCACAAAAACACACCTGCTCTTTCACCTGCCTTAGCCTTCTCAATCCCTATGTTCTGGACATTTTACTCGTGGTTGGCAATCTGCCTTACAACCTAGAAAGGGCAGAGGATTCTTGGGATATCTGACCTTATCCTCATTTGCACTGTGTGCAGAAGGAAAGCTGGTAGGTGAGCCATTCCATGGGAATGAGAAAAAGGCTAGAGGATGTGGAACCAGCCCAACACCTGGAATCCAAGAACCAGGGGCACATCCTGGCTATGTGTGCAGGTTGCTTTACCACTTCTAATTCCAGCATCTCAATGTGGGCAGGTACCAGCCACACCCAGCTCTTGAGAACCTGATAATATGTAACGTATGCTCCTGTGCTTGGCAAGTGGTAGATACTCAGGTATGTAACTAAATCTGAGTCAAAATAAAAATCCAGGCTTTGGAAAGAACTCATAAAAGTATACTTCACACCAGACAAGAGGAAAGTATTGCGTGCCACCATTTTTACTCTATTAATAGCTTTCCAAGGACTCATGGACTCAATTCTTTCTTTTCTTCTCTGTGCCTGCGAGGTAATTATGTCAAGCTGTGTGATGTACGCAGGACCAGGGAAGATCTGCCCAGTCACTGTGCTTACAGTTGGCACGGTTCCTGGTTCCAAGTTCTACAGATTCAAGATCTTTACTGTGACTCAAGTTTGGTAAGAAGGAGACAGGGAGAATGAGAGGCAGAAGCTGAAGAGCAATTCAATCCAGGATCTGCCAGGACCCAACATCATAAATGGGGCTCGACTGCACAGACTGTGGACCCTCTACCAGCAAAACCACCAGAACCAGTGAAAATTATAAAAAAAAATTAAACAGCCAGCCATTTAGAGCTGCTGGAAATTATCTGACGGGCACTCAAGAGATGAAGAAACACTCAAGAAAGCCTACGAACATTCCAGTACAAATAGCAATCGTCTATGGCACTTGAACCATGACCCCTATCCTCCTCTCAATCAAGCTTGGCTTCGCAGGGTGTGGCCAAGAAGATGGGCGCCCCCTGCTTCCAGCTCCCAGTCAAAGGCTTCTGCATCTCCCTGGGAGGAACAGGCCACTGGCATTTTACTCCTCTGCCATGGAGGCTCTATCCAGGCACAGCAGGCTAAGAATACTGGGGTCCAGATCATTCTTGCTCCAGTTTGCTTGTAAGGGAAAAGTTACATGCTAGGAGAGGAAAAGAGGCACACTCAGAAGACCCGAGGCTAGCACCCTTGCCCAGCACCCTGTAGGGATATCGCACCAAGAAAAACAGCCAACTGTTCCAGTCGCAGCTCTTCCTGTGCAATAGTATTCAGAGAATTTGCCCAGCGGGAGAGGCAAGCCATAAAACAGAGAGTTGCATAGCTCTCTATAAGGGAAATGAGTTTATTTGGAACAGAGCACAGGTATATGTTCAAGTCTAGGAGTGCTTTCAAAAACAACAGAGAGGGCTTCCCTGGTGGCGCAGTGGTTGGGAGTCCGCCTGCTGATGCAGGGGACATGGGTTCGTGCCCCGGTCCGGGATGATCCCACATGCCGCGGAGCGGCTGGGCCCGTGAGCCATGGCCGCTGGGCCTGTGCATCAGGGGCCTGTGCTCCGCAATGGGAGAGGCCACAACAGTGAGAGGCCCATGCACACCGCAAAAAAAAAAAAAAAAACTACCTGAGAGAGGAGTGTAAATTTCATTGGCTCAGACTGTGGAGTAATTTATGCCCCAGGGCATGTTGAAAACAATAGAGCAATCAGCCAGTGACTAGTGGAGATTAACATCTGGGTGTGATACCAACAGAGCTTAATAGAGACCAGACAGTCAATGAGAATAGAAAGCAGACAGTCAAGGAGAATCTTGCGAAGATCACTATCATCTCAGACTGGCTGCACATTCCTAAGAGCAGCAGCCAAAGGCCTCACACTGCAGGGGAAACAGACATCACTACAACAGTCAAGTCACTAAACAAACAAAAAAAACAACAGGTCACTGGTGGGGTGGGAGGGAGGTGCCAGAGTACAAATTTACAACAATATATTACCTAAAATGTCCAGTCTTCAATAAAGATTATAAGACATGCAAAGATACAAGAAAACGTGACCCATACGTTTGGAAGAGGAATAGAGCTATTCAAGAGGGATGTTTCTATATCTCACTGGAATTTAGTATGAATGTGAAGTCAATTCTGATAAGATGTATATGGTAAACCTTAGAGTAACCACTAAAAAAAATAACTCCTAAAATATACTGAAAAAGTCATCAAGGAAATTAAAGTTTTACACTGGAAAATATTCACTTAATGAAAAAGAAAGTAGTAGAGGGGAAGTAGGTGGAAAAAAGATACGACATATAGAAAACAAGGAATATAATAAAAACCATTGAATTGTGTGCTTTAAATGAATGAATTATACCTAAGTGATGCTCGTTTTTTTTTTTTTTATTGTTTTTAAAAAAGGAAACAAAGCTGAGAGGTGGCCTCAATTACATGACTTGCTTGATAGAGCTCATCTCCAATAGGTGAAAAGCCAGCCCATTTCGAAAGCCTTTCAGAGGACGGGCTGTCAAGACCTAAAAGGACAGTTTAATTCCAGTACCTCCTTCCCACATACAACATCTAAAATGTCTCTTCCTTAGCATCCCCGAATTTGCAGGGCATCTGCTGTCCTGACCACCTGCAGGGGAAATGTGTTCCATCTACAGGCCCCAGTGAGTGGGCTGGTCCCTGTCTATACCACACGACCGCTTCCCCCTGGCCTGCATCACTGCTGTGGTCGACTGGACGGCAGAAGGCACCTGACCCAAGGGTGCCCCACGGACTGCCTATTTAATAGCCTTGACCAGTTAGTTCAGAATTGTAAGAAAGTGATGCAACTGTCATTAGCTATGAGAATCAAGCCTGAGGGTCCCGAGGCAGACTGAAGGTCAAGTGGCAACCAAGTTAGGTCCTGGTTGGCAGGGAGAAGTGCAGAGCAAGCAGCCTCGGGACCTGACAGCTTCCCAGGTGAGACCCCGTGAGACCCAGCTGCATTCCACTCCCGCCCTTGGACTCCCATGGGCTCCCCCACCTTTATAATAAACCTCACTTTTCTTTTCATGAGCTAGCTGGAGTACCTTTCAGCTTCTTGCAATTAAATGAGCCCTATACTACCTTATTTTCTTACTGTCACCCAAAAGATGGACAACACCTGCTCACCATCTTCAGCAACAATCATCCTTACACTTGACACGAACTAAGTTTTCCTTGAGGCTAAATAACCTCAAAGCCTCTAACCTCACAAATTAGGACGGAGCCTCTTTTTCTGTATATTTAGATAACTTAGGAATTCTGCCAGATGGAGTCTGGTCAGCCTAAAACTGAACGCAAATATTACTGAACCCTTGCTGTGGGGACAGAAACTGTGCCAGGAGCCTGGGCTAGAGAGATGGACAAGGCAGGCAAGGTCTGCAGCCACTCTCACCGGCTGCCACCCAAGGCACCATATTCTTTGTCACCACCGCTACAACTTCTGGGACAACTTCAAATAAAGAGCCTGGGAAAAGGGTCCCAGGGTCCCAGCTACCCTCCTCTGGATGGGAAATACCTGATAGAAGTCTGTTTTCTCTGCGATGACTTTCAATAGTCCTGGAGCAATGGGAGGAACTGTCACCATCTGCAGCTTGCTGAAAAATGGGTTGTGTCCAGAGCTTTTATAGCGTTTCACTTTGTCTTCAATGACAAGTGCTAGGGACAGGGAGTGGTTTATCACTTCGAGCAGGGTGGAGATGGCCACGTCCCGGAGGTAGCCGTCCGTCACACAGCAGCAAATGGTCATCATGGATTTCAGCCAAGGTGGAAAACTGGAATCGCCAGCTTCTGGAAGAAAGCCAACCAGAGAGAACAGAGAGAGACAGACAAAACCTCATGAAACTCGCTCACCAACCTGGGAGCCAGTCTCTAAGACGTTTAGATCCAGGAAGTCACCTGGACAGCAGTGTAATAACCTTCTGGTGGTGACAGGATACGCTGTCCCCATTCAGGGCCAGAGGACAAATGAGACCAAGTCTGGTTTCATGCACTTGTCAGATTCTTCAAATTCTGCAAAGGTCGGTCTCAGGGCTTTGAAATGATTCAAAATGTTTGTTTTCATATCATTAAAAAAATTTGTAAATATAGTAAAATTTGAGTTAAAAAACTTTTTTTTTTTTTTAAATTTACACGGAGTCAAAATCACATTTTTGGTGGGGGCAGAGTTCAAAATGTGTTTTCAAAGCCCTCTTGGTGGTAGGGCACATGCCATTAGCTTTAAGAGGCTGAAAATATACTGAAGCTATCAATTCTAAATGCATGTTTCCAAGTATACTGTCATTTGCAGCTCACGAGCCAAGAGACAAATTGCATGGGACGTTTAAGGTAATGACAAGCGGAGAAATCTTCACCCTCTGCTCCCACCTACTTAATCCCTCTTTCTTCTTTTCCACTTTTTCCTCCATCCCCTTTTCAAGTGCTCACTGCCTGCAATGGACTCAGCTGTGTCTGCCCAACATGAACACGTTGAAGCCCTCACTCCCAGTGGGATGGTATCTGGAGGTGGGGCTTAGGGAGGTGATTAGGTCTAAATGAGGTCCTGGGTGTGCGGCCTTCAGGATACGACTGGTGCCCTTCTAAGAAGAGACAACAGAGAGAGCCCCCTACCGCTGCCCCCCACCCAGGACGTGAACATACGGTGAGAAGGTGGCAGTCTCTAACCAAGTGGAGAGCTCTCACCAGAAACTGACTATGCTGGCACCCATATCTCAAACTTCTGGACCCAGAGCCGTGAGAAAATAAATTGCTTTTGGTTAAGCCACCCAGCCTACAGCAGTTCGTTATGGCAGCCCAAGCTAAGACGCTGCCTGTTACGAGTTGAACTGTGTCCTCAAAAAAATTCTTATGTTGAAGTCCTAACCCCCTAGAATGTGACCCTCTTGGGAAAAAGGTCATGCAGATGTAACTAATTAAAATGAGGTCAGGGGGAGTTCCCTCGTGGTCCAGTGGTTAGGACTTGGAGCTTTCACTGCCGTGGGCCCAGGTTCGATCCCTGGCTAGGGAAGAGACAAGATCCCGCAAGCTGCGTGGCATGGCCAAATAAATAACTACTGAATAAACTAAAATGAGCAGAGTGGGCCCCAAATCCAATAGAACAGGTGCCTTATAGAAGGGAAATTTGAACACCGACATATACACAGGAAGAACACCGTGGAAAGATCAGAGTTGGGCTGCCACAAGCCCAGGAACTACCAGCGGCTAAAGGAGGCTTGAACACATCCTTTCCCAGCACCTTCAGAGGGAGCATGGCCTTGCCAACACGTGGACCTCAGACTTCTGGCCTCCAGACCCATGAGATAATCCATTTCTATTGTTTAAGCCACTTAGTTTGTGACACTTTGTTATGGCAGCCGTAGCAAACTAATATGTAAAGCTTTAAGAGCAGGTCTCACGAAAGAGTCTATTTACTGACTACCATAAGCACCTTTAAAGTGTCAGACTTTTTTTTCTTTCTTTTGTGGCGACGCCCCGTGGCATGTGGGATCTTGGTTCCCCGACCAGGGATGGAACCCGTGCCCCCTGCAGTGGGAGCACGGAGTCTTAACCACTGGACTGCCGGGGAAGTCCCAGAACTTTTGACGGGCTTTGCTAGACACCCCTAGTTTAAAAACACAGACCCAGCCTCATCCACTTCCCAGCTGGTGAGACAAATCCAAACCATACAGGCTAACTACAAAACCAGGAAGGAAACAAATGTGGCACACGGTTCCTTCTTGACCGCTGTGATTTTAGCTTGTCTCTAAACCTCCACTGCCTGAGTCCCACGGCTCCTCCACGGGACTCTAGCCGGTCCGCCCTCTCACCCGGCAGCCGGAAGAGTGCGTCACAGAGCCGCTCGGTCTCCTCCTGGGACAGGTACACGGGGAAGGTGGCGCAGTCCAGCAGCAGGTGGCAGGCCGCGGCAAAGGCCTCCCTGCAGCCCTCCCTCGAGCTCCCCGGGTTGATGACCACCTGGTCCACGGCCCACTCCTCCTCCCCCTTGCGGCCAGGGCTGCTGGGCAGGGGCGAGGGCGTCTCCAAGCTCTTTGTCTTGAATGGAGACCCTCGCACTGTGAACAGGTCCGAGAGCATCTGCCTGAACTGGGGCCCGCCGAGGGGCTTCGCCTCCCACGAGCTCTTCCTCCCCGAGTCGCTGCCCGCCGTGCCCCGCATCCCACCCTCCTCCCTCGGGCCTGCGGGCTCTGCCGACTTGGTTTCTTCTCCGGATGCCGTCAGCGGTACTCCAAAAATGTTCCTGTGGGCAAAGTTGGCAATTAGCTCCTGGAGGCAAAGAAACGTCCTCTGCATGCTCCCGCCCTTCTTCCAGACGTCGTCTTTGTCCGGAGAAACCCTGGGAACCCTCAGGTGCTCAGAGAGCTCTGGCGACGAAGCACTGAGGCCGATGCCACTGTCTTCAGATTTAAGCGGAGGAAATGGAGCGTCTTCATCACCAGGAAGCACTGCGTTTGTGCCTAAGATTACTTCACTGTTTTCACCTTTGACTGGACTCTGCAAAACATGGAAGTTTGTACCGTGTATCTCGAAAGACCAAGGGATTCAAACATCAACTGAATCAGGCTACGAAGGCGTCCTCCCTGCTTTTCAAAATCACAGTTCTCTACCCGGAGAGGTTCCCTGTGTACACGTGTCTAATGCAATGGAGAGGGCACGCAGGGGGCAGGAGAAAGGCGGCCAGCCCAGCGAGGCGGTTGACCAAGCCCTGCACTCTTTGGGTGGGCTGGCTTTGAGGCCACTTTATTTATTTAGGCCCTTCAGGGTCCAACAGGGTTATTTAAAAACAGCTTCTGGCAGATGTAAAAATATGAATGAGGAAACTGGGCTGAGTGTAAAATAAAGGCACAAAGGAACGAAATAAGGGGAGACAGCTAGAACAAAGTGTTTACCCCTGTACATGTTTTACACACACACATATATATGTGTATATATATTCTGTGGCTTTTCCAAAAGGATGACACTTCAACCTTTAATGAATCAACCTCTCATACTGTTACTCAGCTCATATAGCATTAAACTGAAAACTTTTCAGCATTTGACCCACTGTCCTCTTTGGGGAAGACTGAGATAGGTATCATGCAATTTTAGAAACATAGTGTTACTTATATTTGTTCACTACACATGCTTCAACTTTATATCTTACATCCTTTTGAGGATATTTTTTTCCAACAGCTGTAAGAGCTAGGAGAAAAGAAAAAAAAAAAAAAGACTAACTTAGAGAATGAAGCAACAGTCTGTAATTAGTTTGCAAACTGAGATGCAAGCCCCATCAGGCAGGCATCTGCCCCCAGCACTAACCAACACACACAGCTGTCTTTCAGGAATGCTTCGCTCTTTTAGTCCATTTGCACACCTGTCTGCCATTGCACTGAATGGATTTCAAGGGCAGAATTTTCAAATCCCTAAACAAAGTAGAAAATAAAAATAATTCAAAGACCATGGGCCGGGGGGCTTCCCTGGTGGCGCAGTGGTTGAGAGTCCGCCTGCCGATGCAGGGGACGTGGGTTTGTGCCCCGGTCCGGGAAGATCCCACATGCCGCGGAGCGGCTGGGCCCATGAGCCATGGCCGCTGGGCCTGCATGTCCGGAGCCTGTGCTCCGCAACAGGAGAGGCCGCAGCAGTGAGTGGCCCGCGTACCACAGGAAAAAAAAAAAAAAAAAAAAGACCATGGGCCTCAGACTGCTTGTGGAACCATAACTCTTACAGTCTTTTTGGGGGACAATTTGGTAACATCTTTCTAAGGTAAGAAATGGGTTTGACTGCAACCCATTTCTATAAACTGATCCCTGAGAAACACTTGCAGCCCTGAGAACAGGTTGTACACAGAGGCTGACTGCAGCACTGTAACAGTGAAAAACTAGAAATAACCAAAATAACCTCGATAGGGGAAGAGGTAAAGCAATTGTAAAGCCATACCACAGACTCTCATGCAGAAATGAGAAAAGAGTAAGATACCTCTGTGTACACAGATATGCAAAGATGTCCTCCAAATAGTGTTTGGATGCAAGCCAAAGTGAATCAGAGAATAATGTATGTTATGGGTTGAACTGTGTTCCCTAAAAAGATGTTGAACTCCTAACCTCCAGCATCTGTGAACGGGACCTTATTTGGAAATAGGGTCCTTGTAGATGATCAAGTAAGTGAGGTCATCAGGGTGGGGCCTAATCCAATATGACTGGTGTCCTTATAAAAAGGTGAAATTTGGACACACACATATGCGCACAGGGAAGATGCCGTGTGAAGAGGAAGGCTGCGATTGGGGAGGTGCGTCCATAAGCCCAGGAACACCAAAGATCGCCAGTGAAACACCAGAAGACAGGCAAGATGCATGGAATGGAGTCTCCCTCACAGCCTCACAAGGAACCACCCTGCTCACACCTTAATCTCAGACATCTGGCCTCCAGAACTGTGAGACAATAACTTTCTGTTATTTTGTCACCCAGTGTGGCACTTTATTATGGCAGCCCCAGGGACTACTCTCTCACTTATATTAAAAAAAAATAAATTACACGTATACAAACATACACATAGAAAGGTCTGGACGGTGAGCTATGTCTAACCATTAGCTTAGTGATGGGCTTCAGCAGGAAGTAGCAGGGCAGAGGGTGAAATGACCGGGGGTTGCTCCTACACTAAAAGTTTTTATGAAGTGTGTGAGGATTTTAGAAGCGTGTTTTAGATATTACCGATATATCTTCTAGTCTTTATCCCTACACAGGAAGGTACAAGGTTCCTTCAGCCCAGAGAACCACTTCGGCTCCTCCCAGCACGTACCAAGCTTCCACTTGCAGGCTCCGTGTCCAGGTAGGAAGGCGGCATCTGGACCTTGCTGAGCACTTTGAAACATGTCTTCAATGCATGCGTGAGTTCAGGTAGGCTTAGCGCCTCCATTTCCTTGGCCAGAAGCTGCACCAGGCAGCCAAGCACCTGAGGGAGGTACTGGGTTTGCACCTCAGAGTAAAGTTCCTGTGAAACAGAGACACGGGTTTAATGTGTAACCAGTAGAAAATTCAAATTTTTTTTTACAGCATAGGTTTGTTTCACATTAATTCCCAAATCAGAAAACAAAATAATATCTTTTTGATCTAAATAAATCAATGGACGTTCTTCCTCTTTCAGGTGGCTTTCCTCTTTCTAGCAGAAAATAATCGCCACATTTATTTCTATATTAAAGAAATCAATTTCCTTTGAGAAAATGAGCCAAGGGTGTGACTTTAACCAAGAAATGCATTTACTCTCTGGGACTTCCCTGGCAAGCCAGTGGTTAAGACTCTGTGCTTCCACTGCAGGGGGCACAGGTTCCATCCCTGGTCGGGGAACGAAGATCCCGCGTGCCACGCAACGCGGCCAAATAAATAAATAAATAATTTTAAAAAGGACATACATTAACTCTCACTCCTAAATAACTGTTGTTATTTAGGATGGATGACACTCAGCTCATCATCTGGTTTCCATAACTTCAGCTCAGCCCACTTACAACTGGCTCAACAGTTATAACCCCTTATATTAAAAGGACCTAAAAGAGACAACATCCAACTACATCTTCCATGCTGAAACACACACGAACACAGTGCTATGTATTTAGGTAAAACTACTTCTTCAGTAAGTTTAGGTTCATAAAAAGGCCAACAACACGAATCAGGATGTAAATAACAGCCAGCACTGGGCCATCTCCTTAGAGCAAAGGACGTACCAGGGGGATCACGTCCAGGAGGAACACGAGGAGGGAGCAGAACTCCGAGACTGTCGGTGGGGGGCCGACGCGTCTCCCGGCAGTGAGACTCTGCTTTGCGGGTCTGTGTGAGTCACAGGAAAGAAAAACAACTCTCTTATAATAATTTCAAGTGTTTCCTATGATTTCCAATAAAGTTGCTTATTCTATTCCAACCATAGTGAAAGACAGCTTCTGCAGTTCTAATAATGAAGCTTTGGTGCCAAAAACTATCTAACATATAGACAAGTGTCAATAAGTCTTGAATCTGCTTGTCTCCAAAACAGGTTCACGCTGACTTGAACTTCCTCAGATCAGGTGAGGGTGGTCCATGCCCACATGGGATTCCCTACCCAGCAGATCTGGAGCTATCAACAGCAACAATTCCAGGCCCCCAGCCCCAAACCAAAGGCATGTTCCCGGGGAAAGAGCCTGGTGACAGAACGCAGGACAGCTGTTCAATGTGCTGTCAGAGCAACAAGAGACAGCTCCCTCCATGTCACCAGGAGCTCATCTCCCCACGAGCTGCTTAGAATGTCTCAGCTCCCACAGAGAAGTGTAACTCCACTGGGCTTATCTTATTCTCAAGCTCAACTCTTCCTTTTCAATAAGTAGGCAACTGGATACGTAAGTTAAAAAGTCAATATACTAGTTCCCAAAACAGTAATTTTGGATTCATCTAGCTATCACAGTACAATTCAACCTGAGTTAATTTTCTTCATTGTAAATTATAGCTTAGTTATCTTGGCATTTATCTTGGTAAGGGACTGAAGAACTGTATCCATTACATCTGGGAGATTCTGCTGCTGGGTGCCTGCTCTAAAGAGACCCATGCGTCTGTGTGTAAAGAGACAGGACCAACACGGTCACCGGAGTACTATTTGCAACAATGAAAAGACTGAAACTGGTTTATTCACACACAGGACTACTATACCTAAGATGAATGAACTAGGTGTATATAAATCAAAGGGCTGTGGACCACACCCCACCCCCCAAAACAACACACTGCAAAAAGTTACAAACAACTTGATAGTATTTATATAAAATTTGAACAGACAAAACAGACTATATCGTTTCTGGATACACGTTATAAAAACACAGATATCACAGGACAGACATGAATTTCAGAACAGTGATGAAAGCTGGGATGAAAGGAGGAAAAAGGGCTGGGAAGGTGGGGAGTTAGCTCTATCTGGGTAGCAACATTTTATTCCTTTAAAAAAAAAAGATGTGGGGCTTCCCTGGTGGCGCAGTGGTTGAGAGTCCGCCTGCTGATGTAGGGGACGTGGGTTCGTGCCCCGGTCTGGGAAGATCCCACATGCCACGGAGTGGCTGGGCCCGTGAGCCATGGCCGCTGAGCCTGTGCGTCCGGAGCCTGTGCTCCACAACGGGAGAGGCCACAACAGTGAGGCCCGCGTACCGCAAAAAAAAAAAAAAAAAAAAAAAAAAGAAAAACAATGATCAAGTGTGGTCTATAATTTCAGCAATGGGTGCATGTGTGTCTGACGTCATGTCCCATCCTTTCTTACATTGGAATGTTTCATAGTTATTTATTTATTTATTTTTTTAAAGAAAGCACTCCTCGTAAATCTGAAATGGAACTAAGCTGACCAAAATACACCCTAGCCTCAGTATAACACGGCCTTGCTGTCTGCTGTGGATCCGATTACAATTAATTTACTCATCACAGGTTTGAATGCCTGCTGGGGCCTGGCACCAGACGAGGCAAAGGGCATGGCAGGAGCAGCTGGGACGTCGGGCACGCCTGGTTCTAATCTCAGCTGCTGTGCAATGTCAAACAAGGTACTTCACATCTCTGAGCTCCGGCTTTCTTATATGATGGATGGGCCTGCTTCTCCTGCGGGTGTCCAGGGGATGGCCCGCGGCAAACGTTAATAAGTTATGCTTTGATTACAGTTGCAGGTACTGAAGACATTGTGAGAACACAGAGCATTCCAAAGGACGTGACAAGAACGAAGTTTCACAGCATGACTCACGGGACAAAATGGGGTTTGAGAGATTACATCAGTCCTCCTTCACAGCGAAAATCACACAGGAAAGGACTCCACAGGAAAGTGTGCTGTCCTGAGCACGCCACCGCCAGCCATTTGGAGGTGGCGCAATTCACCAGATTGAAAGTGACGGGAAAGCTGATTATAGTAGCTTAGAACATGAATGCTTTCATCTGAACAGTTCTACACTAATTTCAATAAGAATTTAAGATGACTGATGATTTCAAAAACACTCTTTCTGGGCTTCCCTGGTGGCGCAGTGGTTGAGAGTCTGCCTGCCGATGCAGGGGACACGGGTTCATGCCTCGGTCCGGGAAGATCCCACATGCCGCGGAGCTGCTGGGCCCGTGAGCCATGGCTGCTGAGCCTGCGCGTCCGGAGCCTGTGCTCCGCAACGGGAGAGGCCACGGCAGTGAGAGGCCCGCGTACCTCAAAAAAAAAAAAAAAAAAAAAAAACCACTTTCCAGTCCCAGGACCACAAAACTAAGCTTCTTGAATAGATTAGGGCTCCAAGGGCACCATGCAAAGAAAGCCGATTAGATCGACCTAACCAGAAAATGCACAGACGAGTTTCTGAAGTTCGACTTTAATAAGGAAGCTTCAGTATCATGTGAACCTTCTCAATGGCACCGTTTTTAGTTCTATTAGGATTTTAAGTGAATTCAACCATGTACTCAGCAGAGACGACCCAGCGTTAGCGAGTTAAGTGTAATCTGACCACAATAAGCAGCTACGAAACCATGACACCCTCAATTCCTTCCCACATGTTCACAAGCCCTGAACTGGAGGCTTACCTAAAACAGTCCTCAAAGCACCTTGTCATGTAATCCCAGAGGAAGTCTGTGCTCAGGGATGTGATGAGCAAATTCACTGTTTTAACAATCTCAGAGGCATTTCTGTTTTCTTTTATTGCACTGTAAAGGAAGAGGGATATTTATAAATATATCTATAAAAAAAACCTGTATTACGGGAATGCCATGTCTGAAAAACGAATTCATTGTACCATTTACAACTTATTTCTAGAGAGACTGACAAACTCGGTCAGAGATAAAAAGTATTACTGTTCTTATATAGGGAATAGAATGCATCGTGCCATCCTAAACAGTATTTATACTGATCCATTCCCTCAGAAGTAAGCTTAAGAGCTATTGTAGGACTTCCCTGGTGGCACAGTGGTTAAGAATCCGCCTGCCAATGCAGGGGACACGGGTTCGAGCCCTGGTCCGGGAAGATCCCACATGTCGCAGAGCAACTAAGCCCGTGCGCCAAAACTACTGAGCCTGCGCTCTAGAGCCTGCAAGCCACAACTACTGAGCCCGTGCGCCACAACTACTAAGCCTGCGCCCTAGAGCCCACAAGTCACAACTACTGAAGCCCGTGCACCTAGAGCCCGTGCTCCGCAACAAGAGAAGCCACCGCAATGAGAAGCCCACGCACTGCAACGCAAGAGTAGCCCTTGCTCGTGGCAACTAGAGAAAGCCCGCACGCACCAACGAAGACCCAACACAGCCAAAAACAAATAAATAAATACATAAATAAAAATAAATTAAAGAAAAAAGAGCTATTGTAAAAAAGAATGTTATATGGAAAACCAGTTTTAGTCCAACCATAGGTAATTACATATGCTATTGGTGGAATAACATAGTACAGCCATTTGGGAGGGAAATTTGGCTAACATTTAAATGCACATCTTCTATGACTCAGGAAATTTATTCTAGGGATTTATCCTACAGAAATCCTTGTAGAGGTACACAAAAATGTAGGCAAAGGGGGACTTCCTTGGTGGTCCAGTGTTAAGACACTGCACTTCCAATGCAGGGGGCATGGGTTCAATCCCTGGTCGGGGAACAAAGACCCCTCATGCTGCTCAGCTCGGCCAGGAAAAAAAAAAAAAAAAAAAGATGTAGGCATAAGGATATCATGACAATGCCATTTTGAGGCAGGAGATAGATGGGCTCCGGGCTAGGCATTTACAACTGGCCTCCTGTTTACATTTCTTGGGGCAGGAAAAAGGTGGGCTTCAGGATGGACACTTACAACTAGCCTCCTGTTTGTATTTCCTGAGACAGGAGATAGATGGGCTCCAGGTTAGGCATTTACATCCAGCCTCCTGTTTGCACTTTGAAAGAGAAATAACAACAGAAACAGAGTAAATAGCCAGGCTTTGTCTCCTGAGGACACTTTAAGATAACAGTCATGGCAGGAACAGAGAGGGGCTAAACCCTGTCTGAGTAAAAGATGGAGAGGTCACATATTTCCCATCCTTGGGGCAAGGGAGACATGGCGTGTGCGCAGAGAGGCTCCTTGGGGGTCAGAAAGGAGGGGCGCCACCCCACAATAGGTGATGCCAAGGGCCCCGCCATGGGCCTCTGGGCTGGAATCCGTCCTGGAAAAAAGCTGCACACACATATCGGGGAGGGTCCTAGGGCAGGTCAGGTGTGGAAAAAGAAACTTAAATAATCGGGTTCTCTGTGTGCTCTCCCACCTGTCGTGCTGTGCCTCTAATAATAAACTTTGCACCTGCTTTTACAGTTTTTGCCTCCTTGAAACAGTCTTGCTTTCAAACGGAGGCAAGAGCCAGGGAAAACTGGAGTCTAGTCTCTTGCCCTTGCTGGTCTAGCGGCTAGGATTCCTGGTTTTCATCCAGGCTGCCCAGGTTCAATTCCTGGGCAGGGAACTGAGATCTTGCTTCAAGCCACCACTCACTGCTGCTGCTTCTCCGAGATCACTTTTAAAATATTGAAAAAGTGGAAACCGCCCAAAAATCAATAAGAGACTGGTCAATCAGTCAGGATTTCTTCAATAAGTGTAACTCCTTACCGAGGACTTAAAGGCAACCACTATCCTCCACAGGAGAAGAGTGTAGAGCCATTCACAACTTGCATCAAAAAAAAACAAACAGGCAACTAAACCGGTACTGTAACTCCACCTTAAAAATAAATGATAGGCACCTGTGTACTTATGCACTGAAGATCTGAAAAGAAATACAAATGTTTTATGTTTTTCTCTGAAGGACAGTGGGATTATGGATAATATCTTTTCCCTTGATGCCTTCAAATATTGGTATACTCTACCATGAACATGTATTACTTTCATATCAGGAAAACAATAAACTAGTCTCATTCTGCGAGAAAAAAGCAAACACTAAAGACTCTTGGTATACGTACAATGAATAAATCAGAAAAATCTTCTAATCGATTTAAAATTTTAATACACCCAATGCCGAGTCAGGGAGAAGGAAATTATATTAAGAGTAAAGTAAAAAGGAAAAGGTTGTACTACCTTAGAAAGTACAAAGACGGAACAAAACACAGAGCTGATGGCTAACGACACACTTTAAGTTATCGCCACGTCCGCTGTCTCCCAAACCCCACTCACCCCGCCTCCAGGGCCCTAGAGCGCCTTCATGCCCCTGGGGTGCCCTCGCCTTGCTCCCTGCTACCCGCCCTTCTGACGGGTCTCCTGAAGACTCACACCCACTCGCCCCACTTCCTGAGCTGACCTCCCGCCGGCCCTCCCCCGTCACTCACCACTTGTACACCAGACCCAGTTGCCTTTGTTGAGCAACTTTTCACACTTGATCAGTAAATACGGTCGGTACTTCCCAGCGTGGGGCAGAGACAAGATCAAACTCCTTTTAATCATCACAATATTCAATAGGGAAGAGTCGATTCATATGGATTAAGAGCACAGGTTATTTTAAGGCGTGGCCTGACCCTCTGCATCCCAACTTTCTTGAGCACTTCACAATTTATGGTAAACAGAGAAAAAAAATCATGGCATTCGGGAGGGAGGAAGAGTGAAGTTGGAAGCCCCACCAGTACCTTATCAGTGAATTTCCACTCTGAGTGTAGCTCAGTTTAAGATCAGAGCCGAGAGCATCTCTGCAGTAAGAATAAAAGGCCCGGATGACTTCGAGAAACAAATGCTCAACAACTTGAGGCCCTGCAATTGAAAAGAAAATGTCCAGATAAATAAATTAATAATCAAAATGTTTTTTAAAAAATCCATTGTAGGGGCTTCCCTGGTGGCGCAGTGGTTGAGAGTCCGCCTGCCGATGCAGGGGACACGGGTTCGTGCCCCGGTCTGGGAAGATCCCACATGCCGCGGAGCGGCTGGGCCCGTGAGCCATGGCCGCTGAGCCTGTGCGTCCGGAGCCTGTGCTCCACAACGGGAGAGGCCACAACGGTGAGAGCCCCGCGTACCGCAAAAAAAAAAAAAAAAAAAAAAAAAAAATCCATTGTAAACCAGTGACAAATGTATAAAGCGTATTGAGAGTAACTCTATCTAACACATAGATAATTTATGTAGCCTTAAATGTATGGAAACTTTAGTTGTGACAATGACACTGTTAGCTGGAGGAATAACAGCTGTGAAAACAGCCAACATTTTTGTAGAGCTTACTGTGTGCTGGCCACTGTTCTAAGCATTCTAAAACTATTAACTTATTTAATCCTCACAATAGCCACAGAACCAGGTATGCAATCAGGGAGGCCGTCCTGATTACAAGGGGACAAGAGGACTGAGGCCCAGACGCCCCCAGGAGGATTCTCGAAGGAGGTGGGGAGTGGGCTA
This sequence comes from Mesoplodon densirostris, assembly GCF_025265405.1. Lineage (NCBI taxonomy): Eukaryota > Metazoa > Chordata > Mammalia > Artiodactyla > Ziphiidae > Mesoplodon > Mesoplodon densirostris. The sequence continues at coordinate 9,248,983 of NC_082665.1, forward strand.
AATGTTTTAAGTGTGCAGAAACTGCCTGGCCAGAGGCCGTCACTGCACAGAAGCACCAACAGAGTAGGGCAACTTCCTACTCTGAATTCTTTCACTGATGAGCTAGAACGACACCAAAGAAATAACACCAACCCAGAAAAGCCTCAGATGGCACAAAAGAACTGGACCCTGCCAGACAGGCAGTTGGAAGGCGGCTGGACATTTCTGCTCCACAAACATCAACCAGCAGGCCTGATGGGAGGGCGTGACTTCCCACTCATGTGTTCAGAGGAATGAACACAGGATGATTCAGAGAAAACAAAAGCTCCATCAAACAAGGAATCAGCACATAATCTAACCTCTTACGCTTCCAACGACAAAAGGTCTCTTTTTCACGATAAGTCCCAGGTGTATTTTATCTATAGTGTAACACTGCCAAATGCTTTTTACTAGTGAAGGAAAGCTTGTGGTCAAGATTCAAGGGGAAGAAGTGAGGAAGTGGCTAAAGCTTGGTAGCCAAAGCACACATAAGACTGACCTATGACCCTCCTATGCCTTCTAGTCTACATGATCAATCCACTCCTTTGCCCTTCAAGTGTGTCTTTCCTGGGAAAACTAAATTATCAGATAGGACGAATTTGCTGGGATGGGGCAAAAGCCGGCCATTCACCCCCCCTCCAGAAAATATGACCTGGAGCCCAAGCTAGCTCAATGCTTTACTTGGCTCACATCAAGGCCTTGACATGAAACACCCATCTCCAAGGGCGGAGCTTGGAGGCACAAAAGCTTTGTGCTTTGACTTTGGTCAAGAACAGCCAAAGCTGCACCTGTCCTGGTACCCAAGTTCATTGGTGTTACGTGAGTAACATCTCGGGGATGGGCCATCCTAGTGCCATCAAGGAAGCATCAGAGTCCTGACAAAGAGGGCTCAGGCTCTGGAGTCAAACAGACTTCAGAGTTTGAGTCCCAGTTCCTGGGTGGCCCCTGGCAAATGACTTAGCCTTGCTCAACCTTAGTCTCTCCCTCTGTAGAATGTGTATAGTAAGAAAATCTACCCCAGGGTTGTTGGAGGTACAGAAGTATGCAAGGAGATGGGTATTAACGATGCACAAAATAACTGCTCAAAAAAATGTCACATTATTAACAACAGTGAAAACACACCAGGACCTCATTCTCCCTTCCGTCTCCCTTGACCAGAAGCCCTTGTTTCCCTTTGTACACCTAGAGCCTAGCACCTTCCCTGTTGCACAGATGCCCCACGCCCATCTCTGAATGCATAAACAAAGGGTCCCCATCCTGAGGCCAGAGGGAGGAGGAACTTAACGAACACCCTCAGCTCTCGTTCTCTGCAAATGGCGCCCGGACAGTGGGCAAGTCCTGAGCACTCAGATGATGCCATCGGGGATGAATCCCACGGAGAAGCGGGTTTCCTTCCCGGTTACCGTGTTCAAGAGATGAGATGTTGAGATCTTGCAGTGAATGGATACTGGGGCAGTTTCTTTTTTCCGGTACACGGGCCTCTCACTGCTGTGGCCTCTCCTGTTGCGGAGCACAGGCTCCGGACGCGCAGGCCCAGCGGCCACGGCTCACGGGCCCAGCCGCTCCGCGGCATGTGGGATCTTCCCAGACTGGGGCACGAACCCGTGTCCCCTGCATCGGCAGGCGGACTCTCAACTACTGCGCCACCAGGGGAGCCCCAGTTTCTTTTTTTTAAAGGAAGGGAGAGAAGGTAGGTCACGTTCCTCAATGGGTGCCCAGAGGACCACCGTATATAAGGGGCGACGCTTTTGGAACCAGAGTCTAGTTCAAACCCCTTCATTTGTCAGATGAAAACAGTGAGGCCCAAACAGCAGAAGGGGCTTGCCCAGGGTCACAAGGCAAGAAGATGGAGAAGCGTCCCCTATTTGCTTGAGAATACAATCACGGCTCAGTTGAAGAAATGATTTGATTGAAGAAACGTTCTCACAAGGTCAGTACTGTACATGCCCTGTAGGCACGCACACGAGCACAACAGCTCAAAGGTATTTGCACAGAGTAATTGTGCAAAACTTTTAAGTGGTGCCCAGATGATGAAAACTGAAGCACACAGCATGACTAAACTACTTCAAGATTCTGAACTTCCAAGATTAAAGTGTATTCTAAATAACACGTTGACTGTATCTCACCGGAGTTTTAATGGTGTATGATGGTAAAGCTCATCTAATGTTACCTATTTCTGGCTTGTCAAGCAGACTGATAAGGATGCGGAAAGGCTTCAGGTACATGTGGTGGCGATCCTCTACGTCAGCATCAGGGAACTTCTGGTGCAGTATCTCAGCCAGACCCTATTTTTTTTTTTAAAGCCACATATTAGGGTATTATATAAAGTACAGTAAGACTTTATTGGTTGTTCTAGTTGTTAAATGCTCTGGGATAGACCTAAAAGCAGTCATGCAGCACGAGGTGACTACAGTAGGCCCTGGTCCATATCGTGGGTTCTGCAGATTGAAAATATTCGGGAAAAAAAATTCCAGAGAGTTCCCAAAAGCAAAACTTGAATTTGTCGTGCACTGGCAACTACTTCTATAGCATTTACACTGTATTCTACAACTATTTACAAAGCATTTACATCGTAAGTAATCTAGAGATGGTATCATAAGTAATCTAGAGACGGGTTAAGGTATGAGGATGAGTATAGGTTATATGCAAATACTAGGCCAAGTTATAAATATGAGGGACTTGAGCATCTGTTGATTTTGGTATCCATGGGGGTGGGGTGGGGTAGGGGGGTGCTGGAATCAATCTCCTGCAGATTCCAAGGGACAACCATACACGAGATTTTCCCAACCGTGTACTAAGGAACAGGTCCCCTGTCTACTTCTGAGGTCCCACAAGGAACTCCACTGAAGAACCATGGTCAAGAATGCCCTAATTGGGATCTACTTTCCAGAAATGCTCCTTTACCTCAACTAAAAGATCCTTGGAATATTTCTCAAAAAAATACGAGGACTGGTCTTCATAAGAATTTGAGATTTCCGATTCTGGCACAATGGTATTTCCTTTAATATCTGAACCTATAAAAGAACAAGCACCATGAGCTGTAAAGAAAACTATACATTTAAAGTACATCTTATTGTGCAAAGGTCTCATGCTCTGACATTTTTTTTGTTTTTGCTTTTGTTTGTTTTCTGTTTGTTTGTTTTTGCAGTATGCGGGCCTCTCACTGCTGTGGCCTCTCCCGTTGCGGAGCATAGGCTCCGGACACGCAGGCTCAGTGGCCGTGGCTCACGGGCCCAGCCGCTCCATGGCATGTGGGATCTTCCCGGACCGGGGCACGAACCCGTGTCCCCTGCATCGAGAGGCGGACTCTCAACCACTGCGCTACCAGGGAAGCCCCTATTGGTTTTTTGTTTGTTTGTTTTTGCTTTGACATTTTTAAAAATAGAATTCCTCCAACAGAAAACCAAAATCAGATCCAGCAAAACTGAGACCTATTTTCTTCTGACAGTGGTGGGCCAGGGATCAGACAGGCAGAACTCCATCTCAACGGGCATCAATTTAGTTTACCCCAAGAATTCATCCTGATTGTCTTCGACAAGTATGATTACAAGGATCTAATGGAATGAATATCATTTTAAAAAACCAGTATTTATTTGTATGGCATTATGTAAAAATCAAGGTATTCTCAACTATATGCCCTCGTTTTGAGCCTTGGTTATGTCTCTAAGGTCCTCAGGGCAAGGAACAGCGTCTCTCTAAGCAGAGAGTCTGGACTCCTGGGGTCGCAGCTAAGCAAGTCAGAGCCGGTACTGAACTTGAGTCCAGGGTCCTGTCTACATACAGTGTGCCGGGCCCCACTGGAAGGCAGCCGTGCATTTAACAAAATCATCCTTTTAACAAAAATGCTCAAAGAGCCTGTAAATATCGTTCTGGAAATCCTTCATAAGCTTCTGTGCTATGACTTCTGGAAGTTTTACAACTAGGGGAAGAAAAGGTTAAGAGGACTTTCTGACATTGGTATGAGAAGATCTATGAGGGTTGAAAAAAAAAAAAGCTGAGAAGCAGATGATTTTTAGGGCAGGAAACTACTCTGTGTGACACTATAACGGTAGACGTATGTCATCATACCTTTGTCTAAACCCGCAGAATGCACAGCACCAAGTGTGAACCCTTGTGTAAACAGTCGACTGTGGGTGACGATAAGGTATCAGTGTAGGTTCCTTGACTGTAATAAACGTGCCACTCCAGTGGGTGATGACGGTGACAGGGTAGGCCGTGCTTGGCAGGGAGGATGGGGGAGGTGGGAACTCTCTGGACCTTCCTCTTAGTTTTGCTGTGACCCTAAAACTGCACTAAAAAAATAAAGTCTTTCTGGGAGCCTGTGCTCTGCAACGGGAGAGGCCACAACAGTGAGAGGCCCACATACTGCAAAAAAAAAATACATAAGTAAATAAAAATAAATAAAAAAAAAATAAAGTCTTTCTAAAACAAAAAACTACGGAGTTTTTTCACAATCGCTCTGTAAACCACCTTCTCTTAGGTACACGGACTTGGGAATTTTAGGCCCTGTGATTTCCTGGACTTGTCCCCCTGAAGCCTTCCATCCAACCAACAGTCAACGGCTCTTTTCCTACAGGTCTGCAGTCTGTTCACAAGAACACATGCTCACAGAAACATGAACCAGGGTTCTCATGCTCTTCCAAAGTCATCCAAATATCTGCCCAAACGTGTCAATGCCACAAACGTTCCCATCCAGACAAAACTTTCTTTTACATATATTCCATGTTTCTGGGTTTCTCACACACAGCCTTATCCCATGCAACTCCTTCCTGAATAAGGCTTAGCAACCATTATTGTGTGGTCTTTCAAGCTTCTTAAAACGGAATTCGGTTAACATTTTAAAAATCCCATTACTTCCGTTTTTTTTATGTAACAGCTGCAAAATAACCAAAGCTGTGGGGTAGGCAGCAGAACTCAGCTGACCAGTGCCAATTCAGTCACCGTGTTATCTTTCTACACTTTGTGATTCAGAAATGTATCAACAAGATTGCGACTTTATTCCAAACATCAGCACTCAAAGGTTTCACCTTAGCTCTGACTTTTCAACTCTCACGTATTATTCAGTACCTAGTAACCACGCGTAAAGCCTTCTGTTCAGAGACATATCTCTTCTCAGGAGGGTCTGGGTGGCGGCCGAGAGGATGCGCACCATGTCGGATCTGAGCAGGGGGATGGCTCTCTCGTTGGAATCCTACGAGGAGGAAAGAGAAAACTATACTGCAAGGAGATGACACAGTAAATCCCCGGCTTTCCGACACGTGACCCCTCCTTACCAGTCTACAAAAGCTTTATCTTAAAGAGGCGGTTCTCAAAAGGGGTTGGTTTTTCACGCGCTGCCCAGGGAAAGAGGCTATTCAATTTTCGCTATGGAAACAGCACCCTCACAGAAATGACCGAGGACCCTGAATGGCTGAAAGCGAAGAGCGGTCACTGAGTGGCTTCCCTCCCCTCCAGACGAGACGGCTCGGACCTCTCCCGTCCGCCCCACGGCCTCAGGAAAGACCAGCGACTCGCCCTGAAGAACACAAACGGCTTACCAGACAGGTATAAAATGGGAAGAAGAACAGGACAATCTCCAGATTATTTCTTTGCACCAGCACGTTTGAGTCCAGCAGGGATGCACATAAGGACTTTACCTACAAAAGACAAAAAGCCACGAACGTTTCATGCCCAAGACACTGGACATCGTTTGCAGACTACTCTTTAGAGTCATAAAAATGAAAAGAACTCTTCCTGGGAATCTTGAAACCACCCTGTTATATCGTGTGGAACAGAATAATAAGATGTAAATACGGGAAACTTGGTTGTAGCTCCAGACGCCAGGGGGGCTGTGTGACATCGGGAAGACCTTCAGCTGCAGCCTTCACTGTTCCATCTCAGAGACGGAGGGATTTGGACCAGATCGTCAGATTCTAAGACCTCAAATTCTATAATCCCAGAAATGAATACATTTAGGTTCCAACAGGAACTTTCAGCTACACTAAAACTCCAAAGACAGTCAGTCAAATGGATTCCAAACCAATTAAGTAGACATTTTGGGTGTCTTTTCTGAGCATAGATAGATGTAATACAGCTGCATAATAGATAAGAGCCATAAGACAAGTGGTAACAAAAAGCTATGAGATGGGCTTCCCTGATGGCGCAGTGGTTGAGAGTCCGCCTGCCAATGCAGGGGACACGGATTCGTGCCCTGGTCCGGGAAGATCCCACATGCCACGGAGCGGCTGGGCCCGTGAGCCATGGCCGCTGAGCCTGTGCGTCCGGAGCCTGTGCTCCGCAACGGGAGAAGCCACAACAGCAAGCTATGAGAACTGGGAAGAAGAGAGGGAGAGATCTTTCAACTAGGGAGAACAGTGAAGCTTTGGGGGTAAGTTGAGTTTTTCGTAATACAGGCAGGAGATACGCTGAGACGGGGGAGAGGAGGGACAGGCAGTGAGCGCGGGACGAGGGGCTGGCTGGAGCAAAGACAGCATCACAGACGTGCCAGGCCAGGCAGCTCTGGGAGTGTAATGGGCCTGAAGTGGCGAGTGAGGCATCTGGTGAGCTGTTAGAATACACCTGAGGATAGATTTTACCTGTAGGAAACCGGTATTTGGCAAGCACAGTACAGACCTGAGCAAAGTTATGTTTTAGCAAAGTGAATCTCTTAGCAACCAAAAAAGGACTGGATGGGGAGAAACGGGTTAGAAAATTACATGACGGTCCAGGAACGAGACCTAAGAAGCTGCGGCAGGGCAGTGAAGACGGAGAAAGAAACAAAGTGGTACTGACAGGGCACGGAAGAAGGGAACGTGACTACTGAGGGTCTCCTCTGCCCTAAGCAGAGGTGCTTTTCATCACCCTTTTCCTCAGAGAGCCCCGTGAGGAAGCTCTATTATTCCCACTTTGCAAAGAGGAATGGACTCAGAGGGGTAAGTAATCGGTGCAACTTTGTCAATGACGGATTCAGTTTTTGAACATTTTAACTTCAAAGCCTTGGGTCCACCACTAGGTGGCGACAGACTGCAGGCCATTCAACAAATGGGAAGTTTGGGGAAAAGAGAGAAAGATCTGGGAAGTTCCCATTCTTCACGGTCATGAGAAGGCAGGTCGCTGCCAGGGAAGAGGGGCCTGGGCACGGACAGCCTAGGTGTGAGAGCAGCCAGAGGAGAGGGGGGCGGCGGGGATGACGGCAGGAGCTGGAGCGAGCCTACTGTGCGGGCAGTGGGCGGCGTGACAGGGGCAGGGGAAGAAGACGAGGCTGTGGCTCAACAGCGGACCCCAGCCAGGCTCCGCGGAGCGCCGTCGACGGCCAGCCGTAACGTGGAAGCTGCGGGGCCTCCCGGAGGGCCCTCCTCGCGTGAATACACAAACGGGACGCAGGTGTTCGAAGCCAACGCCGCCATCGCGGCTTACGCAGGGACGCTGCCTCCTCGCCTGCCCAACCTCAGAGCGCCTCTGCTTCCCGCTGCCCCGCCCCGCCCCGCCCCTCGCCCCCTCCCCCCACCCGTAGCCCTGGTGACACCTGTGCCGGGGATCCAGCCCGCCACGCCGCCGGGAGCACGGCACCCACCGTGAGCTGGTAGTCGGTCCCCAGCATGTACTTCTGCTCCCTGCCGGGCGAGCCCCGGCTGATGTGGCCCACCACAAAGAGCGAGGCGGGCAGGCGGATGGACGGGCTCGCCAGGATGCTCCCCCAGAGGGCGGCGTAGAAGACCTCCCTGCCGACCACCAGGGACAGCCTCAGGAGCAGCGCGTCCGTCCTGTGGGCGGGAGATCACAGAATCAGGGCGCATCCCGCGGGCTCTCACGGGCGCTGCTCTCTCTCCCTGGCCGGGAAGCACCATCTTCCTCCTCATTTTGAGATGCTGCCATCTCTCGCCCTTCTGTGTTTGTCCACCTGCTGGCTGTCACTGAAACGGAATTTGCTAAAACAAACATGTCACCGAGGGGGCTTCTTGGCCAAGAGGCAGCGTCTGACCGTTTGTGTCACCCTGTGGCAGAGATCGGTCTCCGTCTCCGGCCTTGCTGTGGATGCCGTGGTGCTTACATGGTGCTTACAGGTTCCACTGCCCAAAGTGGATGAGCCGATCAGCCACTCTATAAAAGTAGGAGGAGTCATTTAAAAAAAAAAACAAAGGCTAATGTGACTGATTGAAGACCTAAGTAATGATAAAGACACCCCCGACCTGAGCACAGCCAAAAATGTGCCCAGTGACACCGGATTTTAGAAACACTGGGGACAACATTCCCCTGGGCCTCCTGCCGCACGGTACATTCCAGAAGGTCTGGAGCCGAGTTCCCATCACTCTGCCCACAGCACCTCCATACACCGGCTCCTACTCCAGGAAGCCCTCCTGCGGACGACCAGCATTTATTCGCCTCTTTATCTTTATCCAGGTCTCCCATGACAGGACGTCAGCAATTTCTCGGCCGTCCTCTAAGAGAAGCAGCAGCATCAGTGGGTGCGGGCTTGTTTTTCCACTGACACTGACCGAGGCCTGGCCCTTCTCCGCTCGGGGTGCACCTGCAGCTGACGGGGCACCTTCCCGCCGACTGCGAACACAAAGCTTGCAGGCCGGGTGATAGCATCTATCAATACAACAGCGGAGGCAAACTCCCACAAAGGGATTTCACTTGCACAGAAGTGAAACCTCTGTGCATTTCAGCTCTCAGCTATGGTAAGGAAAAGGGATGCAAATGTTGTGAAAATACCTAAGAGTCTTTGAGCAAAAACTCAGCACAGGAGAACAGCTGATGCTGAGGCCACATAGCCACCGTCACCACTAAGTCTGCTCTGCTGGCTGACGCCCCCCAATGCCCAGACAAGCATCTGACACACAGCTGGCATTTGAAAAAACTGTCAGATGAATGCCACTCTTTCCCTTTACTATAAGCCAAACTGTCTTCAGCTTACTTTTTAATAATCACTTCCATGTATATTAAAACATTTCATATAAAAAATGCCTACTAGATGCCAGTAGCACCCTCCCCGCCCCAGGTGTAACAACCAGAAGTGTCCCCAGATATTGCCAAGTGTCTCCTGGGGGACAGAAACCACCCCGGGCTGAGAGCCACTGATTTAAAGGGACATCTCTGGGGAGCCGGGTTTTGCCTGCTTTCCAACCACTGAAAACCTCCGCCTCTCCTCCATCTTCTCAGAACAGGAGTGGAGTATTCTCCCGCCCCCAACACCACTAATCCTGTTTTCTCCGTACAGCAAAACACGGCAAACTATGTGGCTACTTCTCAGGCACTTTAAAAAAGGAATTCTGGCCAGGAGTGACCTGCAGACATCAAAGGGTTATTAGAAAGCCAGGGTGAGTAACGAGTCCTAACACTGGCCAAAATTTCCATTCCCTTATGGTTCACTGACAAGAACAGACCAGGAACTGTCCCCGCCTCCACAAGACCCCTGAGTCACCCGTCCTCACCAGCCCCAAACTGACTCACTCACTCCTTAGCCTTTTCTACCGCCTTGGACATCACGCCGCCCCGCCCCCCCAGACACCCCTTCCTGTCTCTGCAGAGTATTTGCTGGGGTCGGGGGTGTCTGACTCAATTCCTATGCACATTGGGGAAGAATCGTTGCTGAACTCTCTCCAACTGACCCGGATACGACTGCTGTGCTCTGAGACCGCACAACCCTAGACCCGCCTCCACCTCGGAAGGCCAGTCCCTCCTACCTCTGAGGGCTGCAGTCGCCGGGCTTGGCTTTCTATCACACCTGCCTCTACTCAGTGGTTCACGCAGCTTCGCTCAGCTCTTGGTTCAACATCAAGAGATCACAATGTTGGGAGAAGACACCCATGTTAAGCAACTTTAGCGACTGTTCAAATGAACATCTGTTTATCAACTAGGAGAACACATGACAACACCCCAACTCCTGACATGCTCCTGGTGTGATTCACTCTTACAGATTAAAAAAACCAAGACACTTTGGGAGCTGATGTGTTCATCTTCAGATGGTGGGAAAAAAGCATTTACATACACACAGCTGTTAGGAAAACGTGAATGGATCAGAACTCTAGAAAGAGCCTGCGACTAGGGGTCAAGAAACAGTCTGGTAAAAAGGTCCTCTTGTGGAACCCATATGACCCTGACTGTTCCCTTATGCACACACCTACCCAGCCTCTCAGGGTATGGTGCGAGGTTTAAAACAGCAACGAGACAGACCCTGCCTCCTAGGGAAGTGGATCCTCGTGACTCAGTGCACCGCCGAGGTGGATTCCCCACTGGGAAGTGAATGGCCACCACCCGCTGTGTGTGAAAGCTCCAAACGGTCAAATGCACATCCAATCCCAACACAGAAGCTTGTGACTTTAATGCACCCTTGGTCACCAGCGACTGTCCCACAAGCCATTCTGATTCTTTGGTTTCCTTGAGGGGAGCACTTGAGTGGACTTTGGACTGATTGTGAGATTCCACTGCCTGCACCCTCCAGTCACTTCCGACACAAAATAGGCCAAGGGGGCATGGCTGGGGCCTCCGGCATGGGGAAAATTCGAGCAGTTTCTTGTGTCATCAAATGGAAACTTTTGCAAGCACACAGGTTTCTAAACCTCCCAGTCAGGCTGCACGTGGGCTCTGAAAATGGGTCCTATGAACAGACGTTAATCACTGCAGCATCACTCAGAATAGTTAATACGCTGGAAGTGAGTTCTTACATTATGATTCTCCAGAAAAACAGGACACTCTGTATATGCAATCTGAATGGATACAGCCTCTCTCCTCTCTCCTGTTCCTAAGTAATGACCAAAACAAACACACACCACCGCACGAACTTTTATGCATATAAGTTTGATAAATTTCTCCAAGGTGCTTCTGAAACTTGTCAGAAGCTATTCTGCTGGGCTTCCCTGGTGGTGCAGTGGTTGAGAGTCCGCCTGCCGATGCAGGGGACACGGGTTCGTGCCCCGGTCTGGGAAGATCCCACGTGCCGCGGAGCAGCTGGGCCCAGTGAGCCATGGCCGCTGAGCCTGCGCGTCCGGAGCCTGTGCTCCGCAACGGGAGAGGCCACAGCAGTGAGAGGGCTGCGTACCGCAAAAAAAAAAAAAAAAAAAGCTATTCTGCTTAGCCTCACCCCTTTTTGAGCTTATCCATGAATGAAACGTGGCCTTGCTTTTTCATTTGGAAGCAGCCTCGTATAACAGGAGGGAGGACTTCAGAATGTGACATATGGGGAGTAGAATCCCATCTCTGCTGCCCACTGACTGCGACTCCAGGAAACTTTCTTACCTTCTGACCCTCACGTGGAAGTGAGGTAATTCCCAGGCACACACAGTATTTCGTCAGGCAGAGACCACCACAGAAATGTAAACATCAACCCGCCCTGCTTCATGGGTCTCTGCACTTCTGTCCCCGTTTCTTTTTAAAAATTTTTTATTTATTTATTTATTTTTGGCTGCGTTGGGTCTTCGTTGCTACGTACAGGCTTTTCTCTAGTTGTGGCGAGCGGGGGCTACTCTTCATTGTGGTGCACGGGCTTCTCATTGCAGTGGCTTCTCTTGTTGCGGAACACGGCTCTAGGTGCGCGGGCTTCAGTAGTTGTGGCTCATGGGCTCAGTAGTTGTGGCTCATGGCCTCTAGAGCGCAGGCTCAGTAGTTGTGGCACATGGGCTTAGCTCCTCCACGGCATGTGGGATATTCCCAGACCAGGGTTCGAACCCGTGTCCCCTGCATTGGCAGGCAGATTCTTAACCAGTGCGCCACCAGGGCAGTCCCACTGTCCCTGTTTCTTATACAGCAGTGAAATAAAATGCAAACCACATGGGCGGCCCACCTGGATGGGCACAACCGTCAGCTCTGGATGAGACCCACCTGTCGTAGATCTCCGAGCCGTCCTCCAGGCCGGGCAGCAGGCCGATGATGAAGGCCTGGAGGCTTGGCAGGAGCAGCTTCTGCAGCGGGAGAAAGTACTTCTCGTACAGGCCAAGCAGCACGGGCCTCACCGACATGGCTGCATGTGCCAGAAGAGGGAACAACCCATAGCTTCGGGACAGAAAAAGGGAGAGGAGGGAAAATGAGACACCTGCTCAGGAGCTCCAAGTGACTGGCCAGCCCAAGGGGGTTTTCAAAAGCAGCCAGCCAGCCAGCCATCTACACTGGTGATAGAGATGCTCGCTTGTCAGGAGACAGTCACAACGAACTGTTGGCCCAGAGCAGGTGATAGGCAGTTTGCACGTTACACTCCGACTTAGAGAAAAGTCAGAGAGGACATTCTCCAGAAGGTGAGCCCTGGTTCCCTCTGTGATGGCTTTATGGTGACCTGACACACCCCTCTGTATTTTTTTGTTTATCATTTTCTCATCTTGTGAACTGAAATATGGACTACTTGGGTAATAAAAAAGTAAAACGGTGGGGATGCTATCATACCTGTATAGGAACAAATCCTTGGCCAGCCATTTGGTCCCCACAATTTTAAAGATAATTTCATAGGTTTCTAGGGCTTTTAAGTGCACGCCGCTGGGCAAAGCAGGATGCAGGCACTGAGCTAATCTCTTGCTGATAATGAGCCGTCTCGGCAGCAAGGAATACTTCAGGTTGCTCTGGAGAGCCTGGAAAACAAGAGGAAAAGCACATAAGGAAGAAAGCAGTGACACTGACTGTGGAGGGGACATCTGCCGAGGCCAGGAAGACACCAGCAGGCCCCGGTGTGGCTGTAAGAGGTGGGACGTGACAGGACAGAGGGACCACGCGGGAGGGCTTGGGGAGGGGGGGCCACGAGCCAGAATCAGGGCCACGGGGCCGGGAAGCCCCCAGCACTGAAGGGAAACCCTGCATCCCTTCAAAGGGACTCTGTTCCTGTCAGGCCACTTTCTGATGGAACCGTGTGCTTCTGTCTGCGGAAGCCTCTAGTCTACACGTGAGACTAAGCAGAACACAGACCTCCCGGCCCCAAGAAAACCCTCGTTTGTGTGCCACGGAAGCCCTGGATTTCCCCATCATTATCCCAGCCTGGCTGCACAGCCAGGTGGCCCTGAGTGTCCGGGACACACGTACAGGCCATGACTCCTGCGTCCTCACCATTCAGTTCCCCAGGAGGCAGTCAGATCCCTGTTGGCATGGAATGACAGTCCCCCTGAGCTGGGCCTCCTCCAGCAGGACACAGGCCTGGGCTGCGCTAAAGCATCCCTAGGCATTGGCCGCATCTGAGAAACATGGTCGGCGGATTTCTTGCTAACAGGGCAACCCCCTGTCGGGAGTAGGTCAACGCCGTCCTTCATGGCATCGAGTGACCACACACAGAGCACTGGGTGGGTCCTCATGACTCAATCTTCTATACCAAGTGTCTGTCATTACAGTGAAACAATCCATACAACTCACACAAATATTTACTGAAAGCCGACAGGGTAAAGTCCACGCTTCTTAAAAAGCTGCTCAAAGGCCTCTACGGTGCGAGTCCTGCCCCATTCACCTGCTCCACGTATTAATGCTTCAGCTTCAAGCTTCCTAAGAGCACAGGTTCACCTGTGGCTCCTGCCTGCCTCGTGCAGGCTCTGCCTGAATATTTTCCCCATGGGAGACTCAGCTGTGCACCCAGCTCGACGAGGCAGAATGGTCCCCAACTCTAGGCGGGGAACACGTTTATTTGTGCTCCGCCCGGTTCCAAGTGCGCATGTCACCGACTCGCAGGTGCTGTGCTAATGGCCACGTGCTTCAGGGCTGAGCTCGGTGGTGAGCTCCTGGGGCCCGCACCCAAGATCTCCTTCATCTGCTGTTCTCAGCCCACGGCACCTGCCTCCTACAAGGCAGGCATCCCGCAAGACGGTCACAGGACGTGTGTCAGAACCGCTGCCCCCGGACCATGTGGTCTTAGGGCCATGACAGCTTTCTTCCTAGGAGCGAAGAAAATGATCCCACTTCTAAAACATACGCTGCTCTCTGTAACTTCTCAGGGACCCAGGCTAGGAGGGGTTTCAGCTCATGGAGGGGTCTCTGTGATCTCAGAGGCCGGGAAAGAAAACCCACTGGGCTTTGAGTTGGCTTCTAAAGCCTGTGCCGGAAGTGACACATTATTCCATTCATCTCACTGGCCAGAGTAAGTCACAGTGCCACATCTATGTTCAAACGGGCAGAGAAATGGGATCCTACATAATGAGGTTATGTAGGCGATAAAGGGAAAAGAAGCAAAATAATATATTCCATCAGAAGCATGTGGTCTAACGGAACTCTCAAATTCAATAAAACTACAACTAAAAAACCAGCTATACCTAGAGGTCGTCAAGAAATACCTTAAACTATTATTTGTAAGAGTCTGAGAGCTTAAAACAAAGGGCGAGCCAACAAAATAATTTTTTTAATATGCTCGTGTGAAAAAGAAAAATTGAGGAGGTGACCTGGAAACACATGCTGTAACAGCGGGTAAGAACTGAGGTGTCGAGGAAGAGAGGAAACAACTGTGGGAAATGCACAGGAAACAGTGTGTTTTATTATGGACATTTTCAAACATATAGAAAAGCAGGGAGAACAGCAAAGTACCCATCACCCAGTTTCAACAAGTATCAGCTGGCCAGTCCTGAAGACACAGCTTTTAGGGAACCATGTCTGTGACTCACTGGCTTACCGATACTGCAGCTGTGGGCTTTCTCCATGATCTCGGAGGAGGAGAACTAAGCTCTGTCCTCACCTGTTATGTTTGTCAGGCAGAGCTCTTGCTTTTGAAGTCACAATCTCACTTTTGCTCAGCATAGTCTAAGGACTTTTGCTAACTGAGGTGCAAAAGATGGGCTGTAGCTCCTAAGGTGGTCATCTGGGATCCAAAAGTGTTTGGCTCACTCGGGCTGTACAGCAGCAGGATCCCATTTCTCTGCCCTTTTGAATGTAGGCGTGGCACCATGACTTACTCTGGCCAGTGAGAGGAGTGGAATGATGTGTCACTTCTGGTACAGGCTTTAGAAGCCAACTCAAAGCCCAGTGGGCTTTCTTTCCTGGCCTCTAAGATCACGGAGACACAGGTTGAACTGGAGCCCCTCCCAGCTTGGGTCCCTGAGGAATTAAGAGAGCAGAAACCACCCACTGACCCACTGAGGCAGAACTCAACAATACTGTAAAAATCACTGAGCTTGGGGACTGTTTGTTACCATGGCATAACCTTTCCTATTCTGACGAATACACTTCTTCCCATATAAATGGAATTACAAGGAACCACAACCATTCATTTCAAATGAACAAGGCGGGTTGCTATTTCTTTCTCATTTAAATTTGTTACCCCATTTAATTTAATTAGAAAAAGAAACACAACCAAAAACTGAGGGCATGACCAGGACATGTGGAATGGATTGTTCATTGTATGCTGCCCATGTTAATCCAAGCAACACAGCATATCTGAGTCGGGGAGTCAGTGCCTCTTGAGGGAAGGGTACACTGAAGATGAAGGAAGCTGTCTGATTTGAAAATGCAGAGAAGAACAAAGGATTTAACCAGATAATACTTAGAAAAATGAGAAGATGCTCGTCCTTCCTGATTTAAAAGATGCAAATTAAAACTACTACGAGGGACCTCCCTGGTGGCACAGTGGTTAAGAATCCACCTGCCAATGCAGGGGACACAGGTTCGAGCCCTGGTCTAGGAAGATTCCACATGCTGCAGAGCAACTAAGCCCATGTGCCATAACTACTGAGCCTGTGTGCCACAACTACTGAAGCCCATGCAGCTAGAGCCCGTGCTCTGCAACAAGAGAAGCCACCGCAGTGAGAAGCCTGCGCACCGCAATGAAGAATAGCCCCCGCTCGCCACAACTAGAGAAAGCCCGCACACAGCAACGAGGACCCAATGCAGCCAAAAATAACTAAAATTAAAATTTTAAAACAAAAAACAAAGAAACTACTATGAAATGCCACACTTTTCACCCATCAGATTGGTAAGTTAGATCAAAGCACACAAGTTCAAGAGTAGAGCAGAGACACCCAGAGATCATGAACTGGTTTCATCCAACCTACAGTCAGGATTTGGCCGGACAGGATTTGCAAGGCTGCTCCTTGGAGCAGCTATGACATTGATTCCCCTCTGTACCATTCTCATCACGAATAATGGGGCTAAAATACTGCCTGGGTCATAGTGATTTTGTTAACACACTTCCCACAGAGCCTGGCACTTAATATGTGCTTCAACACGAAGGTTAAACAAACAAACAAGACTGAGGCTATTATAACGCCTGGTTTAAGCTTGTGAGCTTGGGGGTCAGAGCCTGGAATTCCAGTTCCATCATCTGTTGGGTAAATCCCTTAACCTTTCTGGGCTGCAGTTTCACAGGGATAATGGTGCTTAACAAAGTTTCAAGCATCATGAGATACCACACTTAAGGAAATTAGCTCAGGGCCTGACAAAAAAGCAAGCAATCAACAAGCATCTCCTCTTATTAATGACAAGCTGACTGTTAAGTACCAGATTTAAAGATGGAGACAAAATGCATTGCATTTTAAAAGAACTGACAGAAATCCAATCATTTACAAATAATATCCTTTACTGTCACAGAAGCAAACAAGGACACTAGTTAGATGTGTTAACAAGAAAGTTTGAGGAATACATTGTATTAGAAAAGAAAAACTCAAACTGTTGTATATTTGGAGATGAAATCAACTGCGGACCCAACAGACGGTGAGAATTCCAAGAGACGCTGAAGCCAAGGAGAAAATCTGCATATAATAAGAGGTGGAGTTGGAGAACCTGAAATTTCTTTTTAAGGCAACAAAGGAAAAGGTAAATAGTCATTAATATTTAAGATTAAAAAGGAAAGAAAATATTATTCCTTAAAGGATATTTAATGAAAAAACTCTAAAGAAATGTTTTGCAAGTGGTAAAACTAGAGGGACTTCCCTGGCGGTCCGCTGGTTAAAACTTCGCCTTCCAGTGGAGGGGGTGTGGGTTTGATCCCTGGTTGGGGAGCTAAGATCCCACATGCCTCGTGGCCAAAAAAACAAAAACAAACAAACAAACAAAAAAACCACACCACCAAAACACAGAACAGAAGGAATGCTGTAACAAATTCAATACTTTACAAATGGTCCACATCAAAAAAATATTTTAAAAAAATGTGGTAAGACTAGAGATCAGAATTGCTGGGTGAAAAGGTTTTCCATGTAGTAGATTGGAAGCACTCTTGGAAACAAAGGCTTCCCCTAGACAGGGTGCCGCCTGCCCCAGTGTGACTTAATTTACACAGGAAGTGGGTGTGGGTCCCACTCAAAGACACCTTCTACCTGAGTAGTACTAAGTAGCATCTCAAATTCTACCTACGTGAGACTTTTCCTCTGTCTCACTGGGGACCAACGCACAGCCATGGGGGAAACAGCTCCACGTTTTTAGGGCAAACTTAAAAGAGAATGAGATCGTTAGATATAATGATTCATTCCCCATCTGGCTGCTACATAGTCAAAGCTCCGTGTGCTGGTTCAGTCCATTGGCTTTCTTCGGGCAGACACCCTCGATTCAGAAGCTCTTCTACCTGCGGGCTGTCAATGCCAGCGCCCAAGCCATGAGGCCTGGGCACGAGTGAAGTGCCTGGCCAGCGCCGCCAGCCCACTTCAGGCTCCCAAAGACACTTCTCAGTAGGAACCTGGAGGGGTTCTGCTGCGTCCTCTCTGGGAGGTGGGGTCAAGCCTGATGCCCTCAGCTGCCACTGGTTTTGAAAAAGAAGACGTTCTACTCAAAGCAGCCCTGTCCTAGGACATTTCAAAACTGAGCGCTGTGCACTGCTGGTGGGAATGTCAAATGGTGCAACTGCAGTGTGTCTCAAAATGTTAAACATTTGCTTTGTTTACCAAATTACCATTTGATCCAGCAATCCCACTTCTGGGCACACACCCAAAAGAACTGAAAGCAGGGGCTCAAACAGATATTTGCACACTCATGTTCACTGCAGCATTATTCACAATAGGCAAATAGTGGAAACCACCCGAGTGCCCATCACGGATGAATGGATAAACAAAATGTGGTCTATATGCACAAAGGAATATTATCCAGCCTTGAAAAGGAAGGAAATTCTGACATGTGCTACAACCTGGATGAAACTTGAAAGCACTGTGCTAAGTGAAATAAGCCAGACACAAAAAGACAGATACTGTATGATTCCACTTACATGAGGTCCCTAGAGTAGTCAATCCACAGAGACAGAAAGCAGTGTGACCAGGGGCTGGGGGAGGGGGAAATGGGGAGTGAGTTTCCAGCTCAGGAAGATGCAAAAGTGCTGGAGATGAATGGCGGTGATGGCTGCACAATAATGAAACACGCTGCATGCCACTGAACCGTACACTAAAAAATAGTTAAAATCGTTGAATATATGTTGTGTATATTTTACCACCAAAAAAGAAGAAAAAAATGAATGTTGTGTTCCCCCAGCTGCTCTTGCCGGACTGGCCTTGTTGAGCTGCAAGGAACATGAATTCCCGAGTGACGTCCACACCTTGGACTAAACTGAAAACTCTTTCTCGACCAGAGAACAAAGGGCCTCCTTTTAACAATCCTGAAGGGACACAGGGACTTGGTCCAGCCTGGCCTGAGTGAGAGTTTTTAACCCTTAATTGGCAAAATAGCCCCCTTGAACTGAGTGGCACCCTTTAGGGGTTGAAAATGCCTGATTCCCTCCTCATGCCCCTCCCAGCTGTTCAAGAGCTGCCATGACTGGACCCGGTTCAGGTCAGGGAAGGCGACCCTGACTCTGCCTTCCTCTCTCCAGCCTCCATCTGGGCATTCGCTTTGGCAAGAGCCTTCTCCAGCGAGAAAAGCTCAGGGAATATTTCAGGGAAGCTTCATTGTTTGGGTTGTGTTTTTCAGGAAAACAGAAACCCAAAGTGACCAGCCAGTAAGCTTAATATTATATATATATATATATATATATACACACATATATATACCTATATATATATTTTTGTTTGTTTGTTTGTTTTAACTCTGAATGAAAAAGACGTATACTTAAAAAAAAAGAGAGAGAGAAAGGTTCTTCTACAACTGTAGAATAAATATCTCAGGGAAACAGATGAATTGGCAAGGAAAACATAGCCATGCTTTCAAAATTACTTTTTTACGTGCTAACCAGAAAGGAAAAATATGATTAGACAGGAAATTAAACTTCCTTATTTATTTCACCCAGGCACTATACTATTTTAAAAGTATTCTTTAAGATATAATTACAATATTTTTAACCTCATTGTATTCATAGGCTTAGCAGACTGACCTTAGAACAAAGTAATAAAATACAAAATGTAGGGGCTTCCCTGGTGGCGCAGTGGTTGAGAGTCTGCCTGCCGATGCAGGGGACATGGGTTCGTGCCCCGGTCCGGGAGGATTGCACATGCCGCGGAGCGGCTGGGCCCGTGAGCCATGGCCGCTGAGCCTGCGCATCCGGAGTCTGTGGTCCGCAACGGGAGAGGCCACAACAGTGAGAGGCCCGCGTATTGCAAAAAAAAAAAAAAAGTGAAAAAAAAACATGCAAAATGTAAGTTTGAAAAAAAAAAGTTTGAACCACATCTGAGCTCTACTAATAGAGACCAGGAAGTGTCTCACTTCACTCCACCCAAGGCAATGTCTACGTTTCACTTTGTTTTACTCTGACATTATACAGTCTGATAGTCTGATATTCTCCAGGACTCTCGGCATAATTTAGAACGGTTCTATGTAAAAAAACATGATTAAAAATTCCAAAAGGGTAGCCCGAGGACTCAAAAAGTAACTTAATACACTTAAAAATGGTTAAGATGATAAACTTTATGTTATATGTATTTTATCACAATTTAAAAAACTTTAGGGTAATTTAACAATATGGGTGAGGGGAGTTAAATTATATTTTAAAATGCTCTAGCCTTTGAAATGAATTTTTAAATGTTTCCTTTAAAAGTCCCCAGAAGAGAACATATACACACTACTATATATAAAATAGACAACTAATAAAGACCTACTTATAGCACAGGGAACTCTACTCAACACTCTGTAATGACCTATATGGGAACAGAATATAAAAAAGAGTGGATATATGTATATGTATAACGGATTCACTTTGCTGTACAGCAGAAATGAACACAACATTGTAAATCAACTATAATCCAATAAAAATTAAATAGATAGATAGATAGATAGATAGATAAAAGTTCCCAGAAGAGATAGCCCAGACCTGCTCTCCCAGTGATAGCACTGACCTCAGAATGCCTGATGCTTGTCTATAAAGGATGTAAGGAAGCCAATTTAACAGCATGGCTCTCATCAAGCAAATGGTAAAGTACTGGCATGTCTTCCTTCTGGAAGTCAGTCATCTTTATAAGGATGTTCATTTCATGCCACAAAAACAAAGCTGAACAGTGAATAAGACTGGCCAGTTGGCACACGCTTGAACACTCATTTAATACTTGCCAGAGGACCGCAACAGCAATTCCACCCTTCAGACAGAATAAAAACAGAACAGACACTGAGCAATAACAAACTGGCCAGGACTTCCATATTAAAGTAGGCCACGCCGGGGAACATCGGGCCTTCCCTGAAATGGCAGTGACCGAGCCACCGCAGCAGCTTGGGAGGGCGAGGGAGGGAAACCACAGGAAAGGAAAATGAACACGTGGGGCAAACATGCCCTTCAGGGTACAGTCTCAACCCTGAGACACACACGATGCAGTGAATACTGAAATAATTAAGGATTTATAACCACAGTCTATACAATAGATACATGAATAAAAGTAAGCATACCATTCAGATACTAGATGACAAAATGTCTGGAAATACGTTATTCTTCTGCTTTTTGAACTTATTTTAATCCACACACAAATAACATATTTAACAAACAAACCAAAAGCCTAATAACCAACTTGTTAAGAGCCAGAAGGGAAGAAAGAACATTTCGGGTAGAGAGTCTCATTAAAATTCCAAACAGGGGCTTCCCTGGTGGCACAGTGGTTGGGAGTCCGCCTGCCGACGCGGGGACACGGGTTCGTGCCCCAGTCCAGGAGGATCCCACATGCCGCGGAGCGGCTGGGCCCGTGAGCCATGGCCGTTGAGCCTTCGCGTCCGGAGCCTGTGCTCCGCAATGGGAGAGGCCACAACAGTGAGAGGCCCCCGTACCGCAAAAAAAAAAAAAAAAAAAAAAAAAAAAAAATTCCAAACAGGGGCCTCCCTGGTGGCGCAGTGGTTGAGAGTCCGCCTGCCGATGCAGGGGATACGGGTTCGTGCCCCGGTCTGGGAGGATCCCATATGCCGCGGAGCGGCTGGGCCCGTGAGCCATGGCCGCTGGGCCTGCGCATCCGGAGCCTGTGCTCCGCAACGGGAGAGGCCACAACAGTGAGAGGCCTGCATACCGCAAAAAAAAAAAAAAAAAAAAAAAAAAAAAAAAATTCCAAACAGGCTTCAGTCCCAAAAGTTTTACTGGTAGAACTCGATATTCTTTCAGATTCACACCTGGGAGAACAGAACCGGCGTGCTCAAATGAGACTAAATGTTGGGACTAAAAGTCCCAGTGGAACCTCCCGATCCTCACTGCCGGAGCAGAAGGGCTTCAGAATGGCTGCTCAGAGCCTGGGATGCGTCCTCCCCGGGTGCTTGGTTTCGGCCAGCCCACAGGGTCCTCGGACACTGGAAGGCACCAGGACTGGCGGTAGAGCACGTGCGGGCTCAGCGGCAAGGAATGTAATTCAGTCTCAAGTTGGGAGGCGGAGATCACACCTCTCCTGTGAGGCGCCGCCCGTTCAGATCTGACCTGAATCCCACCCGTGGTCCCGTTCCCGTTCCTCGGTGCTTTCCCTCGGCTGCCCCGTCCCTGAGCTGAGCTCTGTGCACAGAAGCAGGCCACAGTGAAAGAACCAGATCTGGGTGGGGGGACCACTACCAACACGCCCAGGAACGGTGACCAAGGCCTGAGAGCCTGGCTTACTCTCTCCAGATCACCTCAAGCCCAACGCTGCCTCTCCTCTCCAAACCCCAGCAGCTGTAAAACTGCCCGGGACACGCAGAACCGAGAGGCAGACGTGTGGCTGGCATAAAGCAAGTGCTGGAAGAACACGATCTCCGCAGAAACATGAGGAAGTTCTGTACTTAGGAGGAAACCTGTGCAGATGGGGAGACAGGAAGTCATCGGCAGCTACTCCCGAAAAGCCTGATTCCAGCGAGAACCACAGGAATGCCAACAGCAAGGGCACAGGTCAGCACAGAACACTGTGCATTTTTAAGGGCACACACACCCCTCTATTGTCGAGAAACAAGTGTGCCTGCATCAGCTCGCAGAGGAAGCAGGCTCCCCATGGGTTAAGGATGGTCCAAGGTTGCAGAACAGTTAGGAAGCTTTTGGATGTAAAGAATAGGATAATTGGGCTTCCCTGGTGGCGCAGTGGTTGAGAGTCTGCCTGCCGATGCAGGGGACACGGGTTCATGCCCTGGTCCGGGAAGATCCCACATGCCACAGAGCGGCTGGGCCGGTGAGCCATGGCTGCTGAGCCTGCGCATCCGGAGCCTGTGCTCCACAACGGGAGAGGCCACAACAGTGAGAGGCCTGCGTACCACAAAAAAAAAAAAAAGAAAAAAAAAGAAAAGAATAGGATATCTGACTATACACGTCTCAGTGAAGAAATCTACCACCTCACAGCCAAAAGTCCAAACCAGTGGTTCTCAAACTGGGGTAATTTTTCCCCCAAGGGACACTTGGCCATGTCTGGAGACATTTCTGGCTGTCACAGAAGGGGAGACGGGGTGCTCCTGGCATCTGGGGGACAGAGGCCAGAATGCTGATAAACACCCTACAACGCACAGGACAGCACCCCAGCCCCATCGGAGACAGTCAACAGTGCCGAGGCTGAGAACCCCCGGTCTAGAGGAGCCTACTTCTGCGTTTGCTTAATGCAAGGGCTCAACGACGTCCTAAAAGAACCCAAACCTTTTCATGCTTATATGCTCCCAGCAGTGAACTGACTTATCTTCAGTCTTTTCCTGCCATAACCTCTGATATCTGTCACATAGCAGGCATTAAATTCTCACATGACTACAGAGAGGAGTAAAAAAAAAAAAAAAAAAGTTTGTTCCTTTTTGTCTCTCTGTATTAGAGGAACTTCTTTCCAGAAGCCGGCCGGCCACATCTCATGGTCAGAGAAGGTCATGTGCCTGTGTCTAAAGGAAAACAGAACGACTGGGATTAAGTCCTCAAACAATAATATTCACCACTGGGGCGGGAAGATGGGGGCTACCACCTGACCCCTAAACATACCTGGGTTCTTCTGACAAGAAGGAAGAGGGGGTGAGCGGGTGGCAACCAGCACGTCTGCCCCAAGCTGAGAAGCGGTGAGTCTGACCATGAACCCTGATGCTCCGCCCCCGAGCTCGGTGTTCCTTCCTTCACCCCGCAACATCAGAATCAGCACACCTTCCAACAAATTTACTTCCAAGACACATCTCAGGCATTGGGAGAATCTGGCTTAAGCCAGATAACAATCACCAAAAGCACATGAGTAACATGGAAGGCAGAACTGTGCTGCTTGGGAAAAACACAATTAATACCTTACGGACGGATGAGGTCGTGAAACGACATACATTTCTTGTCATATAAAGATAAGAAGTTATTAAGGTTAGTAAATAAGGAACAAGCTTATCCCTGATGAGACAAGCAGTACGATGGACCTGCAGGGCTGAGGCACTCCCATTAAGATTAGTGCACGCCAGGCAGGAGCAGGGATGGGGACCGCCCACCTAAATCAAGTCCCCTCCTGTGCTAAAGGGTACAGCTGGGCCAGGGCTGCTGGACCAGCCGATATTTTTCTCCCTTGAAGATATGAGTGGAAGTAACATGTGCCATTAAGGTCTAAGCACTGTAGGACAGAGTGGCAGTGAATAGAGCAACTCTGGAAGGCACGTGTTAAAGATGGCAGAGTCCCTGGCTTGAGTCTCTGGAATGACCATATGGAAGAAAGCTGCCCAATCCGGACCAGCATGCAGAACTGATTCACGAGTGAGAAACTTCAGTCTTATGGTGGCACTGAATTTTTGGACTTCTTTGTTACAGCAGCTAACGTTACTGTTACTGATACACTGATAGTATCATTATTATTTAACCTTTTTCCAGAAAATGCTAACAAAACACTGGGAAAAAACACAAACTCAGGGCTGGTTGATGATATGTACACCTGTCTACCCAAAGAACTCAACACAATTAGCTGAAAAAACTTAGAAATAAATTCACTAGGTTGGCTGGTTTCCAAATTCTATAAATTGATAGTTCCCTATGTGGCAACAACCAGTTAAAACATATAGTAGAAAATAACCCCACTGATAACAGCAGAAATACATGTATAAATTCTAATATATTTAAGACACAAGAAGGACTTACACAAGAACAATTAAATGCTTAGGAACCTAAGTGAATGCTTTTTTTTTTTTTTTTTGCGGTACGTGGGCCTCTCACTGTTGTGGCCTCTCCCGTTGTGGAGCACAGGCTCCAGACGCGAGGCCCAGCGGCCATGGCTCACGGGCCCAGCCGCTCCGCGGCATGTGGGACCTTCCCAGACCAGGGCACGAACCCGTGTCCCCTGCATCGGCAGGCGGACTCTCAACCACTGCGCCACCAGGGAAGCCCAGTGAATGCTTTTTAATCAATGAAGAGACCACCACATTTCCCTGTGGGAGGAGAGCCCAACTGTGTGAAGATGTCGCTTTTCCCTGAAATGTACAATAACTGTTACCTAATACCAATCAACGCCCATAAGAGTTTTTAAAAACTTTGCAAATGATTCTGAAGTTCATCTGGAAGAAGACTGCCTGGGAATGGTAGAAAATGGAATAGAAGAGTGGTTAGGCTGGGGTGGAGAGCACGTTCCTGCCAGATAAAGATGTAAACACAGCAGCGGAAAGGCGTGGCTCTGACATCGTGCAGACAATTTAATTAGTGGAGCAAAATAAAGCTCTGTGTCCAGAGATTTAACTCTGCGTTCACTGACATAGCAGCTCCACCACAGGAGACACACCTTACAAAAACCGCCACAGGCAGAAAGATGCTCATGAGAGCCTCCTTTAGAGTTATGAAAAACTGGAAGTAAACTAGGCCAACAACAAAGGGCTTCTAGGTCTTGTCCACTCCTATACAATCCCCCTTCACTCCTTTCTTCTTTTACATAAACACATACACACACACGCAAACACACAAACACACACACACACAACACCGCTATACATGAACGGTTCGACCTGTCTTTTTTTGCCCCCTTACTTTACTGTGAGCACCTTTCGTGTCAGTAATTACAGTTGGATGCTATTGTGTCATGTCTTATCCTACTGCCACTCCCCTATTGAGGGTGGTCATTTCCATTTTTTTTTGCTATTACATACAAAGAAGCAGTGCAGATTCTCAGAGCTCTCTTTGTGCTGTATTTCCATAGGATTAAAACAAATTTACAGGGCTTCCCTGATGGTGCAGTGGTTAAGAATCCACCTGCCAATGCAGGGGACACAGGTTCGAGCCCTGGTCCGGGAAGATCCCACATGCCATGGAGCAATGAAGTCCTGTGTGCCACAACTACTGAGCCTGCGCTCTGTGGCCCGCGAGCCACAACTACTGAGCCCACATGCCACACTACTGAAGCCTGCATGCCTAGAACCCATGGTCCACAACAAGAGAAGCCACCGCAATAAGAAGCCCGTGCACCGCAACGAAGAGTAGCCCCTGCTCACCGCAACTAGAAAGCCTATGCGCAGTAACGAAGACCCAATGCAGCCAAAAAATAATTTAAAAAACAAAACAAAACAAAAATTTACAATGATCATGAACTTTCTTTTTTCTTTTTCTTTTTCTTTTTTAAATATTTATTTATTTCAACTGGGCCAGATCTTCATTGCAGCATACAGAATCTTTAGTTGTGGCATGTAGGGTCTCCTAGTTGTGGCATGCATATGGGATCTAGTTCTCCAACCAGGGATCGAATCCACGTGCTCTTGGATTGGGAGAATTAATATTGTGAAAATGGCCATACTACCCAAAGCAATCCACAGATTGAATGTGATCCCTGTCAAGTTACCCAGGACAGTTTTCACAGAACAAGAACAATTAATCCTAAAATTCATATGGAACCACAAAGACCCTGAACTGCCAGAGCAATCCTGAGGAAAAAAGAACAAAGCTAGAGGAATCACCCTCCCAGACTTCAGACTACACTACAAAGCTACAGTAATCAAAGCAGCATAGTACTGGCACAAAAACAGACACATAGATCAATGGAACAGAATAAAGGGCCAAGAAATAGACCCACACACCTATGGTCAATTAATCTATGACAAAGAAGGCAAGACTATACAATGGAGAAAAGACAGTATCTTCAATAAGTGTTGCTGGGAAAACTGGACAGCCACATGTAAAACAATGAGATTAGAATATTACCTCACACTATCTACAAAAAATAAACTCAAAATGGATTAAAGACCAAAATGGATTAAATGTAAAGACCTGAAACTGTAAAACTCTTAGAAGAGAACATAGGCAGAACACTCTGCCATAAATCATACCAATATTTTTCTGGATCTGCCTCTTAAGGCAAAAGAAATAAAAGCAAAAATAAACAAGTGGAACATAATTAAACTTAAAAGCTTTTGTACAGCAAAGGAAACCATCAACAAAACAAAAAGACAACCTACAGAATGGGAGAAAATATTTGGAAATGATATCACTGACAAGAGGTTAATATCCAAAATATACAAAGAGCTCAGACAACTCAATATCAAAAAAAAACAAAAACCAAAAAACAAACCCACAAACAACCCAATCAAAAAAACAGGCAGAAGACCTCAACAGACATTTTTCCAAAGAAAACATACAGATGGCTAACAGGCATACGAAAAGATGCTCAACATGGCTAATTATTAGAGAAATTCAAATCAAAACCACAATGGGGTATCACCTCATACCTGTTAGAGTGGCTATCATCAAAAAGTTTACAGATAAATGCTAGCTAGGATGTGGAGAAAAGGGAACCCTCATACATTGTTGGTGGGAATGTAAGTTGGTGCAGCCACTATGGAAAACAGTGTGGAGGTCCCTAAACTAAAGCTAAAAAGAGAGTTACCATATGATCCAGCAATTCTACTCCTGAGTATATAGCTAGATAAAATGAAAACACTAATTTGAAAAGATACATGCACCCCAATGTTCACAGCAGCACTGTCTACAATAGCCAAGACATGGAAGCAACCTAAATGCCCATCAACAGACGAATGGATACAGAAGATGTGGTGTGTGTGTGTATATATATACACACACAATGATATATACATATATATACACACAATGGAATATTACTCAACCGTAAAAAAGAATGAAATTCTGCCATTTGCAGCAATGTGGATGGACATAGAGAATATTATTCTTAGTGAGACAAGTCAGACAGAGAGAAAAACAAGTGTTGTGATATCACTTATATGTGGAATCTAAACAAAATACAAATGAATGTATACCTAAAACAGAAACAAACTCACAGACATAGAAAACAAACTAGTGGTTACCAAAGGGAAGAGGAAAGGGGTGAGGGGCAAATTAGGGGTATGGGATTAAGAGATACAAACTATTATGTATAAAATAGATAAGCAACAAGGATATATTGTACAGTTCAGGGAATTAAAGCTATTATCCTGTAATAACTTTTTTTTTTTTTGCGGTACGTGAGCCTCTCACTGTCGTGGCCTCTCCCGTTGCGGAGCACAGGCTCCAGACACGCAGGCTCAGCAGCCATGGCTCACGGGCCCAACCGCTCCGTGGCATGTGGGATCATCCCAGACCGGGGCACAAACCCGTGTCCCTTGCATCGGCAGGCAGACTCTCAACCACTGCGCCACCAGGGAAGCCCATTATCCTGTAATAACTTTTAATGGAGTATAATCTGTAAAAATACTGAATCACTATGCTGTACACCTGAAACTAATAAAATATTGGAAATCAACTATACTTCAATTTAAAAAAAAAAAGAAAAAAAAGACTGCCCATACGAAGTGTTGGCAAGAATATGGAAGAACTGGAGTTCTCGTAACTGCTGGTGTAAAATGCCACTTTGGAAAACAATTTGGCAGGTTTCTTTTTTTGCGGTACGTGGTCCTCTCTCTGTTGTGGCCTCTCCCATTGCGGAGCACAGGCTCCGGACGCGCAGGCTCAGCGGCCATGACTCACGGGCCCAGCCGCTCCGCGGCATGTGGGATCTTCCCGGACAGGGGCATGAACCCGTGTCCCCTGCATCGGCAGGCGGACTCTCAACCACTGCGCCACCAGGGAAGCCCAATTTGGCAGTTTTTTAAAGTTAAATATATACCTACTGGAAGCAACTCGATGTCCATTAACAGGCAAATGGATAAATAAATGGTGTATATCCATAAAACCCTACTCAGTAGTAAAAAGGCAAAAACTGTCAATACATAGGACTTGGATGACTCTCAGAATAGCTTGGCTGAGCAAAAGAAGGCAGACCAGGAAAAAAAAAAAAAGAGTATATACCGTATGAGTCTGTTTATATAAAATTTTAGAAAATGCAAACTAGTCTATGGTGATAGAAAGCAGATCAGCAGTTGCCTGGGGATGGGGGAGGGAGGGGAGGGAAGGAGGAGGGACCACAAAAGGCCAGGAAGAAGCTTCTGGGGGTGACGGATACATGCTCATTATCTTATATGGTGATGGTTTCATAGGGATATCCACACATCAGAACTCATCCATTTACACTTTATATACGTGTAATTTATTGTACAACAAAGTTGTTTAAAAAAGGGAAAACAGAGAAGACCATTTAAAAAGATAACTAAATGGGCATGCCTGCTCAGATGCAAGCTTGTATATTGGTGTTCATGTTCAATCAGTCGTCCTTTTTGAAAAATAGCCCAGCTTAAACTTATTTCCTTCTGTATTAGTTTGCTGTAACAAAATACCACAGGTTGGGTGGTTTAAACAACAGAAATGTATTTCTCACCATCCTGGAGACTGGAAGTCCCAGATCAAGGTACCGACTGACTCAGTTCTCCTCCTGGTTTGTAGATGGTGCCTTCTCGCTGTGTCCTGCTGTGGAGGGGAGAGCTAGCTCTTCTAAGGCCACAGTCCTACTGGATTAGGGCCTCACGCTTATGACTTCATTTAACCTTACCTCCTGAAAACCCTATCTCCAGATACAGTCACACTAGGGGGTGCTCTGACGTATGCATTTGGTGGCTGAGGCGGGGATTGGGGGGCACGACACAGTTCAGTCCTGACATGATTATTTCTGGTTTCTTAGCTTTTTTGATAGTATTTATAACACGCAAGGAAACCACAGCCCTTTTCCTTATCCATAAACTCACTTCTGCTAGATGAGCCTTTTTTTTTTAGATGAGTTTTTGTCATAAGATTACTGGAAGATTAATTCACCTGTCCAAATCTGGACTATTTCCATCCCTCCAGCCGATCTGAAAGGAAGACCAGCAAAAAAAAAAAAAAAAAAAAAAAAAATCCTTGGCTCAGATGCAAAATAAATAGACTATCCTAGCTATCAATTACTGGAAGCCTATCAGACTCCCTTCAGCAAAAAATGCTCTTTTCCTGAAGGACCATGTCAGCCTTATGGTGTCTGAGTGGCTCACAGTGAGGCCGTTCTCTCAACACTGAACAGCAAAGCGCTTGCCAGTTCTCAGCTCCTTCTGGAGAACCCGGGGTAGGGTAAGAAACAATGATGCCCCCTAGGGCATCACCCACCAACAGAAGGATGATACAACAGTGGCACAGGACGGGGCAGCCTTCACGCATTAGGAGTGGGAGTTCCATTAGCTGCAGCTCTCCAGTCCCAGTGCCAAGGAAACCAGAACCCTGCCAGAAACAAATGGGCCTTGTGCTCACCACTCTCCTGCAGAGGTACAGGATCTACTTTATTGACAAGTGAAAGGAGTCGATAAGTGCCAACAACATCCTTTAAGTTTGGTCTCTTCTCAGAAGGCATTTAGGCCCATGTCTTTCCAATATGACCCTGACACCCCATTTATCTGACACCCTCTACCTTCAAGGTCACCACCCCAGACAGCAGCATAGGTTGCTGGAAAATGACTAAAATAAATGCCCTAAACTGAGACACCATTTCTCTACCAGATGGGGGCCCAAAAGTGAGTCGACAAGATGGAAGCAGGCATCACGTGGGCTGAGAGGGGCTCATGGCCTGACTCCAGCTCACTTGCTAAGCAGAGTCTGGGCCAGCAGGGATCACGGGCAGCAATTTTGACTGTGTCTCAGTGGGAGGAGAGCTGCAAGGGCCCTCACAGGGAGAGAAATGGGGAAGCCCAACCTGGAGGGCTGAACTCCCCTAAAAGACACCACCCCACAAAGAGCCCCACAAAGAAGCTGGTACAGAGCTGCTGAGGTGCAGTCAGGTGGGGCACAAGTCATCAGGGTCATGGTCTAAATGTCTGTGTCCCCCAGTGTGATGGTCTTAGGAGGTGGGGCCTTTGGGAGGTGATTAGGTCATGAGGGTGGACTCCTCGAGAGTGGGATCCCCGCCGCTTCCACCACGTGAGGACACAACCGAAGACAGCCACCTGTGAACGAGGAAGAGGGCCCTTACCAGACACTGAATCTGCCTACACCTTGACCTTGACTTCAGCCTCCAGAACAGTGAGAAATAAGTGTCTGTTGTTGATAAGCCCCCCAGGCTGTGGTACGGTTACAGCAGCCCCAGTGGACTGAGGCAGTCCCGAAGGCTGCCCTGAGGGACTCGGAAGTTCCGGGCACATCCTGTATGACTACACACACAAGAGCTGAAGTTTCCACAGTGCTCCAGGGCAGTAAAAAAAGGTTAAATAAATAACGCTCCATGAGGCACGTGACGAAAAGCCACCTGGGCTTCCACCAGAAATGAACTTTTTTAAACAGTTAATATGTGAGGGACAAATTGCAGTTTGTTATCATACCCTGTTATGGGCTGAACTGTGTCCCCAAAATTCGTAGGTTGAAACCCTGACCCCTGGTACCTCAGAATGTGGATGTATTTGGAGACAGGGTCCTTAAAGAGGAGACCAAGGTAAAATGAGGTCATATAGGTGGTGTCCAATATGACTGAGTGGTGGCCTTCTAAGAAGAGGTTAGGACACAGACACACAAGGAGAAGAGGACACGGTGACAAGCAGCCGTCGGCAAGCCAAGCAGAGAGGCCTCAGAGGAAACCAAACCTGCCGACACCTTGATCTTGGACTTCCGGCCCCCAGACCTTCGAGGAAATCCATTTCTGGCCTTGCAGCCACCCAGTCTGTAGTATTTTGTTATGGCAACCCTAGCAAACTAACAAAGACCCCAAACTAAAGAGGCTTTAACGGAACTAATGCTATTTAACAGAGAAGCAGTTAGCAGGGCTCAGGTAAACATCAGGATCCAGGTGAGACTCATCAAGTTTTTAGGCAGACGAGTCTTGGAGCTGATCTGTAAAGAGCCAGAACAGTTCACCTGGTCTCCAAGCTCCGACCACCTTCTTCCCATCATGCCACAACAAGGAGGCTCTGCTTTAAAAAGCAGGTGCTTGTCGTTAAGCGTTAAGACTTTAGAAGATGAAACACTTAACAATACCTAAGACCTATTTCCCTTGCTACTCATGTCACCTGCTATCTGGCCATTTTGTGAAATAGTGGGATATTGAATAAAAGCAGCAAAAAACCCCCCAGAAAACGTGGTTCATTCAGAGCCATTATGATTTTTTTTTTAAAAAGAAGCTTTAGTGCTAAGGTTTTTTAAATGTACAGAGTTTAAATAAACTATCCTTCATTTCTATAATCAAAGTTCTACCCCGGGCTTGGTAGAGTGGTTGGGTTCATAGGGCTCAAATGCACTTGATTAAAATTTATCTAAAAATGATCAGTGAAAGGTGACAGCTTGAAGTCTCAGATAAACAATGAAGCAAAATTTACCCTATTCAGGTTGATACACATAAAACTATAAAAGATAAACTTTTCCATAATACAGAAAGGTTCTAAAAATGATACTGAAAGTTTAGCAAGTTTTAGAAATAATACAATTAGAACCTGTCTGTAGTCTGACAAACCAAAACCTCTTGGGGCTCAGTTTTCTCTTGTCAAGTTGAGCCAGATGCACTTCTGCTGTTGAGTATACGGTTTATGTTTTATAACTTGCAATCGTCCACCTTAATTAGAACACAACTGCACCTAACTTTGCACACCACGATATTGTTTCTGCTGGCATTTTTTACTAATTCGTGACTAATTCACTCACTGAATTTCTGTGTCCACACAAGGGTCCAAGAAGTCTAAGCATCACAAAAGCCTTAAGAAAATTTTTTATTCACATCAACTCCTATCAGGTACCCTTGAATGCAGAAGTCGCGAGTCTCCCAGAAGTAAGTGATCGCTAAGCTGATCAAGGCTCGCTCTCTCCAGCACCTTCCCAAACCCTCCACGTCCGGTAACTCTGATCTGGGTGCTGAGGCTGCCCACTCCCACCCACAGGCTCCCGTGATCAGGCTCATTCCCCATGCATCAGCCAGAGGGATTCCTCTACTGAGAAAGGCAGCGATGGGTCACCTTGCTCAAAGCCTTCCTGGAAGCTCAGTGGCGTCCCTCCATCGCAGGGCGAAGCCCGGTGACCTGCACTGGCTACCTCTCCTCCCCCATCCCCTATCACCTCTCCTCTCCAGCTATGCCCGCCCCCTGCTGGACCTTGGACTCAGGCCCGTGTTCCAGATGGCCTCCCCACCAGCTAGCTCGATGCATCCAGGCCTCTGCTCAAATCTCAAATGTCACATTATCGGAGAGCCGCCTCTGTCTGAGCGAGCATCCCATCCTCCTTCCTCGCTACCAGCTCTCCTCCTTAACTTCTCTTCTTAGCATTCAGCACCCAACGGCACGTATTTATTCGCTGTCTGTCTGCTACCAGCAAAGCCTTATGTTCCATGAGAGCAGGAACCGTGTATTCAGTGCTGGGTCCCAAGCACCTAAGTGTTCAGTATACGGTGGTTCTACCGCTGTATCAGTTTGCTAGGGTTTCTGTAACAAAGCACCACCCGCAGGGAGGCCTACAACAACAGAAATGGAGGCCAGGAGTCTGAGGTCAAGGTGTCGGCAGGGCCAGTTCCTTCCGAGGCTGTGAGGGACAATCTGCTCCAGGCTGCTCTTCTAGTCTCTAGCAGTTTGCTGGCAATCTTGGCATTCCTTGGCTTTTAATTGCATCACCCGGATCTCTGCCTTCATTCTCTCGTGGCGTCTCCCCTCTCTGCATGTCTGTGTCTGCGTCCAAATTTCCCCCTTTTATAAGGATACAGTCATACTGGATAATGACCTCGTCTTAACTTGACTGGCTCTGTAAAGATCAGATCTCCAAATAAGGCCACACTCTGAGATACCGGGGGTTAGGACAGGTCTACTTTGGAGGACACAATTCAACCCCTAACAACCACTGAGCAGCCATACGACATGGGGCAAGTTAGTTAACTTCACCAGTACAGTGGGGCTAATAATCGGATCTGCCTCGTTTGGCTAATGAAGAAAGCAAAGAGGGGCATCCCTGACGCCTTACGTGAGCCACAGATACTGACATGAAGATAGCTGGGGGCCCTGCTCCAGAGCACGGTGTTGGAGGCCGGCAGACAGGGTCTGGGTCCTCCCTCTGCTATTTGCCGCCTATGATCTTGCACAAGTTGCTTAGTCTGGGTCCAACCTCAAGACGTGCTGTAAGTCTATACAAGGATGCACAGCAGGCCCTTGGCACACAGTGCATTCTCTATGGATGGCAGCTGTCCTCGGCAAGGCTGGGGGAGGGACAGACGACGGTGTCACCCTCATCCCACCAACATCTTGCAAATTCATCAAGGGGGCTGCTCACCTGCATTACCTAATCACTGCAGCAGAGGACAGGAAGCTGGAGCAAAGAGGACACAGGAGCGGGGTTACATGGAATTGGCTGACAACAAAAAGTTGTCTTTTTAAAACTCTTATCCAATACAACTCGTATCCCACAGCCCACGGACGTCACACTGGAACATCTTCCAGACGCTCAAACTAACATCTTCAGGCTTCCCTGGTGGCGCTGTGGTTGAGAGTCCGCCTGCCGATGCAGGGGACATGGGTTCGTGACCCGGTCCGGGAAGATCCCACATGCCGCGGAGCGGCTGGGCCTGTGAGCCATGGCCGCTGAGCCTGTGCTCCGCCGCAATGGGAGAGGCCACAACAGTGAGAGGCCCGCGTACCGCAAAAAAAACGCCAAAAAACAAAAAACTAACGCCTTCCAACCAGGGAGCCCCTGGTCTCCCTGCCCAGCCTCCCTATCACATCCTTTCAGCTTCTCAAGCCAAAAACCTTGCAGAAACCTGCAAGTCATACTGGACTCCTCTTTTCCCCTTATATCCCACATCGGCTCTGCGAACAAAGCCTGTTAGCAACACCTTCACAGTACATTCAGAATCCAAACACGTCCCTGCTGGCCCATCTACATTACAGCAACAGCTCCTAAGTGGTCTCCCAGCTTCTGCCCGGCCCCACCCGGTACAGCAGCTGGAAATGGTTCTAGCACCTAAAAGGGAAGCAGGTTGTGGCACTCTGCTGGGCAGCCGCCCCCAGCTCAGGGGCCACTGTCAGACTCCAGCTTTAAAGGACCGACAAGATCAGATGTCCTCCCCACCCCTTTCCTCTGCAGCCTCGTTTCCTACACTCTCCCCATCCCTCGCCTGCTCTGTGGCAACCTCCCTGGCCTCAGACACACCGGAGCCTCTGTGCTTGGTCAAACGGCATCGTCTCAGCAACCCTCACCCTCCCCTCCCTTCTTCACGGTTCCCACAGCACTCATCACCACCTAACAACGCGTCTATTTTATCATCCAGCTTCCCCCATCCCCACCAGAGTGAGGGCACAGTCTTGTCAATTTTGCTCTCTGCTGGCACCTACTGGCACATTTTAGGCACTCAGATGGCCACTGAAAGAATGAATGGCTAATGCTTTCAAAGCTCCTTAAAAAAAGATTCAACTGTACGTAATAACCTGGGTTGGGTTAAAATGATTAAACATTTCTGAAAGTTTTTCAGGTACACTGAAACAAAGCCTGTTTCACAGAATACCTCAATGCAAAAGAACTGCACTTTCCAAGTTTATAATTTTACCTACCTCAAAATATACGTGTTCCTAAATAAATGGAAAGACATTCTGTGTTCATGGATTAGAAGACAATACTGTTAATACGGCAATACTCCCCAAAGTGATCTACAGAATCAATGCAATCCCTATCAAAATCCCACGTGGCTTTTTTGCAGAAATTGACAAGCTGATCCTAAAATTCATATGGAATTTCAAGGAATCCAGAACAATTCTGAAAAAGAACAACAAAGTTGAAGGACTCTTACTTCCCCACTTCAAAATGTACTACAAAGCTACAATAATCAAAAGGTGTGGTATTGGCATAAGGATAAACATATAAATCAATGGAAAAAAATGAAAGTCCAGAATTAAATCCATCTCTCTAGAGTTAATTGGGATTCCAAGACCCTTCAAAAGAACAGTCTCTCCAACAGATGGCTTTGCACATGCAAAACAACTGGACTTCCACACACAAAAGAATGAAGTTGGAGCCCCACCTCACACCATGTACAAAAATTAACTCAGTCAGAATGGCCATCATCAAAAAGTCTACAAACAATAAATGCTGGACAGGGTGTGGAGCAAAGGAAACCCTCTTGCGCTGTTGGTGGGAATGTAAATTGATACAGCCACTATGGAGAACAGTATGGAGGTTCCTTAAAAAACTAAAAATTGAAACACCATATGACCCAGCAATCCCACTCTTGGGCATATATCCAGAGAAAACCATAATTCGAAAAGACACATGCAAAAGAAGGGGGTGGGGGACTTCCCTGGAGGTCTAGTGGTTAAGACTGTTCTCACCAATGCAGGGGGCACGGGTTTGATCCCTGGTCGGGGAACTAAGATCCTGCATGACATACAGCATGGCCAGAAAAAAAAAAAAAAAGAAAAGATACATGCACCGAAATGTTCACTGAAGCACTATCTACAAGAGCCAAGACAATGGAAGCAACCTAAATGTCCAATGACAAAGGAATGGATAAAGAAAATGTGGTATGTATATACAATGGAATATCAGCTGTAAAAAAGAATGAAGTAATACCATTTGCAGCAACATGGATGGACCTAGAGATTATCATACTAATGAAGTAAGTCAGACAAAGACAAATATCATATGATATCACTTATATGTGGAATCTTAAAAAAATGATACAAATGAACTTAATTACACAACAGAAACAGACTCAGACTTCAAAAACAAACTGATGGTTACCAAAGGGGAAAGATGGGGGGAGGGATAAATCAGGAGTTTGGGATTAACATATACACACTACTATATATAAAATAGATAATCAACAAGGACCTACTGTATAGCACAGGGAACTCTACTCAATAATCTGAAATAACCTATATGGGAAAAGAATCTAAAAAAGAATGGATATATGTATATGTATAACTGAATCACTTTGCTATACACCTGAAACTAATGCAACATTGTAAATCAACTATACTCTAATATAAAATAAAAAATTAAATTTAAAGAAAAAAAATGTTTCCAGAACATCAGAATGCATGCACATGCCCCAAACCCACCCCCCTTCCATCCCAGAGATATCTAATATCTCTGGTTATATACAATAATATGGTTATTGTGTTTATCATGTATTTTTTAGAAGTTTTGGCACATGTTGTTTGCATTTCCCAACGGTAGATTGTTTAATTTTACATGTTTGAATTGCATGTGTACTATGAGTTAATTTTATCCTTACTACATAGTTGATATTCATCTATGAAAAACAAAAAAACAGAGGCAAAACACAAAAACACAAATTAAAATGAATCAAAGACCTAAATGTAAGAATTAAAACTATAAAACTCTTAGAAGAAAACACAGGGGTAAATCTCCATGATCTTAGATTTGGCAATGGTTTCTTAGATATTCACCAAAAGTACAAGCAACAGAAGAAAAAATGGAAAAATTGGACTTCATCAAAAATTAAAAAATTTTGTGCATCAAAAGACACTATCAAAAAAGTGAAAAGACTGCCTAAAGAATGGGAAAAAAAATATCTGCAAATCATATATCCAGTAAAGGACCAGTACCCAGAATGTATTGATATAAGGAACTCTTACAAATCACAACAAAAAGACAAATAGCATAGTTAAAAAATGGACATAATACTTGAATAGGAATTTCTCCAAGGAAGATATACAAATGGCCAATAAGCAAATGAAATGATACTCAAAATTTTAGTCATTAGGGAAATGCAAGTCAAAACCACAAAATACCACTTCATACCCACTAGGATAGCTATCATCAAAAAAATCCCTGAGGGCTTCCCTAGTGGCACAGTGGTTGAGAGTCCGCCTGCCGATGCAGGGGATACGAGTTCATGCCCCGGTCCAGGAAGATCCCACATGCCGCGGAGCGGCTGGGCCCATGAGCCATGGCCACTGAGCCTGTGCGTCCGGAGCCTGTGCTCCGCAACGGGAGAGGCCACAACAGTGAGAGGCCTGCGTACCACACACAAAAAAACAAAAAACCTGAAAATAAGTGTTACTGAGATTGAGAAGAAATTGGAGCCTTCATACATTGCTGGTGGGCATGTAAAATGGGGCAGTCACTGAGGAAAACAGTTTGGTGGTTCCTCAATAAGTTGAATACAGAATGACCACATGACTGAGTAA
This sequence comes from Mesoplodon densirostris, assembly GCF_025265405.1. Lineage (NCBI taxonomy): Eukaryota > Metazoa > Chordata > Mammalia > Artiodactyla > Ziphiidae > Mesoplodon > Mesoplodon densirostris. Next base: position 9,286,618 of record NC_082665.1, read on the forward strand.
TTCTACTCCTAGGTATAGACCCGAAAGAAATGAAAATAGTGTTCAAACAAAAACTTGTATATGAATATCCATACAGTACTATTCACAAGAGCCAACAGGTAGAAACCCAACTGATGAATGGATAAACAAAATGTGGTCTCTTCATACGATGGAACGTTATTCAGCCATAAAAAGCAATGAAGTACTGATGCACACTACAACGTGCATGAACCTTGGAAACATGCTAAGTGAAAGAAGCCCAACACAAAATATCACATTATTGTGCCAGTCCTTTTGTATGAAATACTCATAGACACAGGAAGTAGATTAGTGGTGGACAGGGACAGGGGAAGCGGAGTAACGGAGAGGGTTTCCTTTGGGGTGGTGAACATGTCCTAGAACTAGATAGTGGTGATGGCTGCACAACATCATGAATGTACTAAAAGCCATTTAACCATACACTTTAAAATGGCTGAACAGTAAATTTTATGTTACATGAATTTTAACTCAACAAAAAAATAATGAACACACCCCCCTCTCCCCAAAAGTACGTTGTTTTAACTTTTTTTTTTTTTTTTTTTTTTTGCAGTACGCAGGCCTCTCACTGCTGTGGCTTCACCCATTGCGGAGCAAAGGCTCCGGACGCGCAGGCTCAGCGGCCATGGCTCACGGGCCCAGCCGCTCTGCGGCATGTGGGATCTTCCCGGACTGGGGCACGAACCCGTGTCCCCTGCATCGGCAGGCGGACTCTCAACCACTGCGCCACCATGGAAGCCCAAGTACGTTGTTTTCAGATTCCAGGAGAGTCAAGTACTGAAACAGAGAAACATCTAGAAGAACCCGAAGCTGTCCAAGTCCCATTCCAGGGCTTCTCGCTTTCCCCTGAAAAGGCAACCCACCTTCGTTTAAGACAGTGAATGTTATCTTCAGCTAGAAAAAGTCCTGAGTCAGAGCTCTACAGCCAAAGCACTCTCAAGCTCTTATTTGCTGTTTTATTATACGTCTCCACCCCAGCCAGCACCAGCCGTGATGTTCACATGTTGTAAATACACTTTGCAGAGACCGTGCAGTTTCCCGGCCACTGCCTGTAATAACTGCCTATCTCCTCTTTGCCATCTGTGGGTGCTGATAGCTGCTTGCAGGCGGTTGGTGCTGGACGGCTGCCCAGGCGCTGCCCCCGTGGTCAGGCTGCTCACATTCTCACTCCCCCTACCCTGGTCCCTTGAAGAGGTAAACGGACAAATTCTTTCTCTTTAGCGAGGTTTGTTAGAGTCGCCTGGTGTGTGTTACCTGGGGAATGGGGACCTCCCAGACTAGGCTGGGCATCTCCCAGCTCCCATATGGCACTCGGGCTCCAAAGTCAGGTATCACAGCCAGGAGCCCTGGCCAGACAGTAACGGAGCCAGGCACAGCCTCTTCGAGCCCAGCTATCTTCTTCCTACAGGTCACAGTGGTTACCTGAGTGTTTGGGCATCACTGTGTCACCCTCCTTCTGGGCAGGATGGAACAATACAATGGTCCCCATACACAGAACACGAGGTCAAGCCCCCAGGCGAACAGTTTTGGTTTTCTCAGACGCAACCCCTTTTCCCTTGTCCAAACACATGCACAATTTCTGGGCAGATTTCCGTAATTATTTCATCCTTTATTCTTCTAGGAGTTACCAGTCTGCAGTAAAATGGTGAAAAGAGTAGACTGGAGAAGAAAAAGCCATAATAATCCTAAGCAGTACACGAAGGACAATTCATCTTTGAATCACTGGATAATTTATCAATTTCTCTTGTTCAGACCTAAATATTGTTGAGAAAACAGACTGTTCAGCTGTTCTATTGACTATACCCACACTACACGTCTACGCTCAGACAAAAAGGGCTGAAAGGGGAGGTACGTACACCAATAGGTTAATAGTGGGTAACTCTGCGTGACAGAATTATGGGTGTTTCTTCTTATCTAATGGCTGTAATCAGCGTGTAGTGTAATATTAAAAAGACAAGTCCTTGAAATAATAAAAGGACAGCTGTGTCCCCACCTCCCTGCAATCCAAACACTCCCTGCCCCGCATACCTTGTTGAGCTTGCCCAGTGAGGATATGAGATCCGCCCATTCACTGGAGGACTCAAAATTTCTTAAAGCCTTTTCGATCACAGAAGAGTAATTTCTGTATCTGTAATCATTCAATAGCTCCTGCTCTTCTGGATCCATTCTCGCAGCAGAGAAGGTATCTAAGAGGGAATCAGTGAATAAACAAATGAGGCAGCTCTTTGAGGATGAAAAGCTTTCCCAGCCCAGAGTCCCAGAGGACACACGGCCACAAACGTTCCTACGCACAAACGTGCTGGGCGATCCAACTCAAATATTTAGCAAGGCTGCTGAGCCAGGCACGATGGTAGATAAAAGATAAACGGTTCCGGCCCTCCTGGACTCTGAGGGAGACAAATGGACAGAGCAGAAAGAAGTAAAAGGCTAGGGTTCCACTCAGTGGACAAAAGGAATTCTGGGAGCAAAGTCACAAAGTGGCTAACTGCATGTTGTTGCTGACGGGTAATTCTCAACGCAGGCGATCGCCCCCAGCATAGGGCATTTACAAAACCTAAGGAGAAGCAGATCTATGGTCTCAACTGAACAGTTGGTTTAGCAATCCAATCGTCTACAACTAGACTCGGAGAGCGGATTGGAAATATTCTACAAGAAAACCAGGAGGAAAAAAAGGACCTAAGGGTGAAGCGTCTGCCAGTAGTGGTGCCAGAAACCCACTGCGTGCCTGTTCATTTACTAAGTGCCAATTATCTGCCAGGCCCCCGACAGCTCTATGCCCCTGGGTGAGCAGTCTGCACGGAGGTGTGTCACACCAGGGCCCAAGCAGTCATCATTTTATTCTGGCCCTTGTATATTCTTTGATGGATTCTTTCTTTTTTTTTTTTTTCTGTGGCTAGATGCATTCATTATATATGAACCACTGCAGCTACTGCAAAGCCTGAGACATCGACGACCCGAGCCTGATGCCAACAGCAACCATTTCCTTTTCTTCTCATCCCCAGTGTGACAAAAGGAAACAACATGAGATGCTGCAGATTTGCCTTTTTGAAAACATCCACCATTTATACATTATAACATATAGAAATACATGCTTAAGTTTTGTTTTTACTCCTTCATTTCAAACAAAATCTGAAGGTCAAGCCATCAGTCTATTCAAACAAGTTACAGCTCTGAAAAGCACTCCACAAGGCGTGGAAATGTCGAATCGTTCCCTTGACTTGTCGCCAAGCTCCATACTCCAATGTTTTCTCAAAAGTGATGCCTTAGGGTTTCCACTTGCCTCCCTTCTTTAGTCTTCATCTGACTAAGATCTATTTAAAGTGTGGCAGGCACCCACACCAAATTCCTTGCCCCCTTTTCCACACTAGGAGAACCCTCATTTTGCTCAGGGCGGCACTATAGTTCCCAGCCTCCCTTACAGCTAGGTGGCCGTATGACAGGGCTGGACAAATAGAAGCTGCTGGTGGGGGACTCTTCTGGCCTGTTGTCCTCCACCTTTCCCCTTCTTTCTGCCTGAAACAAAGGTTTGATGTTGGAGCTGAAGCCACATCTTGCAACCACGAGGAGAGAGCCATCTTTAAGGCATGGCTTCCCTGCATAAGTGGAAGGACAGAGCAGCTGAGGCCCCAGATGGCTTTAAGAAAGTGCCATACCAACCCTGGACACTCTGCCCCTGGACTTACTGTTTTTTGCACATAAGAGCTAATTTAAGCCGCCGTTCAATCAAGTTTTCTGTTACTCACAACCAAACACGATCCTGTTTGATTTATGAACCTAAGTAATATCTCACTAATACGTGGTCTAAAAGGAGAAATACGGAGCAATGGTGACATGATTAAATCCCCTGAGTTGGCGTTAGTTGGCTCACCAAGCTACATGTAGTCCGTCAAATAAAAAGCCAGATATCACAGACAGAAGAAACTGAACTGCAGGGACATCATGATGTTTAAGCCTCAATCTTTCATTTACTGGCCACAGTGAGGCTGTAAAACTCCCATGATATCTTCTACTTCACATTCGATTGCTCTGGGCCCATTGCAGTCTTCTTAAGGCCAACACAACTTTCCCGTTGCCAACGTCAGTGGACCCTGTTTCCTCATTCACCTCTCAGGAGGACTGTGCAGCAGGCCACTTCCTCCTTCTCCAAACAGCCTCCTGTCTGCCCACACTCCTCTGGCCCACCGACATCTCTGCTGTACCTTCTCGGCAGGCCCATCCTCCTCTACGCGACTGCCAAATGCTGGCATTCCCAGGCACCAAGCTGGGGCCCTCTCTCTCTCTCTCTCCTCTCAATGATCTCTCCGTTCCTTTAACTAACAAATACCATCTTCATGCTCATGACCCACAGATTTATAACCTCCCGAACCTCCCCCTCCAAGGCCCAAATTCATGCAAATGTTTCCTTGACTTCTCCACCCGGATATGGCACGCGTTGTCTCAAACCAGGTGCATCCCAAACTAGACACTCGAGTGTCCATCAACAAAACGTGGTCTAGCCACACGATGGCACGCTATTCAGCGATGAGAAGGAAGAGTCCTGAAACATGTGACGAGGTGGATGAACCTGGAAAATACAAGCTTAGGGGAAGAAGCCAGTCATAAAAGGCCACATATTGTATGATTCCATCTATATGAAATGCTCAGAATAGGCCAATCTGTAGAGGTGCAAGTAGATTAGATAGTGGTTGCCTAGGGTGGGGAGTACGAACAGGGGAGTATCTGCAAATGGGCACAAGGGTTCTTTTGGGGGGTAATGGAAATGTGCTAAAATTGGATTATGGTGATGTCTGCACACCTCTGTAAATTTACTAAAAATCACTGAACAGTATATTTCAATGAATGAATTTTATGGTCTGTAAATTATACCTCAATAACACTGTTTTTGAAAAACCCTCTTTGTTTTTTCTTTTCTAATATAGTTTATTACAGGATATGGAATATAGTTCCCTGTGTTATACAGTAGGACCTTATTGTTTATCCATTCTCTATAAAATAGTTTGCATCTGCTAATCCCAAACTCCCACCCCATCCCTCCCCTACCTCCCCTCCTCCTTGGCAACCACAAGTCTGTTCTCTATGTCTGTGAGTCTGTTTCTGTTTCGTAGATACGTTCATTTGTGTCATATTTTAGGTTCCACATAGAAGTGATATCATATAGTATTTGTCTCTTTCTGACTTACTTCACTTAGTATGATAATCTCTAGGTCCACCCACGTTGCTAAAAATGGCATTATTTCATTCTTTTCTATGGCTGCGTAATATTCCATTGTGTGTATATACACCATATCTTCTTTATACATTCATCCGTCAATAGACATTTAAGTTGCTTTCGTGTTAAAAAACCCTCTACTCTTGATTCTATCTGCTCAACCTGCTCCTTCTCCAGTCTTTTTTTCCTCAGAAAGGGGCCCCGCCATCTATGGGAACTTCAACATCGTCCTGGACTCTTCCTTCTCTTCACCTGTCACACTCAACCCAAGTCCTGTTGGCTCTTCTTCCAAAATACCCGTGGACTCTCCACTGTGCAAGCCACCTTTCTCCTGCAAGCCTGCAGAAGCTTCCTAAGGGTTCTCCTTCACTCTTGCCCCTCTCCAGTGTACTTTCACACAGCACTCCAAGTCCTCTTAAAACATAAAGCACTTCCCCACCATGTTTAAACTCTTCCCATTTAGCCTACAGTAAGTCCACACTCCCCCCACCCCACTCTGTGGCCTACAGGGCTCCACCTGACTCTCCTCAAGGCACTCTGCTTGTCCTAAGACAACTCATTCTACCACAGAGCCTTTGCACATGCTGGGCCTCTCTGCAAAAATATACTGTGCTATGCATAGGCACACAGTAAGACTGCCTGCTCATTCTTGGAAAGGCCTGTCCCTTTTTCTGAAATAATAGCCTTCATACTTTTTGAAAATATCAAGGATGGTAATGAGAGGTGTAGTTTGTTTTGCCAAGTAAAGAGATAAGACTTTAGTACATCCCAACAGTCCATAAGTTTTTTTTTTTTTAATTCCAGGAAATGTACAGGTCTGAAATCCCGTGTCTCTGAACCACTGCAATACTCCATGCAGGCTGCTCACTGTATTAGGTGTCTACGCACTGGAGAAAGAAACATGAACAAGGCAGGGTTCTACTCTCACAGTTCAGAGCCTAATAAAAGAGGAAATACCTAAACACGTAATTTCAATTTAATGTGGCACAGTGACGGAGGGTGGGCTGATGTAACAGAGTGATGCTGGCAAGAAGTGCAGAGGAAGCCCAGCTACCAGCAGAGACGTCCTCAAAGTCCACAGGTGTGGGCGCTTGTTAGCAGGAAGAGAGCCTGGTCAGCGATAACATGTGTTTAGGAGGGGAGGTGGCAAAGGGGTACCACTGCTCATGGTTAGGAAGGCGTCAGCCAGGTAAGAGCAGGTAACTGGAGCAGTTCAATGTTATGGTTGGTTATAAGAAGAAAGTACTATTCAACGTAACTAACAGCACTGGTGAGAAGTTTGGAAATATGCAAGCTCTTTTATTTCAAAATATGGGGCACTTGATACTATGCTAGTAAGCGAGTCTTCTGGGGGGGCTTGGCAAATCTATCATTTCTGCATGTATTTCTCTCATGCAACACACAAGAGTCCTAAGAGATGGGTATTATCAGCCTCCAGATGAGGATACTGGGAATCAGGCCCTCCAGAAAATTGCTGGGGTCACATAGCAAACAACTGGCGGAATTAGGACTCCAGCTCAGGCCAGCCAGGTGCCACAGAGCCTCGACTACATTAAGCTACAGGTAAAATTAATAGTGCAGCCCTTATAGAGCTCTTTTGACAATGATTTTGCAATCTACTCTGGATACCTTTTCTGTGAGAGACTCAATAGCTCAGTAAGACTGATAGAGTTCTACAGCCTCCTAACAATTACACCCAAAGGAGTAGTCGTATAAACAAGTGTATCAGACCAGACGAATCCTCCAGAAAATGGAAAATGTCAGTTGGGAATCTCTCACCTTAACCATTCTTAATTTCTTAGGAAAACAAGTTTGAGTGAAAAATCAACTGTCTAGATCCAAAAGAAGTTAGTATTAAAGATGTTTACACGAAGGACCGTTTCCGAGTTAGATGAAAACATAGGTGAGTGAAAAGTGTCAGTCACCCTTCCATGAGCCAGAACACTTATCAGTAGATAATGATCCTTAATCACAGCACAGAAACACTCATCTGCAAGTGGTTGAATCAACTGTAGGGCACATGATTTTGAATCGGGTCTTTCAGAGTGGTAATTAAATTGAGGTGGCAAAAATGTAAGACACATAATGGGAGAAGGCTCTGGGGGGAGAGGAGCGCCTCCACTGCCCTACCAAAATATCCTGCCAAGATTCTCCCAAGTGTAGGACAGCTGTCCCAGGTTAGGGAAACACCTGAGGGTAACAGACTCCATAAGCAGCGGCACTGAGTTGGTAAAAGACCATCCAGGAAGGCAGCAGCTGGCAATCCTGCAAGACGGAGGGGCCAGGCGGCTGAGCGCGCACTGCGGCTGGGATCCCTTCTCCTGCGGACAGTCGGGAAGACTTGGGGGGGTCTTCCCTTAACAGGAAAGCCTTCATCTTATAAAGGTCTCGATCCCTAGCCCCGCTCCCCGACCAGGACCGCGAGCAAACAAAGCCGAGGCTTCGGCATCCGCCGGCCGCGGTGAGGGGCGGCCGGGCCGTGACCCACCTGACCTCCACCTGCTGGACAAGAGGCCGCGCCGGGCCCGGCCGCTCTTCCTTCGCTGCAGGGAGCCCGGGGAACTGGGAGGGGACCCCGCTCAGCCTCCCGGGCTGCCCCTTGCGGGGCCGGGGCCGGAGCCCACGCCCACTAGCGGCCTCGCTAAGGCCGCCCCCGCACTGCAGCAGCGAGCGCCGGCGGGCCCCGGCCGCGCTTGGGGGAGCCACCTGCACACCGGGCCCGCCTCCAAGGCGCCGCCCGAACCCTGTGCACCCGGGGAGGACGCACCCGCCGCTCGCGGACCCCCAAGAGGAGACGCCCCGGCTACCTCGGCTTCGCCTGGCGGCCGAAGGCGCCGGCCCGACTTACCGGCGGCGGCGGCCTTTCTCGGCGGGCGCGCCCACGGGAGGCGCGGAGGGGCCGAGCTGGACGCGAAGGGTTAAACGATCGGCAGTTGCGGCGCGGCCGAGAGCCAGGACGGCGGAGGAAGCGCAGCGCCCGAGCCACAGCGGCCGCGGCTCCAGGACACTGGGCGGGCCGGGGGGCGGATCTTAGACGCTTGGGGGCGGGGATAAGGGCGGACCCTCGGTGCGTGGGGCGGAGCCTAGAAGGGCTGGGCCGGGAGGCGGGCCCTTGGCGTATAGGGGCGAGGCCAAAGGAGGGGCTTCTCTGCGGACGGGACGAGGCAGGGCGGAGAGGCGGGCCCTCGGCGCGTGGGGGGGCGGGGCTAAGGGAGAGCCCTCGGTGAGTGGGGCAGAGGCCGGGGAGTGTCCTCGACGCTCGGGGCAGGGCCCGGAAGACGGACCCTTGGCTTGGGGGGCGGGACCAGGAGGCGGTACGTCGGCTGGCGGGGTGGGTCCCGGGGACGGGTCCTCAGCGCGCGGGGGCGGGTCCTGAACGCGGACTCTAGAGCGCGGGGCTCCCACCTCAAGTCTCCCGCAGCTTCCCGGCGGTGGGCGTCGCTCTCAGCGAGAACAACTAGCTCCCGCCCTCGCCGCGGGTCTGCTTCTGGGGAGGCATAGCACAGGTTGGGGGTAGGTTTGGCTCCGTCTCTCATCTGGGTCTTCCCCCGACACACCCAAATGGAAGGGGACGTCGGTCAGTGAATCAGCTGGCCCAAGGAGAGGTTTGGAGTTACAGACAAGGAGAACCGATGGACCCGAGAAAGGTGGGCTCCATGGCACTTGGCCATCGGGACTACACCCAGACTCTCGGGGAGGAAGCGAAATGAACCCTTCTGTACACGTTCGGGCCGCTGGAGGTTTGGGGACCCTGGTAAGGTGCGCCGGTCCCACAGGCTGCACTTTTCCGACCCTTGGCATCTGAGAAGGTGAGGTGGATAATTCCTGGAATGAGCTTCTTGCTGTGGGCTCTGGCTCAGAAAGGAGACCTCACATCAAGTCTAAAGAGCATTCATGTTTCCAGATAAACTCTAACCCCTCCTGTCATCCTCAGGAGCCTTCGGACCTGGACAGTCCAGACGCACCCAACCTGGCCTGACAGCTGCAGAGCAAGAAGCACCTGATGACGGGACTCAGGCAAATTTCACCTGAGCATCCTGAGTGCACCAGCTCAGGCTCCCAACCAACCAAAGCAGTGCCACCTGTTGATTGAGGTTGTGATTTCTATGGAAGCCTCTAACAATTTAACCCCTCACTGTCCCCTGGGAATTTTCAGACCTAGTTTGGGGCTCATAAATGCTAGGCCATCCATGAAAGAGTTTGGGGGGTGGGAGTGGGGAATCCATGAACACGCTGAAATTGTGTAGAATATTTTGTGTTTATGTATGTTTCTGGAGAAAGAGTATAGAATTTGTATCAGATTCCCGAGGGGATCTATCACCTCCCCCCAAACATCAAGAATGTTTTAATAGTTTGGGATGCTGGACCTCTCACCAGCCAGGCTTCTGATTCTTATTCCATCTCCACCCAATTGGCATATACCAAGTGTCCCAGATGTAAATCCTCTAATGGTCAATTCTAGGAATGGTCTTAAAGTAAAAACAGAAGAAAACTAAAGGATTGAGCATTTGCAAGACAAATAATTAATTTCATGAAAATTGATTTCCTAATGAAGATGCGATAAACTCCATTTTTACAAAAACAAAGTTGACAAACAGGTGTTTCTTTTCTTTTTTTTAGGTTTCTCAAATCCTAGCCACACTGCACATGGCATTGAACTAACAGAGATAAAAGAACTGCTTATACCCACCATTAAGGAGAGAGAATCAGTTTGTCTGTGCCAAAACCAACATGTACAACTTTGTCCTAGTGCATTTATATAAAATAATACACTTGCCTTATAGTTAGGTCACCTAGCTCTGAAGAATGCCAGGTGTGTGGGAGGTTAATATAAATTAACTTTGACAAACAAGGGTAGTGTAAACCCTTAAAAGAACTCCATTTATAATCAGGATTATATGTAAATGTACAGCACTAAGATTTAAAAGTTTATTCTTACAAGGATCTGTTTACTTGGGTCAAGCTGTCTTGTCACCCTTGATGTACTGAGCTGTGTTCATCTGTTTAAGACATGTAAATAGCATAGGTTCCTTGCATAATAATAAACGAATGAGGGCACTTCAGATTTAATTTAAATCAGAATTTCACCCCTTTTGAGAGTGAAGAAAGAACTGTAAATCAGAGGAAATGGGTCAGGCTGGCCCACCTATTAGGAAGATTGGCCCAGGGAGACTCATTCTGAGTTTCCATGTGCAGATACTGGTGACCCTCCAAGCCCGTCTCTTCTCCACCCATCTGTGTAGAAATCTTGCATAGTTCTGTAGTTGATGCTGTTCCCACTTTGTGGTTGACTTGCAGTAAGGAGTAAACCTTTGTCAGGATCGTCATTATCACCTGCCTTATCTCCACTGTATCACTGTTTGGGCTCTCGGGCTGTCACAATCCTGTTACAGTTCAGTAGGCGAGGGCAAAGTTTACAGACCAGGTCTAAAGCTGATGCTGTGTTTGGGTTTCCCACACGGGTGTCAACCTAGAAAAGTATATCAGAGAAACTGATGTGGATGGGATCTCTGGCACCATTTGGTGCCTAAAAACACGTATGAGATAATCCATTTAAAATGTGCCACTTTAGGGAATTCCCTGGCAGTCCAGTAGTTAGGACTCCACACTTCCACTGCAGAGGGTGCAGGTTCGATCCCTGGTTGGGGAACTAAGATCCCACATGCCGTGTGGCACGGCCAAATAAATAAATAAATAAATAATAAAATATGCCACTTTAAAACCGTATTTCATGTATCGACTTTATGGAAAAGTTCACACAGAGGCTGGTTTGGGGATCTAATAACCATATGGCTTACAAATCCCTTAGATTCAATATATCATCTTCCTTAATTTTTACACCAAGGGAGTTGCCTGTGGTCTTTAGACTGGTAATAGTGAAGCTGGATGTACCAAGTGCTAGGCACCAAGGAATTTTTCTCTCAGACAGTCCTGGATCCAATTCTGACTCTTGACTCTTAGCTGCGTGATCTTGAATAAGTTAATCAGCCTCTCTAAGCCTTTATTTCCTCACTTGAAAAAATGACATTAATACCTACCTCAAAGGACTGTTGTGAGAATTATGTAAAACAATGTCAGGAAAGTATTAAGCGTGACATATGGACTAGCACGCCGTGGGTTCTCACTTCATGATATTTTTGCCTTTACAGCATACTATGAAATGTTTTCATGCACTTCTGTTAGTTAGATTCCTTTTGGTTGCAAGCTACAGTAAGTCACTTCAAACCAGCTTAAGGAAAAGGGAAACTTCTTTAAAGGATACCAGAGTTTCCTAGAGCATCTCTTAGAACCTAGGATCTCAAGGATGGTCTGAAGCTGGGGAATGGATGCCACTGTGAGAAGGGGGGCCATCTCTCTTTGGGCCACTCTGTAGCTGCTTTTCTTTCTTTTTTTTTTTTTTTGCAGTACGTGGGCCTCTCACTGCTGTGGCCTCTCCCGTTGCGGAGCACAGGCTCCTGACGCGCAGGCTCAGCGGCCATGGCTCACGGGCCCAGCCGCTCCGCGGCAGGTGGGATCTTCCCGGACCGGGACACAAACCCGTGTCCCCTGCATCGGCAGGCGGACTCACAACCACTGCACCACCAGGGAAGCCCAATGTAGCTGCTTTTCTTGAGAGTCAATTTCCTCCTTCTCTGGCTATGCCTGGCTTCCTCCTTAGACCACGTGGGGTGGGGCATGGCCACTCACAGTAGCAGCTCTGAGTGTCCCCTGATCCAGTCCAGCTGGCCCTGCTCTTCAGAGGAAGGGTCTACAGCTGGAGCAGTCAACAGAGGCTAGCAGGACAGAGTCATCTTGCAGCTGCTGCAGCTGCAAACATGGGGAAAGAGCAGGGGGGGATGGGTCCAGGAGATAATTCTTGGGAAGAGGGTGATGGGCAGACCATCGAATAAGAGCCCCCAGTGACCTTTCCATAAAAATGAGAAATGCCATTCTGATCAGCAGTTTACAATTAGGGGTCTTCTAAGTGGGCTACCTGCTGATCCAAAAAATGTCAAGGTGGGATATGGCTAGAGACAAAAAAGGGAGAAGAGATCAAAGGAATTGGCCTGTTTACTCATGCATTTCCTGTCTGTGACGCCACCAGGCAGAGCCTGAAAGAGTTCCATGGTCCCTGGGCTTCTGCCCATCATTGACAGGAGTCTGGAGCCTGGCTGCAGAAGTCCAGAGTATGAAAGGTATTCAGGAAACTTATAGAAAGCCATTAAAATGTTTGTAGAACCAGGCAAGAAGTCATTAAAATATCTTAGGAGCTATGGTCTGAGACGAATATAAGAGCGTGCGGGACTTAATCAGGCAATATAGAGAGGCTAGAGGAAGTGAAATGCAGTCTGGGTGGGGTTCAGACTTCCCTCTACCCAAAGTGGATGGAAAAGTGGTGTGAGCGTTGTGAGAGCTGAACAGACACTTTGCAAGGCTGCCATCGCAAGTCAGAGAGTCGAGAATAATAAATACGTTGCACCCTGTTATAGACCAGAAATACTAGTGTCACCTGTGTAGTCCTGGTCCCCCAAATAAGTGAAACCTTCAGCACTTCCATACTTCACTGATCTCCAAATGAAAAACACCATTACCCCTTATTTCTGCAGTGCTGTTGTCAGGAGATATGATGTGAACCTTGTGGTCATAATCGAGTGACAAAATTGCTGTTTCCCACTGTGAACAGCCCATCACAACTTGGTAAATCTGTGGTTTCTTTCCTTTGTATTTTGTGCATCGTGCACCTGTTGCATTTTTGTTGTTTGGCTACCCACTCCTTCTGAAGTCTTGATTCCCTAGCAAACTTTCTTTGCAAGTATATTTCTTGTCTTTCGTAAGATCCTTTGGTCGCCAGGTCTTTTTTCTGCAGGGTATAACCAGAACGCAGGAGGCTGGTTGCAAAACCAATCTCATTTGAAAGCAGTGGAGTTGCCTGTTGTCAGAGAGACCGCAAAAGGGGCTCAGGGAGGGGCATCTGAAGAACCACCCTGGGCTGTACCTTACAGGGGAGCAGAATAGGTTAAGGAGAAAATATCTGCATGTGTCGGAGCAAAGAGATGGTCTGGACAAAGTTGCCCAGGCATGAACTAGATGAAGAGTGGTAGGGCAACCTTGCAAACGTTCTGGGAAGAACACAGGATGCAAAACCCAAACGGAAAACCTATTACGGAAGAAACCTTAACCCAACAAAATAAGGACATTCCTCCCGAGTCCCTCAAGCCACACAACTCCATAAGTGTAAGAACCAATTTCAATGTACTCAAATGTGGGAAAACAGAATGAGATATAAAGCAGGGTTACAGAACTAAGAAAAAAGGATAAATCACCATCCTTATAGAGTCGACAACCTGGAAACAGCAAGGAACACCTGGAACGTGGCTGGGACCCACTGTGCAGCCCTGGGACCTCTCAGGAGGCTAGTGGTTCTCTAAGTGCCATCCCAATACCAGCAGCACCTGGGAACTTGATAGTAATGCCCACTCTTGGGCCTCAATTCCAGGCAATGTTTTGCTCTAGGTGTGCGGGCTTCAGTAGTTGTGGCGCAGGGGCTTAGTTGCTCTGCGGCATGTGGGATCTTCCCGGACCAGGGCTCGAACCCGTGTCCCCTGCATTGGCAGGCAGACTGTTAACCACTGCACCACCAGGGAAGTCCCAGAACTAGACACTTTCTCATCGGCGCCCCGCAAGGACAGAAACAGAATCGGACTACAAC